>NC_142079.1:8257500-8557500 GCF_059756535.1 Pantherophis guttatus | reverse complement strand
TTTAACGATCCCATCATCCCTTGTGGGGTGGAGTCTGGGCAACTGAATGGAGCTAGCAGAGTGTTTTAATGGCCAGATGCCTTTCCTGTCACCAGTGCGGAGTTCTTGTTCAGCAGATCTATTCTCATTGTGCCCAGAGAGAGAAATATCTGCCTCTACCTAGGATCGAACTCACAGCCTCCTGATTGTGAAGCGAGAGCTCCACCTCCAATTGTCTTTCTGGCTTAATGGGTTGATTTTGAAATGCTTGTGCCAGCCAGCATCCTTTTGACTTATAGCGTCTTACAAAATACAGTAAAATTTTCAGTGAGTTAAATATCTAGGCCTAGAACAAAAGGGGACATGTGAACACGGGGCCCTGAAATGCAAAATTGACCGCCATAAACTTTTTCCTCAATCCTGTCTTTTTAAAGGAATAACTTTCTCCCTTCCTCTTGCCAGGGGCATCCCGAATTACGAGTTCAAAATTGGCAAAATCACATTCATTCGAAATTCCCGGCCGCTGGTCAAGAAAGTAGAAGAGGTGAGAGTGAAGTTGGGTAGGGATTTTTCCTAGATTGTGAATTTCAACAAGCTTTGCCCAAACCAGCCAACCAGAGAAGTTGTAGCCGGTTATTGTGATCTGTTATACATCATCACATTCCAAACATCAGCAATATATTTCCCGACTTGACTACTGCAATGCTCTCTACATGGGGCTCCCCTTGAAGTGCACCCGGAAGCTCCAACTGGTCCAGAATGCGGCTGCGCGAGTAATTATGGGAGCAACATGGCGCTCACAAGTAACACCTCTTCTACGCGAGCTGCACTGGCTTCCGGTGGCCTTCCGAGTGCGCTTCAAGGTATTGGTTCTTACCTTTAAAGTGCTCCATGGCTTAGGACCTGAGTACTTACGAGACCACCTGCTGCAACCGATAACCTCCCACCAACGAATACGCTCTCACAGAGTAGGCCTACTCATAGTACCATCATTAAAACAATGTCGCCTAGTAGTTCCAAGGGAGAGAGCCTTCTCTGTGGGGGCACCTACTCTTTGGAACAAAATACCCCCTGGAATACGAATAATCCCAGATCTTCGCACTTTCCGACGTGCCCTGAAGACTTTTCTGTTTCAACAAGCAGGGCTAGCATAAACATCTAAATTCTATGCCAAGGTCTTAGCAGATACACCAAGTTGACTCAATCTATTATTTACTGTTTATAAATATATATATATATATTATATATTATATGTATATGAAATCTTAATCTGTTCACCGCCCTGAGTCCTTCGGGAGAAGGGCGGTATAGAAATTCAATCAATCAATCAATAAATATTATTTGATGGAGAAACGAAAAAAAGATGAGGGGGGGGAAAAAGAAACAAATATATCAAAAAATGTTTTTTTTTGTTTGCTTTTTTTTTAATCCAGTGACACATCTTGATAACAGATATAAAAGAGAGATTAACACAGTTGGAAGGGATCTTGTAGAGCATCTAGTCCAACCCCCACCCAAGCATTTTTTTTAATAAAAGTTTTTTTTAACAAACATAAAAACAAACAATACATCCTTAATCATTCAGTGTTTCATCTGAGTGAATATTTTGTGTCTTCTACTCCTCCATCTTCATATTTCTATCATACCTTTATTTTTTCATTTAGATTGTTACATCATTCTTCCCAAATTTCTTATGTTTATATTAATTCATCAATTATCTAAATTTATATATATATATCTCTTCTCTAACCATTAATATAATTTCCCCCATACTTTAAAATACTCCGATTCTTCCTTTTCTTTAATTACCAACGTTAATCTATTCATTTCTGCACATATTTTTTTTTTTGGTGTTTGTTTTGTTAATTGCATTTGGATGCCTTTCCCATCTTAAAACTGGGCAGTATTGATATATGGCATAAGAAATAATAAATAATTCAACGTCTTTTTTTTTTTTTTTTTAAATCTGAATCTGATGGAAGTCGGAAATCTGATGTTAATATTGTGTTAAGTAGCTTGCGAGCCAAAATGCCCAGAGATGATTTATATAAGCTTTTCTGATGTCTCCTGTCAAAAAAATATCTGGATCCTCCATAAACTTGAAAATTGTTCATCCGAATAGCATTGAAAGCAGGACCTGTTGACTCTGTGAGTGCAATTCCAGAAAATAATTAGGGTCCAAAATCACCTTTTCTCCGTTTTTTCAGGATGATGCTGGCAGTCGTTTTATCGCGTTTTCTGGAGAAGGTCAGTCCCTTCGCAAGAAAGGCCGAAAACCCTGAACTCTTAACGCTCGGACGACAATAAAATAATCCTGTAGCATTTCTGGCAAGACTGTTTGTATTCCTGCTACTCCGCATTGATAATTTGAACAGAAAATGAAAATGGGCTTCTGAAGACATTTCAGTTTTGAGAGCAAAGCCCCCATTCCCTTCCAGCACTGATGATGTTACTTAGTTGGGTAAAGAGATGTCTGCAGGAAAACAAGCAAGTTTAGTGCACCAAGGACACAACAGTCCTCCTCCTCCTCCTCCTCCTCCTCCTCCTCCTCCTCCTCCTCCCATCCTATCCCATCCCATCCCAAGCACTGATGTTGTTACTTAGTTGGGTAGATATCTGCAGGAAAACAAGCAAGTTCAGAGCACCAAGGACTCAACAGTCCTTCTCCTCCTCCTCCTCCTTCTTCTTTTCCTTCTCCTTCTCCCATCCATCCCATCCAGCACTGATGTTGTTAGCTAGTTGGGTAAGGAGATTTCTGCAGGAAAACAACAAAGTTCAGAGAGCACCGAGGACCGTTCATTATCTTTTGTCAAATTGCTTTGCTTTAAAGAGAGCGAGGGTATGAATTGCGAATAACGCACTGGCCCAAATCATTAAAAAATGCAATAACTTTTTTTAAACTTGTGAGTTCCAATGAGAGCCTCCTGCTCCCACCCTACAACTACAGTTCTCAAACATCCACAAGGCTTATACTGCTCCAAAACGATCAGACTGGCGAAATTACATCACTGATTTGTATTCTGCCTCTCATTGTTTTAAAAGTTGATTTAAACACCATATATATGTGTGTGTGTGTGTGTGTGTATATATGTATATATACAGTAGTGGGATTCAAATAATTTAACAACCAGTTCTCTGCCCTAATGATTTCTTCCAACAACCAGTTCACCAAACTGTTCAGGAAGTTAACAACCGGTTCTCCCAAAGTGATGCGAACTGGTTGAATCCCACCACTGTATGTATATATATATATATATATATATATATATATATATATGAGTCACATCCACTCGATTCTGGGCTTTTTTCTTCTGGCAGCCTAGGCAGCCTAGGGCAGCATAAGGCCTGCTGGCTGCCAGAAGAAAAAAATCCCAGAATCGAGGTTCTGGAGAACCGGTAGCGGAAATTTTGAGTAGTTCAGAGAACCGGTAGTAAATATTCTGACTGCCCCCCTCCCCCATCTATTCTCTGCCTCCCGAGTCCCAGCTGATCGGGAGGAAATGGGGATTTTGCAGTATCCCTCGAGTGGGGTGGGAATGGGGATTTTGCAGTATCCGTCCCCTGGAGTGGGGAGGGAATGGGGATTTTGCAGTATCCGTCCCCTGGAGTGGGGAGGGAATGGGGATTTTGCAGTAGCCTTCCCCTGGAGTGGGGAGGGAATGGGGATTTTGCAGTAGCCTTCCCCTGGAGTGGGGAGGGAATGGGGATTTTACAGTATCCTTCCTCTGGAGTGGGGTGGGAATGGAGATTTTACAGTATCCTTCCCCTGCCACACCCACCAAGCCACACCCACAGAACCGGTAGTAAAAAAAATTTTGAAACCCACCACTAATATACATACATATACATACATATATACATACATACACACACACACACACACATATACACACACACGTATATATAGCGTTTAAAGCTTCGACTTTTAAAACAATGAAAGGCGGAATACAAATCAGTAATCTAATATATATATTACATTATATATATTACATTACACACACACACACACACATATATATATATATTTGTCTATGTAAGTTTTATATATATATCCCACACAAGGAGGAACTTTTCCTTTACGCCTGGGAACCGGACGTGATGTGTATTCGCTGCGGACTGTAGCTCTTGAGTTTCCCCACCCCCAGCCTCGACCCGCCTATCCGCTTTTCCAATTACAACCAGAGAACCGGAAGAGATGACTGCGCGTTATTGACCGTAGCCCTTAGGGGTCCCTGGTAAAGTTCCAAACGGCGCTTTGCCCCGCCCATTGGGACAAAGGTGGGCGGGGACGGTCGGCCAGAAGCTCCGCCCCTCCCAGGTCGTTCTCCCAGCGGAAAGGAGACCACGCGATGGCCGCTGAAGGGAAATCTTGGCAGGTGAGCTTTCCCGGGTCACAATTAACCCCATAATCGTGACTAATAATGGAAAAAGCGGCCATTGGGTGGGTCCTTCCTTGAGCCAGCAGGAAGGGAAAAGCCTTTCCCGCGTGTGTGTTTGTGCCTGTGGGTGGGTGAAGCGCGCAGGTTGTGCGAATGCAGGACACGGGTGTTTGCAGGTCGTGTGAATGCAGCCCGATGTTGACTTTCTCCAGGATAGAGCAGTCTTTCCAACTCCTCTGATGCTCTTAAGGAACTCCAGAACTGGAAATGTATTTTTTTTTAGAGTAACCATTATTTTGCACAATAATCACGAATTATTAATATTTTACATTCTGCATTTCAGCCTAAATGTATGTGCTGCATCATGGTTTTTATTATGTTTTGTATCCTACATTTAAAATAAAATTATATGTGGGCGGGGGGGGGGGTGCATCAGGTGTGACGGATGGCATATAAGTTTCATTAAGTAAATGTTAATTTATATTTACTGATATTAATACGTACATTACGTATTGTATGTCATATAGAGTGTATATTACACGTGTGTATTTACATAGCTAGAACACGTTCTAAAGACATAACATCGATTGCTGTTGTGATAATAGCATAATAGATAATAATATATAAATAATTCCTTAAAATTGTATGCCGCCGCCTGCCTCTGAACTGACTCTGGGTGACACAACAAATAAATAAATAAATGTCAATAAATAAAGCAGGAAAGCCTAGAGAAAAATAAGAATAGGGTGAGACCAGTGAGTGCAACCTGAACGGGTAAAAATTGAAGGCAAGAAAAAGCGAGAAAGTTAGAAAGCAAAAATGAAGAACGCACCTTAGATTTAGCCATCATATGCACGTTGCAGAATTTACTTTGTGGGCCCTGTTTGAGTTTTCTTCTGATCGGGGTGAATCTCAGATTGTGGGTCGTTCAGCACAATTGCAAACAATGCCGATGAACAGCTGCTTGTACAGGTAATCCTCCGCTTACGGCCACAATGGAGCCCAAACGTTTCTGTCGCTAAGCGAAACATTGGTTAAGTGACTTTTTGTAATCTTTTACGACCTTTCTTGCCACGGTTGTTAAAGGAATCCCTGAGGTTGTTAAGTTAGTAACACGGTTAAATGGATCTGGCTTGTCAAAAGGTCGCCGAAGGGGAATCATGCGACTCCGGGATAACGCAACCGTCATAAATATGAATCAGTTGCTGAGCATCTGAATTTTGATGATGTGACCATAGGGAGATGCTGCCAAGGGTCTTGTGTGAAAAACAGTCGTCACTTTTTGTAGTGCCGTTGTAAGTCAAGGACTACCTGTATATTTCCCTCCCCCACATCCCCTTTTACAACTTGAGAAACTAGGGAGGGTCCCTTCTGAGCCTCTTGCCCCACCCACTGTCCAGCTGTGGGGTATGCGTTCCCTTACTGGCCTCTCTTCTCTCTGTCTCCCAAAGTCTTTCCCACATACCATTTACAGCCTTCTCCTTTACAGCCAAAGAAACTAGGGAGGGTCCCTTCTGATTTTCTTGCTCCACCCATTGTCCAGCTCTGGGCTATGCCGTCTCCTATTAGACTGCTCCCTAGGCAGCCTCTCCTCTCCTTTTCTGCCCCAACTCCCAAGGTCTTTCCCACATACCATTATAGCTGCCTCCTTTACAGCCTGAGAAACTAGGGAGGGTCCCTTCTTGAGTCTCTTTCTCCATCCATTAGGAAGCTGAGGCCTATGCTGTTCATTATCTAAACATTCCCTAGGCAGCATCTCATCTCCCTGTCTCCCAAGGTTTTTCCCAAATAGCATTACAGCCATATCCTTTACATCCCAAGAAACTAGGGAGGGTCACTTTTGAGTCTCTTGTCTTATTCATTGTCCAGCTGCTGGATAAGCAGTCCCTTATCTGACCGTTCCCTTGGCAGCATCTCTTCCCCCTATCTCCCAAAGTCCTTCCCACATACCATTTACAGTCCTCTCCTTTACAGTCAAAGAAACTAGCGAGGGTCCCTTCTGATTCTATTGCTCCACCCATTATGCAGCTCTGGGCAATGCCATCTCTTATTAGACTGCTCCCTAGGCAGCTTCTCCTCTCCTTTTCTGCCCCAACTCCCAAGGTTTTCCCACCTACCATTATAGCTGCCTCCTTTATATCCCGAGAAACTAGGGAGGATCCCTTCTTGAGTCTCTCTCTCCACCCATTAGGAAGCTGAGGGCTATGCTGTCCATTATCTAATCATTCCCTAGGCAGCATCTCATCTCCCGGTGTGTTTGTGCTTTGTGTCCGACAGCCACCCCGAGCCTGTACAGATTACTGGTCTGAATGGAAGCTGTGCCGGAGTATCCGTAATCTATACCATCATTATTACACTTACGGGGAGACGCCATCTTGTGCGCAGTGGAAAAAGGATTACAAAAATTGCAAAGAATGGGAGAGAAGCAAAAGCGCGGCGGCCAAGGTACAGTATGGAGTCCGGCGAGGGATCTGGAAGATGAAAGTTACAGAAGTATAATTTTACTCCTGCGTTTATTCATCATTTCGTACAGTGGTTTTTTCAAATAATTCACTGCTCTGGGGTTTTCTTTATTTATTTATTTGTCATATTTCTATGCCCCCCCACTCTCCGAGGACTCTGGGCGGCTTACACCAAAGACAGTATACTAAAGAGCATATTGCCCCCCAACAATCTGGGTCCTCATTTTACCCACCTCGGAAGGATGGAAGGCTGAGTCATCCTTGAGCCGGTGAGATTTGATCCGCTGATCTGCTGAACTAGCAGTCAGCTGAAGTAGCTGCAGTACTGCACCCTAACCAGTGCGCCACCTCGGTTTTGTATTTTCATAGCCCATTTTAGGTGTGGTTTCTGTGAATTTTATGCACTAGGCTGCGTTTTGCTACGCCATACGAAATAAATAAAAAAATAAAAAAAAAATAGAACAGAAAGAGACATTTCTTTACCTCATGAATTGGTTGATTAGCGGCAGGAACGGCTAAATTTTCCCTCCCCCTCTTCCATTCAGTTGTGTCCAACTGCAGTTTTCTTGGTAAGGTTTTTCAGCAGTGGTTTCCATTGCTTCCTTTCCGGGGCTGAGAAAGAGGGACTGGCCCAAGCCCAAGCCAGATTAGAACTCGGGGTCGCCCGGTTTTGAGCCTGGTGACTTAACCACTACACCAAACTGGCTTTATGTAATTATACCATGTTTCCCCAAAAATAAGACCCTGTCTTATATTTTTTGAACCCCAAAATAAGTGCTTGGCCTTATTTTTGGGAAGGTCTTAATATTTTGGGGCGCGTGGAGCAAGATGGGGCTTCTCTTGCCGTCTTCCCTGATTTCCAGCTCTGGGTTTAAATATTTTTGGGGAGGGCTTACTTTTGGGGGGGAGGCTTACTTTAGCGCATGTGCTCAAAAGCCCAATTGGGCTTATTATCAGGGGATGTCTTATTTTCGGGGAAACAGGGTAGAACCCTTTGCAAAACAACCAAAAATGTTGTTTTCTATAAAGAGATATTGTAGATGTGACCCAAAGTTGATTTTATCAATCAAGAGAGCAACAGCACTTAGACTTATATACCGCTTCACAGTGCTTCCCAGCCCTCTCTTAAGCGGTTTACGGAGTCAGCCTCTTGCCCGTAAGAATCTGGGTCCTCATTTTATCGACCTCGGAAGGATGGAAGGCTGAGTCAACCTTGAACCAGTCAGAATAGAATAGAATTCTTTATTGGCCAAGTGTGATTGGACCCACAAGGAATTTGTCTTGGTGCTTAGGCTCTCGGTGTACATAAAAGATACATTCGTCAAGAATCATAAGGTACAACACTCAATGATAGTCATAGGGAACAAGTAAGCAATCAAATCATATTGGGAAACAGTCAATATAAAACTTAAGGATACCAGCAACAAGGTTACAGTCGTACAGTCATAAGTGGGAGGAGATGGGTGATAGGAACGATGAGAAGATTAATAGTAATGCAGACTTAGTGAATAGTTTGACAGTGCTGAGGGAATTATTTGTTTAGCAGAGTGGTGGCGTTTGGGGAAAAAACTGTCCTTGTGTCTAGTTGTTCTGGTGTGCAGTGCTCTATAGCGTCGTTTTGAGGAATTGAAACAGTTTATGTCCAGGATGCGAGGAATCGAACTCCTGGCTGTGGGCAGAATTAGCCTGCAAATACTGCATTCTAACTACTGTGCACAATGGATGGATGGATGGAAGGAAGGAAGGGAAGGGAAGAAGGAAAGGAAAGGAAAGGAAAGAAGGAAAGGAAAGGAAAGGAAAGGAAAGGAAAGGAAAGGAAAGGAAAGAAGGAAAGGAAAGGAAAGGAAAGGAAAGGAAGGAGCTCATGTTTGTAATGAGTAGTCTTTGGTGCTCCCTGAACTTGGTTCTTTTCTGGCAGACGTTTCATTACCAAACTAGGTATCACCATCAGTGCTAGCAGGGAGTGGGGTTTGCTACTGATGATGTTGCCCGTTTGGCTCACGAAGCCAAACAAGAAGCCAACCAAGCTCAGAGAGCACCAAGGACCCTACAGACTCTGAAAAGCACGGTGTGTACCGAGTCTTGGGATATTATTAATAAGAGCTTTGATCCGTTGCAGGAAGAGCTGTGTAACAGCGAGCTTGAACGGATGGCCAAGAAACAGAAACATTCCCCAGTATGGAAGATGAGAAAAAGCCCTCCACCTGAATGGAATTCACCCATTGAGGAAGAAAACTTCAAATGATGAAGCTCTCCAAATATCCTAGTGGGACCTCTTTAATCCTGAATATAGGGATTTTCCTGTCATAAATCTGTGCTCCCACCTGGCTAAACTTGGGTTTAAGTGTGTCAGATTTATTTTTTTCTGTAAATAGCTGCTCTGAATTCTTCTCCTAAGTCAGGGCGAAGTTTCAAAGGACGATCGTTGCAAAGGATATGTTTTGCTGTTTACAAGTTCTGCCTTTGTTGCAAATTAGCTATAAAAATATCTCTACTGGGTAATAAAGGGACAACTGAAAAATTCTTTTATTTGTATGCAACCTTCAGGTCTGGTTTAAGAGTAGTGTGGTGGCCTAGAGGTGGCGCTCTCGCCTTACAATCAGGAGGCTGTGAGTTCGATCCTAGATAAAGGCAGATATTTCTCTCTCTGGGCACAGTGAGAATATATCTGCTGAATATAACTCTGCATTGGAGACAGGAAAGGCATCTGGCCAGTAAACACTCTCAGCTCCATTCAGTTGCTGAGACTCTATCCTGCAAGGCATTATGGGGTTGTTAAAAGAGGATGATGATTCAAGTCCGTCTTAAAGCATCCTTTACAAACCACAGGGTTGTTTATATAAACCTAAAAAGGTAAAGGTTCCCCTCGCACATATGTGCTAGTCGTTCCTGACTCTAGGGGGCGGTGCTCACCTCCGTTTCAAAGCCGAAGAGCCAGCGCTGTCCGAAGACGTCTCCGTGGTCATGTGGTCGGCATGACTCAACGCCAAAGGCACACGGAACGCTGTTCCCTTCCCACCAAAGGTGGTCCCTGTTTTTCTACTTGCATTTTTTACATGCTTTCCAACTGCTAGGTTGGCAGAAGCTGGGACAAGTCACGGGAGCTCTCACCGTTACGCAGCACTAGGGATTCGAACCGCTGAACTGCCGACCTTTCGATCGACAAGCTTAGCGTCTTAACCACTGAGCCACTGCGTCCCTACTAATAAACCTAATAACCCTCCCCCCAAAAACCAATACATTATGGCTTAACAGGATGTGTGAACTCAGCAAGAAGCTGGATGTTTGGAGAACTGGCAATTCTGTTCTGTTCAACTCCACGGTCCAGATGTACAGGTAGTCCTCGACTTATAACAGTTCATTTAGTGACCAAAGTTACATTGGCACTGAAAAAAGTGACTTAGGACTGACTATTTTTCAGACTCAGGAATGTTGCGGCATCCCCATTCCCCATGGTCATGTGATCAAAATTTGGATGCTTGGCAACTGGCATGGATTTATGTCTGTTGCAGAATCTCCTTTAGTGACCATCTAACAAGCAAAGTCAATGGAGAAGCCAGCTTCCCTTAACAACCCTGTTACTAGCTTAACAAACCGCAGCAATTACCTAACGACAGTATTAAAATGGGGCAAAACTCACTTAACGACTCTTGGCAATGGAAATTTTGGGCTGAATTGTGGTCATACGTCGAGGACTACCCTGTATAAAATAGCTTTTCATCAGCACTCTGTCGGGCAAAACTACTTTAAACGATTGGCAAGTATAATTTATTCAACTTCCAGAAGAGTAGCAAAAAGTGGAATTTCTACAAAACGCTGATCAATACATTAATTGCACCTTTAATATAGAATAGAATAGAATAAGAGTTGGAAGGGACCATGGAGGTCTTCTAATCCAACCCCCTGCTTAGGCAGGAAACCCTACACCAGACAAATGGTTATCCAACATCTTAAAAACTTCCAGTGTTGGGGCATTCACAACTTCTGGTGGCAAGTTGTTCCACTGATTAATTGTTCTAACTGTCAGGAAATTTCTCCTTAGTTCTAGGTTGCTTCTCTCCTTGATTAGTTTCCACCCGTTGCTTCTTGTCCTGCCCTCAGGTGCTTTGGAGAATAGCTTGAGTCCTTGAGCCCCTGAGATATTGGAACACTGTTATCATGTCTCCCCTATCTTAATCTTAATATTTTAAAAATGTTAATATTTTAAGAATCTTAATATCTTAAGAATCAGCTCAGACTAGTTAGGATGGGGCTTCGGATGCATTGCATTTTCAATCTCCCAAGAAAATTAATCTTTTCCAATTGGCTCATAGGTATCTCACAAGATTTTATTTATTGAATATATGTGTGTGGCCACCGAAACATTGGAGCATGTAGGACATTAAACTATTTTAAAGAGTCAGCATTCAAAGCTTTTCCCCCTGACTCTTATATGATCTACCGTATTTTTCGGAGTATAACACGCTCCGGACTATAAGACGCACCTACCTTTTTTGGGGAGGAAAACAAGAAAAAAAATCTGCCTCTGCCTCCCAGCAATTTGCCTCCTTGCAGCAAACAGCCTGTTTCAGTTTCATTTTCAGCACAGGCTGATTAGCACAAGAAAAAAAAAAATCTGTCTCCCAGCAATTTGCCTCCTTGCAGCAAACAGCAAACAGAGGAGGCCCATGGAGACGGCATAGCAATCCCTGCAGCCTGAAACAGCTGATGGTCAGGAGACCGATTCAACCGACAATCAGCTGCTTGTGCTAATCAGCCTGTGCTGAAAATGAAACTTGCTGTTTGCTGTAAGGAGGCAAATTGCTAGGAGGCAGAGGCCAAAGGGTGGGGGCCAGCGGGTGGGCGGGGCTACATTCGGTGTATAAGACGCACCCAAATTTTCAACCTCTTGGTGGGGGAAAAGTGTGTCTTATACTCCGAAAAATATGGTATGTGTGTCAATGGTAAGTTTATCAAACAGCTACATTGGACTGGTGATTGAGATCTAAGCAATGGTCAGGTAGAACATAATGGAGCATGTTTATGCTTGCTGATGGTATTGCTTTTCCCACAACCCAAATCAGTAAGTATATGTTTTCGTGAGATCGTTGCATTTTCCTTCAGGGGCTTCGTACGTAGCCTGAGGGGGAGTGTGCAGGGGTTCTTCCCTGTCGAAAGGGAACAAGCCATCATCCCGCAGAATGGCTGCCTGATACAGCTCTTCCGACTCCAGGCGCAATTCCCTTAAAGCCTGTTCTTGAGCGGCGATGAGAGTTTTTATGGTGTCCATCTCGGCCTTGTCCTGTCGTTGCTTATAGGCGGCCCACTGTTTCAAAAGTTTAGCTCGTTTTTCGCTTTCTTCAAGGGAGGGCGGTATAAGTTCTCGGACCCTGTGAGCAAAACAGGTTGCAAATTTAAAAAAAAGTCACGTGGGAGATTTTTCTAAACCAAGGTTTTTTTTGTAGTTTCATATAGATTGTTGTTGTAGTCCATCGGCAGCCTGCGGAGCTGGCAGCAGAGTCAGACAGGGAGGAGGCTGGGGAGGAACATGGGGCAGTCCTGGAGTCTGGGGAAGGCTCAGACGAGGGCTCTGCGTCGGAGGCAGAGAGGGGGCCAGGGCCATCTGGGAGTTATGTGCTGACTCCGGAGCTTCCAGAGTCTGACGTCAGCAAGGCAGAGGAACAGGGGGACCCTATTCCCAGTGCGCGCATAAGCAGAGCTGCCAGAAAGCAAGAACAGTTAAGACAAAATGGGCGACTCGGGAGTAAGGCTTGGAAATGATTGGCCCCTCCCATAAGACATAAAGATGGAGCAAAGGGACATGAGCCTTTGCAGGAAGCAACTTTGTTCGTTCTGGTCGGTTTAAACTCTGAAGCTCCGTTTTGACTCTGTGCTCTGTTTGGCCTTGCAAAGCTAATTGGCAATTAGGTCTTTGGCAGTGTTTCAAGGGAGATAAAGGTGGGTGCTTATCAGCCTTATCCCGAAAGTCTGTGGCAGACTTCTGTCGGACTATTCACAAACTGCTTGGGACTCATTACGGGCTGTGAATGAACATAATTCACTGCCGTTGAAATAAAAAGAGGTTTTTGGGGACTAAGGGTGTGATTGTTACTATCTCATGAAGTCTTGGTCAGAACAGTTGTCCTCGACTTACAGCAATTTGTTTAGTCACCAAAGTTACAACGGCACTGAAAAAAGTGACTCATAATCAGTTGTCACACTTAATGACCGTTGCAGCGTCCCCGTGGGCACATGATCAAAATTCAGATGCCTGACAAAGTAACTCATATTTATGATGGTATACCCTCTGGGTTTCTCAATCTCAGCCACTTGGAGACGTGTGGACGTCAACTCTCCAAATTCCCCAGCCGGCACGAATGAACATGCTAAATAATTTTTTTTTAAATTGCGGTAACGATCCGCAGTGATCCCACCTGCCTGGTGTTCCATTACCTTTTTTCATCCATGAATCTGAACGGGATGATGAAGTCTTCAATAGGAACCAACTCTTGAGCTGCTCTTTCCAATTTTCTGATTTTCTTTTTCAGCCGTTCTCTTAGAGCGAAGTCCCTCTTCGGATCTATCCTTTTCTTCTTCCTTGGGGGCTCTGCTCTAATGGAGGGGGGGAATAAATAAAATATCAGTGGTCGCTTGAATTTTATAGGATGCTATTTCACCTTCTCAGGAGGACTTCAATGCAAAAAAAAGAAATCTCAAAATCACAGACGGTTGTAGCGTTGTGCAGTCCTGTGACTGATTTATAACATTTTTTTGCTATTTCATGGCCTTTTGGGCCAGTTTAATAGCAAAAAAAAAAAAAAATAATAACCATAGGAATGGATTCATTTAACAACTGGCACATTTACATTACAATCATAGTGTTTGCTTAACAACCACCACAAAATAATTGTAAAATTGAGTCGGTCACGTAAGACAGATTTCCAGGCTCCGTTATGGTCAGAAGTTGAGACTACACTTATACGTGTGGGTGTGGGTATTGGGATATATATGTGCTTACTCAAATGTAAATCCTATTGGATTCAGCAGCACTTTTTCCTGCATAAGCAAAAAATAAATTGCAGTCATATTAATTAGTTAGTTGAGTGTATTGGATAAATTTGAAATGTGAACTTGGAAAAGCAAGCCAAGTTCCTCACTCCAGAACATTTAATGGATTCTCCCAGTCAAATTACTTTTTTTAAAACACGTATATGAATTGTAAAGAGCCTGGCTGACCTCACTCCTAGGACTAAACCAAGAAAGCTATCACTTTTTTATCTAGGTTTCAACAGATGGCAAAACAGATGTGAAATGTTCAGAAATAATTAATATGATAAAGATTTAAATCACTACTCATCCAGGAATGATCTCGGCTCATTCACTGTCTACCAAAGTTAACCTTGTTCAGTTCTTGGATGATAAAATGAGAGAATGGAGAACCTAACCACAAGATTCCAACATTTCTCAGATAAGGTAAGGGAAAGAATAAATTTTATAGTACTTCCTATATTATAAGGTGGAAAGGATCAAATAAAATTTGATCCTAAATTTTTTAGTTTTTAATGGTTATTAATTGTTTAGTTTTAATCTGTTAATGGGTTTTAATTCGCATTGTTTTAATTCGGGCCAAAGTATATAATTCTTTTAATTAATTTTAAATTTTGTATTGTTATGTATTTTAGTTTTGGCTGTGCACCGCCCTGAGTCCACTAGGAGAAGGGCGGTATATAAATTGAATAAATAATAATAATAATAATAAAATTTGGGCTTTACTTTACCTCATGGGCAGAGCTGTTCTCAGTTCCAAGAGGGAAGACTGCCAGTGGTTCGCGCGAAGTTGTCCATTCCAGATTAACTGAGAACTAAAAGTATATATAATGTCAATCCAGGGTTGCAGACAAATTAGAAGGAAGGTGTCTGCCATCATGAGTTATTTGTAAAAGCAATAAGGGCAGGATACAAATGAATAGAAATAATAGATGGAACCTTATCAAGGAGAGATCAAACCTAGGACTAAAGAAATTTCCTGACACTTAGAACAATTAATCAATAAAACGACTTGCCTCCAGAAGTTGTGGATGCTCCATCACTGGAAGTTTTTTTTGAAGAAGAGACTGGACAGCCATTTGTCTGGAATAGGATAAGGTCTCCTGCTTGAGCAGGGGGAGTGGACTAGAAGACCTCCAAGGTCCCAACCTTATTCGATGTTCTATAAATTATGATAAATTTTGGATGAACCATCCCTGGATGTCTTTTAAGAGATTGGGCAGCCATTTTGTCTGAAATCGAATAGGGTCAACTGCTTGAGAAGGGGGTGGGGTGGGCTAGATGACCTCCAAGGTCCCATTCAACCTTATTCGATGTTCTATAAATTATGATAAATTTTGAATGACCCTGGACGTCTTTTAAGAGATTGGGCAGCCCTTTGTCTGAAATAAGAGTCCCTAGGGAGTTGGGTGGCATAGAAATTTGACAAACAAACAAACAAATAAATGGAATAGGGGTCAACTGCTTGAGCAGGGGTTTGGACTAGATGACCTCCAAGGTCCCATCCAACCTTATTCGATGTTCTATAAATTATGATAAATTTTGGATGACCCTGGACATCTTTTAAGAGATTGGGCAGCCCTTTGTCTGAAATAAAGAGTCCCTAGGGAGTTGGGCGGCATAGAAATGCGACAAACAAACAAACAAACAAACAAACAAACAAATAAATAAATAAATGGAATAGGGGTCAACTGCTTGAGCAGGGGGTTGGACTAGATGACCTCTAAGGTCCCATCCAACCTTATTCAATGTTCTATAAATTATGATAAATTTTGGATGACCCATCCTTGGATGTCTTTTAAGAGATTGGGCAGCCCTTTGTCTGAAATAAAGAGTCCCTAGGGAGTTGGGCGGCATAGAAATGTGACTAATAAATAAATAAATAAATAAATGGAATAGGGGTCAACTGCTTGAGAAGGGGGGTTGGACTAGATGACCTCCAAGGTCCCTTCCAACCTTATTCGATGTTCTATAAATTATGATAAATGGTGGGTGACCCACCACTGGAATTTTTTTTTAGAGAAGAGACTGAACAGCCCTTTGTCTGAAATGGAATAGGGATCAACTGCTTGAGCGGGGGGTTGGGCTAGATGACCTCCAAGGTCCCTTCCAACTGTTGTTATTCTTCTGCTGTATGGTAGGTTTTCGTGCGGGGCGTCCCCAAGGGCGAGGCTTGCTTCCCCTAAATCCACCCTAAGAATGCGCTGGTCGCCGCTGGAAACAGACGAAGGGGCGAAAAGACCCCCACCTAGGACCCCCTTTTGGCCGCCTACCGAAATAAAACGCCTCCCGTCCGGCTCCCGAGGAGGTTTAACGCACCACCAGCCCACATGGTTCCGTTCCTGATGGAGGACCGCTTCAGCGACGGACCGCAGTCCGACTCTGATTGCTGCTCTCCCGCTTCCGAAGGCTCGTCGGGAAGTTCCGGAAGAGCTGCGCGCGCAACTCTCTCTCTCTCTCTCTCTCTCTCTCTCTCTCTGTGTCTCAATTTGAAAGTTAATATTTATTATTTTGAATGTTTTCTCTCATTGATTTGTGGGTTGCAAGGTGAGATGGGTGGTGTAAATAAATCAATTAGAAAAGTATAAACAGAACATATAAACAACCAAAAAAATAAAAATAAAAACCTTTATGAATTTATAAAGCTGCCCAGAATTGGACTATGGTAAGATATAATTTATTGGGCGGCCAATAAATTATAATGAATGTTGTTTTTATTTTAATAATATTTGAACTGTGCTCGTGGACTACCTATATTATACATAATATTTATTTATTTATCTATCTATCTATCTATCTATCTATCTATTTATTTATTTATTTATTTATTTATTGGTTCGATTTATATGCCGTCCTTCTCCGGAGACTCGGGGCGGCTCACAATGCATTATAGCAATAGCCTTCATACTTTTGTATATACCTGCTGAGTAGGGCTTTCCCCCCTCCCCAGCGGTGTTCTTTTTTATACAAAGTCATCTTATTGCCCCCACAATCCGGGTCCTCATTTTACCTATCTCGAAAGGATGGAAGGCTGAGTCAACCTTGAGCCTGGTGAGATTTGAACTTGCAGTAATTGCAGGCAGCAATCGTGTTCAAAGAGGATGACATCTAACTGGTTGTGGGCTGTCCACGATGTGTCCACAGGTGGCTGGTAAGGCCTATACGAGCATACACACACACACACACACATATATATACATATACATATACATACACACACATATATATACACATATCTATCTATCTGTCTATCTATCTATCTATCTATCTATCTATCTATCTATCTATCTATCTATCTATCTAATATAGGTAGTCCATTAGCACAATTGAGCCCAACATTTCTGTTGTTATGTGGGATATTTGTTGAGTTTTGACTTTTCTTGCCACAGTTGTTAAGCGAATCACTGCAGTTAGTGACGCAATTGTTAAATGAATCGGGCTCCACCCTTGACTTTTCTTGTCAGAAGGTCGCAAAAGGGGATCACATGACCCCGAGATGCTTCAACGGTCATAAATATGAGCCAGCTGCCAGGAATCTGAATTTTGACCACGTAACCAAGGTGATGCGGTAACAGTCGTAAGTGTGAAAAAGTCATAAGTCATATTTTTCAGTGCCGTTGTAACTTCAAACGGTCACTAAATGAACTGTTATGAGTGGAGAACTACCTGAATGGTAAAATAGGTAAATACATTTTAATGTATTTTAAAATATATTTTAATAAAGTATATAAATACAATAGGAAAAATATATCAATAAATAATATTTGTATACCTTGAATATGTGTATATGGGGCTATATGCATAATGGTTCTCTTTTAAAGGGCTGAATGCAACAAAATTTCATTTTAATGTATGCTGATTAGTGTACATTTAAAGTGACAATAAAGTTTATATTCTACTCCTATTCTATTCTACTCTACTTCTAATCTTATTCTATTCTCTATTCTATTGAATTCTATTCTCTATTCTATTCTATTGAATTCTATTATATTCTATTTCTATTCTATTCTGTCCTATCCTATCCTAATCTTATTCCATTCTATGCTACGCTATGCTATTCTTATTCTATTCTACTTCTAATCTTATTCTATTCTTTATTCTATTGAATTGTATTTATTCTATTCTATTGAATTCTATTGAATTCTATTCTATTCTATTCTACTCTAATTCCATTTCATATTCTATGCTATGCTATGCTATGCTATGCTATGCTATGCTATTTTTACCTAATGTTGTATGGCTGGAGTATTATTGTTATCATTCTCGTCTTCTTTACTATAACCCCTTTTATTGGCATCAGAATTAAAATTATCATTACTCTGTTGCTTTGCATGTATACTGAGAGCTTCTGCACAGGACACAAATTCTTTGTGTGTCTAAATACACTTGGCTAAATAAAGTATTCCATTCTATGCCATGCCATGCCATGCCATGTTACTCCCCTTCCTTCTCTATTGTCTATTTTATCCTATCCTATTCTATCCTAATTTTATTCTATTCTACTCTACCCTATCCTATTCTAATATTATTCTAATCTTATTCTATCCTATCCTATCCTATCCTATCCTAATTCTATTCTATTCTATTCTATTCTATTCTATTCTATTCTATTCTATTCTATTCTATTCTATTCTATTTTCTATGTTCTATTCTATTCTATATTCTATTCTATATTCTATTCTATTCTATATTCTATATTTTATTCTATTCTATATTCTATTCTATATTCTATATTCTATTCTATATTCTATATTCTATATTCTAGTTCTATTCCTATTCCATTCTCCAAATCAATCAGGCCGGGGGACTTGCAAGGACACTCATGACGTCACCCCCCCTCTCGCTCTCTGCCTCGCTCCCCGTCGCCTCCCGCTGAACTACACCTCCCAGCATGCCTCAAGCCCCAGCCGCCATAGCCGAGGCTCCCGGGAGCTGTAGTTTCCCGCCGCCTGACAGGGCCGCCCCTCTTGTCTCTCCTCTCCTCCCAGCCCCCTCGCCTTAGCCATGCCGACCGCCCGGGCCTCTGAGCCGCCTCCGAGCCTCTTTCTACCCCGCCGCT
The DNA here is from genome assembly GCF_059756535.1 of Pantherophis guttatus. NCBI lineage: Eukaryota > Metazoa > Chordata > Lepidosauria > Squamata > Colubridae > Pantherophis > Pantherophis guttatus. The sequence continues at coordinate 8,538,595 of NC_142079.1, read as the reverse complement.
TTCTTTTTCTCCGGGGACGCCGGGTTTCCCTGACGGTCTCGGCGTACCGGGGCCGTCGCCTTTCCCGGGTCCCTCCCGGGAAGCCCCCCGCCGCGCCACCCGGCCGGCCTCTCTGGGCGTCGTCCCTTGTTTCCCGCCGGGCCGCTTGGGTCGTTGCCCTCCGCTGACTTCCGGCGTTGCCGGGGAGCCGCCGGGAGCGGGGGATGCGGCCGGGTGGCGGCGGCTGCTGCTGCTGCTGGCGGGACGGGCGATGGCGAGGCGGCCCTGAGGGCCTCGAAGAGGAGAAGAAGAAGAAGGGAGGAAGAAGAGGAGGAGGAGGAGGAAGGCGGCGCTGAGGCGGCCGGCGGGGCCGGGGCTGAGGCCGCTGCCGCCGCCGCTGTCGTCGTCGCCTCCTCCTCCGCCCAGGGCAGCCTGAGCCGGGCCTCTCGACACGGAGCCGTTCGGTGGAGGGAAGAAGCAGGAGGAGAAGAAGAAGAAGAGGAGGAGGAGGAGGAGGAGGAGGAGGAAAATGAAGCTCCTGAAGCCGACCTGGGTCAACCACAACGGTGAGAGGAGCGTGTGCAGAGAGAGAGAGGGGGGGGGCCGGGGGGGAGACACCCCCCTCCCCCAGGCTCGTGGGATGGAAGGAGAAAAGTGGAGTGGGGGAGGGGGAGGAAAAAGTCCTCTGAGGGAGTGCAGAGGGCTCGGAAAGTGTCAGTCATTCTTTCCGTATTCAGTGGGGTGGGGGGGTTTTGAGGAGAAAGGGGGGAGTCCTCTGAGCGAGTGCAGAGTGCTGGGGGAGGGTCCTCTGCTTTATCCCCATGGGGAGGGGGGAAGGAGGGGGTCCTCTGGGCGAGTGCAGAGAGCTAGGAAAGTGTCAATGATTCCCATATTCAATGGGGGGGGGGTTTGAGGAGAAAGTGGGGGGGGAAGGAGGGGGTCCTCTGAGCCAGTGCAAGAGGGGCTAGGGAGGTGTCAATGGTTCCCATATTCCATTGGGAAGTGGGGGGGTCCTCTGGGCGAGTGCAAAGAGCTAGGAAAGTGTCAATGATTCCCATGTTCAGTGGGGTTTTCGAGGAGAAAGGGGGGGCAGTCCTCTGAGCGAGTGCAGAGTGCTGGGGGAGGGTCCTTGGCTTTATCTCCATGGGCGGGGTGGGGGGAGGAAAAAGTCCTCTGAGCCAGTGCAAGAGGGCTAGGGAGGTGTCAATGGTTCCCATATTCAGTGGGGTGGGGAGGGGTTTGAGGAGAAAGGGGGGGGAGTCCTCTGAGCGAGTGCAGAGTGCTGGGGGAGGGTCCTCGGCTTTATCCCCACGGGGAGGGGGGAAGGAGGGGGTCCTTTGAGCCAGTGCAAGAGGGGCTAGGGAGGTGTCAATGGTTCCTATATTCCATGGGGAGGGGGGGGGGTCCTCTGGGCGAGTGCAGAGAGCTAGGAAAGTGTCAATGATTCCCATGTTCAGTGGGGTGGGGGGGGGTTTGAGGAGAAATGGGGGGAGTCCTCTGAGCGAGTGCAGAGTGCTGGGAGAGGGTCCTCGGCTTTATCCCCATGGGGAGGGGGGAAGGAGGGGGTCCTCTGGGCGAGTGCAGAGAGCTAGGAAAGTGTCAATGATTCCCATATTCAATGGGGGGGGGTTTGAGGAGAAAGTGGGGGGGAAGAATGGGGGTCCTCTGAGCCAGTGCAGAGTGCTATGGGAGGGTCCTCAACTTTATCCCCACGGGCGGAGAGAGGTCGTCCGAGCGAGTATAGAGGACTAGGGAGGTGTCACTGTTTCCCATATTCAATGGGGGGGGGGTTGAGGAGAAAGTGGGGGGGGGAAGGATGGGGGTCCTCTGAGCCAGTGCAGAGTGCTGAGAAAGGGTCTTCGGCTTTATCCCCACAGGTGGGGTGGAGGGAAGGAGGGGGTCCTCTGAGCCAGTGCAGAGGGCTAGGGAAGTGTCAATGGTTCCCATATTCAATGGGGAGGCGGGTGGAGAGAGGGGGGGACCTCTGAGCACATGCAGAGGGCTAGGGGGAGACTCCAGTGCGAGACCCCTCCAGACTCGTGGGAGGGAAGGAGAAAAGTGTGTGGGGGGGAGTCCTCTGAGCCAGTGCAAGAGGTCTTCTAACTCTCTCTAAGTCTTGTAAGCGTGTGCAAAGTTTTCCATTCCTAAGGAAAATCAGAATAGGTGGCAGAGGGCAGTGTCTTTTGTTTACTAGCTGAAGTGCTGTAGCTCCTTACAGTTTTGACTCTCCTTTGTCCTGGGTTTTGATATCAGGACCTTGAAGCGCAGGAATAATACAGAAAACTTTTATAAAGAGTTTGCTGCATTTTTTAAAAAAACGCCTCCCTTGTAGGATTTTGCATGTAAAACCGTTTTCTTTGACATGTTTGATGGCAGTAGCTTTTGTAGTACCCTGTTTCCCTGAAAATAAGACATCCCCTGATAATAAACCCAATTGGGCTTTTGAATGCACGCGCTAAAATAAGACTCTCCTTGAAAATATTTAAACCCAGAGCTGGAAATCAGGTAAGATGGCAAGAGGACCCCCATCTTGCTCCATGCACCTCAAAATAATAAGACCTCCCCGAAAATAAAGCCAAGCACTTATTTCGGGATTCAAAAAAATATAAGACAGGGTCTTATTTTCAGGGAAACACAGTATTTACAATTTTATATCTATGGTACACATTTTTTGGAGATCCCAAAGGCAACAGGTCTTCCATGTTGTTTTTTCTTTGAAAACGTTTCGCTTCTCATCCAAGAAGCTTCTTCCATTCAAAGAGGAAAAAACCAAGGAAGTTCAGTTAGTTGCCTTTTGGAAAAAGCAAATTTGGGACACCCATGATCTGGATGATTAAACCAGATAGACATTCTGTAATAGACATTTCTTGGAGATATTTATTGACATTTAAATTAGGCTTCGTGGTTTGAGTCTTTCTTTGTTCAGCGTAGAATGAAAGGTGTTAGTGACAACTTAGCATTTAAAGAGACGGTTTCTGGTTCTCTGATCTCTTCCGCTACTTGAAAACAGTACTTACTTTCTGCAGACCTGGGACAGTGTATATCTTCCCAATACCTTCGTTGAAGGGCACAGTTCCCTATTTTAGCATTGTGCTACCCTGTTTTCCCGAAGATAAGACCCAACCGGAAAATAAGTCCTAGCATGATTTTTCAGGATGCTAGTAATATAAATCCTACCCCCAAAATAAGCCCCAGTTAAGATTGTCAGCCAGATGGATGCATTTAGTACCGTATTTCCCCCAAAATAAGACCTAACCAGAAAATAAGCCCTAATGCGTCTTTTGGAGCAAAAAAATTAATATAAGGCCTGGTCTTATTTCCAGGGAAATGCAGTATTTCCATCAAAGGGAAGCTAAACGGCCTTTTCTCCCCCTGAAAACTTAAAAGAGCTCTTTGGAAGTAATCTAGCACATAAGTGGCCATTTCATGACCTCTGAAGGAAATGTATTTTCCATCCAGATCAAAAATTGCTTGGACCCTCTATGGGACATTCGCTGGAAAAAAAGTATTAAACTATACTTTGGGCTGCTGAACAGATCATAGATTTCCCATTAGGAAGACAAATGTCAGCATCTCTAACTTGGAAAACATTTTACGACGGGTCTGGTTGGTTTTTATGGAAAGCAGGATTGTCTTTTGATCATCTTTCATTGTGCATTATTGAACCTTATTTAGCCTCCTGGACAGTTAAGCTTTGCGTTAGCGATTTCTTGCTAGGAGATTTGTAAAGATAACCAACAACAGTAACGGAAGATCACATATTAACCCTCTAAAGAATATAGATCGAGCAAATCTCCAAAGCGTATTGCTGATCCTTTAATCCTTATTGTCAAGAAGGATCTGGAAGCATCGTTGGATTTTTTTTCTTTGCAGAGGTGAAGAAAGGGCTACAAATACCCATACCATATCCAGAGTGTCCTGCTGGGCTTCCAAGGAAGGGGTGTTTGAAGTTCCTTCCATCCAAAGGATTGGTGGATAAGGACTCCTCAAAGTAGCCCCATTGCAGAGTTTCCTTGGGAGCCGTTGTGCTTTCTTTTAGAAAGTCAGCTAAAATCACATTGATCAATAAGACCTCCAGAGTGCAAACCTCGCCGTGAAAGAGGTCACCCCCAGAGGGTGTGATACGTGTCGGTTTTAAAGTGTATTATTAGTTGTTTGTTGACAACTAACAAACACTGAGCTTGTCGATCGAAAGGTCGGCAGTTCAGCGGTTCGAATCCCTAGTGCCGCGTAACCGTGTGAGCTCCCGTGACTTGTCCCAGCTTCTGCTAACCTAGCAGTTTGAAAGCAGGTAAAAAAACAATGCAAGTAGAAAAATAGGGACCACCTTTGGTGGGAAGGTAACAGCGTTCCGTGCGCCTTTGGCATTGAGTCATGCCGGCCACATGACCACGGAGACGTCTTCGGACAGCGCTGGCTCTTCGGCTTTGAAACGGAGATGAGCACCGCCCCCTAGAGTCGGGAACGACTAGCACATATGTGCAAAGGGGAACCTTTACCTTTACCTTACATTGGGGAATTCTGGGAGTTGAAGTCCCCTTGTCTTAAATTGGCTGACTTTGAGAAACCCCGGTCTACAGCATCTTTGGTCATTGATCTCTTTGGAAAAACGCAGTGGAATAGTCGGGTTTCTTCCTCTTTAAATTTAACTTGGAAGCTTTGAAATTTTATTTTAGATAGTTGCTGGCTGACTTATCACTTTGTTAGTGATAAACTATCTCTCTGTCTCCCCGCAGTGTGGTGCATTACAAGGATACTCTGCTCAAAGTATTTTTCTCTCTTATTTTTTTTTTTCCAGCGAAGCCGATATTTTCAGTTGACATTCATCCAGATGGGACCAAGTTTGCAACCGGAGGGCAAGGTAGGGTTGCCGAAAAAGTTTCTTGTTAAAAGTCCTGCACCCAGTCTATCAAAGGAGCTTAAATAGTTAACCCGTGCAGGTACACTTCGCTTAGGGGGCCGCTTGTTCCGCGACCAGGGAGGGAAGACTTAAAACTGCTCCACAAACATGGAGCTGCGTTTCCCCCCCCCCCCACCTCCGGTCATGTGATCATGATTTGAGCACTTGGCAAACTGCATTCATGGTTGTTGCAGTTTCCCACTGTCACATGATCGCCGTCTGTGGACTTTCCTTGCTGGCTCCCAAACACGTAAAGTCAGTGGGGGAAGCCAAACGCTCCTCACTGAACAACCTGTGATTCACTTAGCGGCCATCCTGAAAAAATGTTGTGAGTCGTCGCGGAGGTCCTTGCCGAATGACCGTTTCACTTAGCAGTGGCGTTTCCTGCCAGCTATTGTGTTTCCCCGAAAATAAGACCCTGTCTTATATTTTTTTGAACCCTGAAATAAGCGCTTGGCCTTATTGCCGTGCACTCAAAAGCCCGATTGGGCTTATTATCAACGGATGTCTTATTTTGAAGAAAACAGGGTAATGTAAGTCATCTTGGAGGTCCTTGCTGAATGACCGCTTCACTTAGCAGTGGTGTTTCCTACCAGCTAATTTCAGGTCATTAAGTGAGAACAGCCTGCAAACAAAAGCATCCGTTTGCCCTTAACAATTCTGGATTGTTGTGGCCCGTACGCAGCCTGTGCACCTGGTGGCTGATTCAGACAACGAGGCCGGAGAAGATGTGCCAGAGGCGGGGATTCAGCCAGGGCCTTCAGAACCTCCAGAAGCTTCCATGGGTGAAGAGGACGAAGAGGAGGAGCCTCTTCTCGATGCACGGGCGCGCAGAGCTGCCAAAAGGCACGAGTGGCTCTTCAGGAGGAGGTCTCCTCGAGAGTAAGGCTTGGGGCTAATTGGCCACTCCCTTAGCCTATTTAAGGAGGAATGCCGACTGAAGCAATTTGCAGGGAACAACTTCGTTCACTCTCCTTCGTGCCTTGATCTTAAGTTTTCTGCAAATTGCTTCTGGGCTTTCTGCCAACCATATAAACTAAGGTTTGTACAGACTTTGTGTGTGCTGCGTTCTTTGGGGTCCGTAGCTGGGGCAGAACATGGGTCGAGTCATGCTAAACATTACGTTTTACCTAAGGAATATTTTAAAGTATTGTTGCTCTGGTCCTTTCAGTTGGGATCACAGAAGTGAAATATTGCTGGGCCTAAAACGATAGAAACAGAGTGACAGTAAAGGACAGAAACCAGACACAGGCATCGCCCCTAGAGTTATATCTGACTTGGACATTCTCTGTGCATTTTCTCTGCTCGGATGCAGGCTGTTTTGCTAGTTATAATAGGCCTGGGCTATTCCTGAGTCCGCCTGCATTTGGTTTTGATTTATTTAGGGCAGTGATGGTGGACCTTTTCAGGACCAAGTGCCCAAACTGGATTCTCGGAAACCTCTAGACCAGCTGGCTGGCGCACACATGCCTGTTTTTTGGCCGTTTTCCGGTGTTTTTCCAGGCCGTTTTCTGGCTGTTTTCCAGGCCATTTCCAGGCTGTTTTTTGGGCTAAAAATCCCAGAAAACAGCCCGAAAAAGGTCCGGAGACAGCCCAAAAAACAGCTTGGTTTTTGGCCATTTTCAGACCATTTTCTGGCACCTGCAAAGACCAGCTGGCCGGAAACGAGAAGAGCAACTGGCAACAGCGCGCATGCCCACAGAGAGGGCTCAGCGTGCCACCGGTTTGCCATCACGGATTTAGGGGGTGGACTTCGCCTGCAGTGAGCCCCACAGCGTGCGTGGCGAACAGCAGCGATTGAGATTCTTAGGATAAAATATCGGAAGCAAATACGCTTGCCAACCCCGAGGTTATAATTAATGTGGCATTAGTTGGATTAATTTAAAATGTGCAGTTGAATAGGCTTCAGCGTTCAGTATCTTTCCCTCTCCTTTATTTATAGTGGCAGGGGTACATTTTTCCCCTAATGAAAGTGATGCTAGCTACAGAATTTGGAAGAAAAAAAAACCCCACTGTGAATTAAGCCATAGGTGTTTCCTGAGATCTTATCATTAAAAAATATTTGTTGCTCTGTAGTATCAGTACAGAAGTTACATTTTCTTTAGAATCCAGGTTGTAGCTACGTGTATTCATAGTTTTGCAACTTTGAGCTAAACTTAAACATGTGCAGCCATATTTGAAATACTGCATTTCTTTGTAGCGTATTTTTGTTCAAATGCTATTGCTGCAGCAGAAGCCTCAGTGGAATTGGGTTCTCTCATTTGAAGCTGTGTGGATTTCAACTCTCAGCCAGATTGTCTGGGGAATTCTGGGAATTGAAGTCCACACAGCTTAAAGTTGCTGAGATGGAGAAACTCTGCTGCCGAAGCAGACACGTCTAGTGCTCTATTGTTTGCTAAATTAAGAAGGAGGTTACACACTGCTTTGAAGAAAGCTCTTTAGCAAAGATAAAAACCTACCTTTCCTTCTTCGCAATAACTGCAGTGAAAAGTTTGTTCTTCCTTGTGTCTTTAGGGCAAGATTCCGGAAAAGTTGTAATATGGAATATGGCTCCTGTCCTCAAGGAGGAGGATGAAAAGAACGAGAATGTACCCAAAATGCTTTGTCAGATGGACAATCATTTAGGTATGGTAGAATAGATCTTTCTTTTGGGGGGAGTGATGGGACAGCGTAATTTGAGAGCCAGTTTGGTCTAGTGGTTAAGTCACCAGACTGGAAAGCAAGAAGGCGTGAGTTCTAGTCCTGCCTTAGGCATGAAAGCCAACTGTGGGTGACATTGGGCCACTAGGAAATGGAGAGTTCTAGTCCCGAGTTAGGTATAAAAGCTGGCTGGGTGACTTTGGGCCAATCACCAGGAGAGGGTGAGTTCTAATCCCACTTTAGGCATAAAAGCCAGCTGGGTGACTTTGAGCCAGTCTCTCTCTCTCTCTCAGTCCAATCCACCTTAGGCCAGCTAGGTGACTTTGGGCCAATCACCAGGAGAGGGTGAGTTCTAGTTCTGAGTTAGGTACAAAAGCTTGGCTGGGTGAATTTGAGCCAATCACCAGGAGAGGGTGAGTTCTAGTCCCACCTTAAGCATGAAAACCAGCTGGGGTGACTTTGGGCCAATCACTCTCTTTCTCTCTCGGTCCAACCTACCTCACAGGGTTGTTATTATGGGGAAAATAGGAGGAGGAAGGTGAGTTTCGATAGGTTCACCGCCTTGTAAAAATAACAAAGGCAGGATACAAATAAAGCATATATATCGTCCAATGCCAAAAAAGCTCGTCTGACATTTTGGAGGATGAAAAACACCACCTGTGCTTTGAAAATATCACCAGGTGGTAACCCTTCCACCAGCTCCAGCCTTAGGAAAAAATGTGTCCTTTTTTCAAGTACCCTCCTCTTCCAATTTTTGTTCCAGCCTGCGTGAATTGCGTGCGATGGTCAAACAACGGCATATACCTTGCCTCAGGGGGAGATGACAAACTGATCATGATCTGGAAGAGAGCAGCGTAAGTGTATTTTCCTCCCTTCCCCCCCACTAAATTTAATTCTTGGCATCTTCCTCAGGCTCTTTGGGGGGGGGGGAGTTCTTTATCTTATGGTCAAGGTTGGGTAAACATCTATAACTATAACATCTATCCTGTAGCGACACCCCGGCGCCACATTTTATCATGGTTTTACCTTAATTTAATACTTTTATCTTGCTGTACTGTCTCGTTCACACATTTTTGCATGCCTGCCTGCCTATGCTGATGGCTCTATTTAAACTTCACTCTGGGTTTGTGCACTCTTGTGTGTTTTATCAGTGTTGTAGGTCATCGATTGCACCGCCTCTGTAGGTGCCATACGCTAAATAGATAAGTTGGGTAAACATGAATTCAAAGAATGGGCTTGTCGATGGAGAGGAAGTTAAACCTGGGTTTTGTTTCCTAAAATGAGTTTACATCACTTCTTGTATCAATGCCGCCACTTGGCTGTTCTTACTAATCGTCACGTGTTTGAGAGGTCCTTGGTGCTCTCTGAGCTTGGTGGTTTTCTTGCAGACATTTCATTCATTCATTCATTCATTCATTCATTCATTCATTCATTCATTCATTCATTCATCCATCCATAAATAAATAAATAAATAAATAAATAAATAAATAAATAAATAAATAAATAAATAAATAAATAATGAATTTAATAATGAACATATCTGCCCTCAGAGTGGAAGGGATTGCCACTCTCGAATTGGCCTTTTTAGTCGCACTAAATGCTGTTTTAGGACCTCTTTCCAGAGCACAGTACTATAGTCTCTTGAGACTGAAGGATGCCAATGATTGATTGATTGATTGATTAAATAAATAAATAAATATATAAATAGTCATTGTACGTGTATACACAGTATACCCATACAACGAAATTCACTTAACACCCAAAGACCAGGCCCAACACACATAACAATCCCCAAACACGCTCCCATCCACCACAAATTCCCCACCCCTAAACCACCCAAACATCCACACAACAGACCATAACCCAACTAGGTAACATAATCAGGACTAGAAGGGAGGAGAGGGGGTGGACTGTGGGGTCCTTGGTGCTCTCTGAGCTTGGTTGTTTCCCTGCAGACGTTTCATTACCCAACTAGGTAACCTCATCAGTGCTAGTGTTAGTCCGACGATGCTAGTCTGATGATCTTACCAAACTATCTTCCCAAAGATTCTTTTTCAAGAGGCAACTGGACTTTCTGGTTTTTTTCCTTGAAGATGTTTCGTTTCTCATCCAAGAAGCTTCTTCAGAAGCTTCTTGGATGAGAAACGAAACATCTTCAAAGAAAAAAAAAAAAGCAAAAAGTCCAGTTGCCTCTTGAAAAAAGCACCTTTGAGACAATCATGACCTGGATGACAGAGAATCTCCATAGACATTTAGCAAACGAGGTAACATCATCAGACTAGCACTAATGATGTTACCTAGTTTGGATAATGAAATATCTGCAAGAAAACAACCAAGCTGAGAGAGCACCAAGGACCCCACAGTTCCTCCCTCCCTCCCTCCCTTCCTTCCTTCCTTCCTTCCATCCATCCATCCATCCATCCATCCATCCATCCTTCTTCCTCCTCTCCACAAATTCCACTCCCTTTCTAGTGCTGACGATATTCCCGTCGGACACAAAACGTCTGCCAGAAAAGAACCAAGCTCAAGAGAGCAGCAAGGACCCCTCGTTTCAACTCTGAGCTGCAAATCTTCTCCTTTATTGACACCTCCCCTGTTTCTTCCCCAGGTACATTGGGCCCAGCACCGTGTTTGGTTCCAGTAGTAAGCTGGCTAACGTAGAGCAGTGGAGGTGTGTCTCAATTCTGAGAAGCCACTCAGGCGGTAAGACTGCTTGAAAACTCCCGAGGGGTTTGGTTGTGTCGCATTGTCTGCTTTCTAAAAAAAATAAGATTCCTCCTTGATCGTCTGACGGGCTAAGCTTGATGACGTTTGGATGTCATTCTTTTTTTTTTTTTTTTTGCATCGTGTTATTCCAGTCCGGGATGTGGTGGCTCAGTGGCTAAGATGCTGAGCTTGTCGATCGAAAGGTCGACAGTTCAGCGGTTCGAATCCCTAGTGCCGCATAACGGGGTGAGCTCCCGTGACTTGTCCCAGCTTCTGCCAACCTAGTAGTTCGAAAGCACGTTAAAAAAATGCAAGTAGAAAAATAGGGATCACCTTTGGTGGGAAGGGAACAGCGTTCCGTGCACCTTTGGCGTTGAGTCCTGCTGGCCACATGACCACAGAGACGTCTTCGGACAGTGCTGGCTCTTCGGCTTTGAAACAGAGATGAGCACCGCCCCCTAGAGTCGGGAACGACTAGCACATAGGTGCGAGGGGAACCTTTACCTTTACCTATTCCAGTCTAGTCACAGTTAGTCCTCAACTTGCAATGGTTCTTTTAGTGACTGTTCGAAGTTACAACAGCACTGAAAAATGTGACTTATGACCGTTGCTGTGTCCCAAGGTCAGGTGAATCCCCTTTTTGTGACCTTCTGACCAACAACGTTCACAGGGAAGCCAGATTCACTTAACAACCGGGTTACTAACTTATCAACTGCAGTGGTTCACTTAACAACTGCGGTAAGAAAGCTTGTAAAACGGGGCAAAAACTCACTTAACAAATGTCTCAACAACAGAAATGTTGGGCTCCGTTGTGATCATAAGTCGAGTACTACCTGTTATCAACTCGTAAAGCATTCCTGGCCTGCTCTCGAGTTGCCATAGAAGGGAGGGGGGAAAACTGATGGAGCAACACGGCAGCACATTCCACGCATATCTTTTTCAAGGCCTCAACCTACGTTACCAGAGCCAGCCGGAGAGGCGTGTTCTCTACTGCCCGCGAAAGTGCTCCGTTGGAGAATGTGATTAATGACACACCCAGGGAGGGGGGGGAAACAGGCTCATAGTTGGGACGTAAATTATGTGGGGCAGAGCTGACTCCACTTGGGTATGTGCCGACATGTTGCTCCTAATAAAAAACTGGATTTCTTTTGAAACTTGGCTTGAGGCTCATGAATTAATTAGGGCATCCGACCCTGACACCTGTATTAGTTTACTCAGGTGGTCTATGGCAGGGGTCTCCAACTTTTTGCAACTTTAAAGGCTTGTGGGTTTCTATTCTCCAGGCTGGCTGAGGAATTCTGGGAGTTGAAGTTCACAAGCCTTAAAGTTTCCAAAGCTGGGGAACCCTGGTCTGTTGGACTACAGCCAGCAATACCCAGATATTAGACCCACCCCCACCCCATCAGCCACTCAAACCTGCTGGTTGCTTTGATCATGGTCTCTCAGCCCACCTGTCCTTACCAGGTTTCTGTGAAGAAGAGCACATGTAGTCCTTGACTTATGACCTACTGTCACAGGATTAATTGGTATGGGCCAGATGCTGTCCCTGGAATTCATATTACCATGTTTTTCACACTTCCACATAGACGTCATGGACGTGGCGTGGTCCCCTCACGACGCGTGGCTAGCCTCCTGCAGCGTGGACAACACGGTTGTGATCTGGAATGCTCTCAAATTCCCCGGTAAGAATATTTGGAAACCGCTTTGGGACTTTGTGCTTGAGGTGGCTGGGGGTGGGGGGGGGGTAATGAAACGTTGATTTTGGGTTTCGCTGATTAGATAGGTTTATAGAGAGATAAGAGCCGCGGTGGCACAGTGGGTTAGAATGCAGGACTGCAAGGCTATTTCTGCTGACTGCCGGCTGCCTGAAATTTGGCAGTTGGAATCTCACCAGGCTCAAGGTTGGCTCAGCCTCTCATCCTTCCAAGATGGGTAAAATAAGGATCCAGATTGTTGGGGGCAAAAGGCTGACTCTGTAAAACCACTTAGAGAGGACTGTAAAAGCCCCGTGAAGCAGTATATATTTTCCTTCCTTCCTTCCTTCCTTCCTTCCTTCCTTCCTTCCTTCCTTCCTTCCTTCCTTCCTTCCTTCCTTCCTTCCTTCCTTCCATCCATCCATCCATCCATCCATCCATCCATCCATCCATGGTGCACAGTGGTTAGAATGCAGTATTGCAGGCTGACTCTGCCTACAGCCAGGCGTTCGATCCTAACCGGCTCAAGGTTGACTCAGCCTTCCATCCTTTCAAGGTTGGTAAAATAAGGACCCAGATAGTTGAAGGCAAGAGGCTGACTCTGTAAACCGCTTAGAGAGGGCTGTAAAAGCATCGTGAAGCGGCATATAAGTCTGTTATTGCTATTCCTTCCTTCCTTCCTTCCTTCCTTCCATCCATCCATCCATCCATCCATCCATCCATCCATCCATCCATGGTGCACAATGGTTAGAATGCAGTATTGCAGGCTGATTGTGCCAACAGCCAGGAGTTCGATTCTGACCAGCAAAAGGTTGACTCAGCCTTCCATCCATCCTTCCGAGTCGGGTAAAATGAGGACCCAGATGGTTGGGGAGCAAGAGGCTGACTCTATAAACCGCTTAGAGAGGGCTGTAAAAGCACTGTGAAGTGGTATATAAGTCTAAGTGCTATTGCTATTTGATGTTGTAGAAATGGCTACTTTATACTTTACTGTATAAAAGTAAAAAGTTGAGATTTCATGTTATTGTCCTATTCTACTGCACCAAAAGGACTCAGAAGTCAATGCTTTTTTCTTTTCTCCCCACCCCCCTCCTATACTTTTCTCTCTTCCTCTTTTCCTCCTCTATTTCTCCTCCTCTTTATATTTTTGTATTGGATGCTTTGCTAAAATTAATTTTTTTTAAAAAAAATGAATCTCAATTCTGGTAAGGAGCTCCCCACTGACTGAATTGTCCTGCCAATGTGTGAGGCTCCCGTCTCCTGCTTGAATCCAAAGCATTTCCATTAACTACCCATTTCACACTCTCTCTCTCTTTTTTTTTTTAATCTGTCCGCAGAAATCCTTGCCACTCTGAAAGGTCACTCCGGCCTGGTTAAGGGGCTGACCTGGGACCCTGTTGGGAAATATATTGCATCTCAAGCTGATGACCGAAGTTTGAAAGTCTGGCGAACCATGGACTGGCAGCTAGAAACCAGCATTACCAAACCTTTTGACGAAGTACGTAGTGTGATAACGATGAGCTTAACGTTTCCATGCATCGTTCCGTCCTTCCGCAGTCGGGCTTCCGAGTCAGTTTCAAGACACCCACCTGCCCAAAACTCTTTAAAGCAGCTGCATTTTTTCCTGGAATCTCATAGTGGAAAGATCCAGCTGCTTGAAAAAGTTGCAGAGAATGGTTATGTTCACACTTCGCAGCACCATTTTTTGGGGTGGGGAATCAGATACCAAGTGCCATCGTAGGAGAGGACCAGCTGAGCCTGAGGGAGGGGTCAAACATGTCATCAGTCTCGAGTCCCTTCGCATCCACAAGAGATCTTAAGTCCAGGCCACCTTGAATTCATTGACTCTTATCTATCATCAATTTGCTTTGACCGTTAGTACTGTACTTTTACAGTGAATTCCTCTCCAGCAAAGTCTTTCCTCTCCCACAGTCTTTCAAGATAGTTCACAATTACCGGCCTTTATCAGCCTTGGAGAGTGGCCAGGCCGATATCTTTCAGATGCTGCAATACTTGGCAAGAATGCAGGAATGAACTAATTGTTTCCTGCAAACTCCACTCCCCTTTCGCTCCTCTTTTATTCCCTCTGGGAGGGGCCTTTCATCGTCCACCTGTGGCCTTACTCCCAAGCTGACCCTTGTTCTTAAGCTGTTCCCTTCGTCTGGCAACTCTGCACATGCGCACACTAGGAACAGGCTCCAGCTGTTTGTCTGCCTCACTGATGTCCGACTCCAAAGGCAGCTGATAACTGGCATTCGGCCCTGGCTCCCTCTCTGACTCGGACGCAGAGCCCACATCAGAGCCTTCCCCAGACTCCAGGACTGGCCCATGTTCCTCCCCAACCTCCTCACTGTCTGAATCCGCTGCCAGCTCTGCTGGCCGCTGGCATGCCACACCACATAGCTATGGAAAATCCGAATAGCCCTGCTTCTTTCTTTCATGCTTCTCTGCCTGTGAATCTTCGGCAGTTTTGTGCACGATGCCCTCGTTCTCTTTCAGTGTGGAGGCACAACACACGTGTTGCGCATCAGCTGGTCTCCTGACGGGCATTACCTGGTCTCGGCCCATGCGATGAATAATTCCGGGCCCACCGCCCAGATCATTGAGAGGGACGGATGGAAAACCAACATGGATTTTGTCGGCCACCGCAAAGCAGTGACAGTAGTGGTGAGTTCTCTCCCATCCTGAAGGTAGATTGCTCCAAAGTCAACGGCTCCAAAGCAAATGATGATAAGTCAGGCTTTGGAGGAAATCTTGCTCGGGGGTTCATAGGGGAAAGGGGACTCCCCCAGTGATGAAATCCAATTTTTTTTACTACCGGTTCTGTAGGCATGGCTTGGTGGGCTTGGTGTGGCTTGGTGGGCGTGGCAGGAGGATACTGCAAAATCTCCATTCCGTCCCCACTCCTGGGGGTAGGATATTGCAAAATCCCCATTCCCTCCCCACTCCTAGGGGAAGGATATTGCAAAATCCCCATTCCCTCCCCACTCCTGGGGGAAGGATATTGCAAAATCCCCATTCCCTCCCCACTCCTGGGGGAAGGATATTGCAAAATCCCCATTCCCTCCCCACTCCTGAGGAAGGATATTGCAAAATCTCCATTCCTTCCCCACTCCTGAGGGAAGGATATTGCAAAATCCCCATTCCCTCACCACTCTGAGGCCAGCCAGAGGTGGTATTTGCCGGTTCTCCGAACTACTCAAAATTTCCACTACCGGTTCTCCAGAACCTGTCAGAACCTGCTGGATTTCACCCCTGGGGGAGTCCCCTTTACAGGTGAGATGGGCGACATAACAATTTTAATTGACATCATCCCCATATAACTGTCTGGTTTGGCTCTGCAACCCAACAAGACAGACAGAGACTTCAGAGGATCATTAGAACTGCAGAAAAAACAATGGCTACCAACCTTCCTCCCATTGAGGACCTGTATACTGCAGGAGTCAAAAAGAGGGCTGTGAAAATATCTACAGACCCCTCACATCCTGGACATAAACTGTTTCAACTCCTACCCTCAAAACGACGCTATAGAGCACCGCACACCAGAACAACTAGACACAAGAACAGTTTTTTTCCACATGCCATCACTCTGCTTAACAAATAATTCCCTCAACACTGTCAAACTATTTACTAAGGCTGTATTACTATTATTATTCTCATCTTTCCTATTACCTTTTCTACTTACAACTATAACCTTGTTGCTTGTATCTTTATGATTATATTGTTTTATTTAGTTTCCTAGTATGATTTAATTGCTTGTTTAGTATCCTATTACTATCACTACCCTGTTTCCCCTAAAATAAGACATTCCCTGATAATAAGCCCAATTGGGCTTTTGAGCACATGCACTAAAATAAGCCTCCACTGAAAATAAGCCCTCCCCCTAAATATTTATGTGCAGCCGGTCCCTGCCATTTCCTCTGTTTTTCTCCATGCACCCCAAAATAATAAGACCTCCCCAAAAATAAGGCCAAGTGCTTATTTCGGGGTTCAAAAAAATTTAAGACAGGGTCTTATTTTCGGAGAAACACGGTAAGTGCTGTATCATACGATTCTTGATAAATGTATTTTTTATGTACACTGAGAGCTTATGCCCCGAAGACAAATTCCTTGTGTGTCCAATCACACTTGGCCAATCAAGAATTCTATTCTAAATAAAATGTTGATGTGGGTAGATTGAAGGAGAGTCAAAATACCCAGAATATCAGAGTTTCATATTAAGACAAATCTGGGGCCAAAAACAGCATTGCTTTTTTTTCTATTTATATTATTATAAAATTATAATATATTATAATAAAATTAAAAAATTTTAAAAAACCCCACAACATTCCCCTTAAGAAAGTACAGATAGCCCTCAGCTTACAACCACAACGGAGTCCAAAATTCATGCCTAATTTTTTAAGTGTTTTTAAGTGTTTTGTTTATCGTTTTTAATTAATGGGGCCAAATTTATATATATATATTTAATTAATTAATTAATTAATTTGTTTGTTTGTTTCCATTTCTATACCGCCCTCCTCCAATAGGACTCAGGGCGGTGAACAGCCAAAGTAAAAAACAGAACATACAAAATTTAAAAGCAGTTTAAAATAATTAAATATTTTGGCCGTAAATTAAAACAACCCAATTTAAAATCAATTTAAAATTTAACTCAAGCCAGCCCAGCTAGTTGAAATAAATAGGTTGTATAAATAAAATTGTATTTTAATATTTGTACTTGATGTTTTTACTTGGCTGTTCACCGCCAAGTCCTCAGGGAGAAGGGCGGTATACAAATTCAAAATAAAATAAAATAAATAAAATAAACGTCGTTAAGTGAGAAATCCCCCCCCACACACACACACAATTTTACAACTTTTCTTGCCACATTTGTTAAGTGAATTGTTGCAGTGGTTAAATTAGTAACAGGGTTGTTAAGTGAACCTGGCTTCCCCACGGACTTCGTTTGTCAGAAGGTCACAAAAGGGGATCGAGTAACCCTGGGACCTCTGCAACCGTCGTAAACGTGAATCACATGACCATAGGTATGCTTTGATGGTCATAAGTGAGAGGAGCGCTCCTAAGTCCCCCTTTTTTTCCCAGCGCTGTTGTAATTTCAAACAGCCGCTTCAAAACGGGTCGTAAGTCGAGGACTGCCTCCAAAGTATCTGTTGGTTCTGTTTCTTAAAAGTATCTTTAAAAAAAAAAGCAAACCACACTGATTTTTTTTCTTTCCAGAAATTCAATCCAAAAATCTTTAAAAAGAAGCAGAAGAACGGCAGTTCCACCAAACCCAGCTGCCCGTATTGCTGTTGTGCAGTTGGGAGCAAAGACCGATCGCTTTCTGTCTGGGTAAGTAACAGGCCGAGTCAGATTTTAAGTGGTAGGTGGTCTTTTTTTAAAAAAAAATATTTTATTAGTTTTAAAAGTAAAACAATGGACATTGCTCAACGTCTCTGGTTTCTAACATTTGCGTCTAAATCAAGTTAATAAGTAATCTATTCCCTGATCTATATACAAATTTACATATCTCCTATTTCATTATATATCAAGTATGCAGTATTTTACTTCCTAAACAACTATGCATGTATTTAATAAACCTATATTACATTCACAAATTCAATATACATTGATATATTGATATACATTGATATGTACATTCCCAGACATTCATTATCCCTTGTTTTTGGCATTCTTCCTCTTATCTAACCAATTTTTTTTTTTTAATTTTTATTTATTTTTATATGCCGCCCTTCTCCGGAGACTCAGGGCGGCTTACAATGCGTTAAGCGATAGCCTTCATACTTTTGTATATTTTTATACAACGTCAGCTTATTGCCCCCACAAACCGGGTCCTCATTTTACCCACCTTAGAAAGGATGGAAGGCTGAGTCGACCTTGAGCCTGGTGAGAATTGAACTCGCAGTAATTGCAGGCAGCTGGATGTTAAATGCTGCCTTAGTAGGAGGCATTATTCCAGATTTCATAGTATCTTGATTCACTTTTGTCTTTGAGTTTTAAAATAAGTCTGTCCATCTCTGCACAGCTGTAAATTTTGTGTATTACTTCTTCTGCTGAGGGTATTTCTTTACACTTCCATTTTTGAGCAAATGCTAGTCTTGCCACGGTAAGTATATGCAATATTAAATAGGTTACATTATTGTCATATTTGACATCTGTCATGCCCAGTAAGAAAAATTCCGGCTTAACTTCTATTTTAAACATTAACATCTCTTCTAACCAGCTCCTTATTTGCTGCCAGAAACTTTTGGCTTTTGAGCACTCCCACCACATATGGTAATATGACCCTAGATCCACCTCACATTTCCAACAAATTGGGGAGTGTTTTTTACTAATTCTTGCCAATCTTGTGGGTGGGAAGTGCCAGGGGCAGGTGATCTTTTGTGTGTGGGTCGGATAAGTGGCCGACCTGATTTTGTGGAGTATTTTGTGGCAATTCTTATGCGGCCGAAGTGCGAACGCCGCCGTTGTGTTAAATGAACCCATTGCTTACTACTGCAACAACGTTTTGCCAATTGTGTTGGTTTTTGGCAAAACCACCCTAAACCACTGGCTTGTGAGATTGGTGAATGCCGCAAACGGACATAAATCGAGGACTACCTGTAACACAGTTTGAAAGCTGCAGGTTCCCACCAATTTTCTTAAAATTTTCCATTCTTATAGCCAAAGACGAATGTATGCTAAATTAGGTGTGTCATTAAATCTTAGGACATGAGGCTCCTTTTGTGATAATTCATATACCCGCCATTTTGTTTTTAGCTGACGTGTCTGAAAAGGCCATTGGTCGTCATACATGAGCTGTTCGACAAGTCCATCATGGATATCTCATGGTAAGGTGGCTTTCATGGGGACTCACCCCCAGACATTGTGTGTGCTCCATCACTGGAGGCTTTTAAAAAGAGATTGGACAACCATTTGTCTGAAAATGGCACAGGGTCTCCAGCTTGAGCAGGGGGTTGGACTAGAAGACCTCCAAGGCCCCTTCCGTCTCTGTTATTCTATTCAAAATCTCCCCTCCTCCATGTTATTTTAAGCATTTGCGTGAGAACAACTGAATCTGCTCGCAAAGAACTCAATTAGCTACGTTACTGCTCATGCATCATGCATAATTCTAAGAGCACATTTTTTACGATGAAAATTTAATCACAACCGACCCACCTTTAAACGGTCAAACCCTGGAAAGTGGTTTATGGGCTTTATTTATTTTAATTCTTTTAATTACAATTGTGGGATCCTTGGGGAGGGGGGAAGATCTCTGAATTTGGCTTGTTTTTTGCAGACGTTTCATTACCCCAGCAGGTAACTTCATCAGTGCTAGAATTGCAATTCCACACCCTAAAGGGCTTTCCCGGAGGGATTGAAACGGGATTGGGCGAAGCCCAGGTCTTCTGAAAAGCAGAAATTATTTCAGAGTTAGTTTTTTGGGGGGTTTTCAAACTCTTCTTGGATGAGAAGCGAAATGCCTTCAAGGAAAAATGAAGTCTGCTTTTGAAACAACGATGACCTGGATTACTTCACTTAATCCTCCAGGGAAAGATTGAAGGCAAACGAGGTCCAGGCAGAAGAAGAAGCTCATAGCTTCAAAATCTAAGGGACTGGGTTTGGACAAAACTCAGCGGCACTTTTTCGTTGCGGCTGTTGATCAAAATAGGGATCGCCAACGTCCGATGACAGATATGGCACAAGAAGAAGAAAAAAAAAAAGAATGACCTGGATGAGTTGAGAATCTCCATAGATTTTTTCTCTCTCTCTCTCTTTGTTTCTCCTCCTTCAGGACTTTGAACGGCCTTGGCATTTTAGTCTGCTCCATGGATGGATCGGTGGCATTTCTGGATTTTTCCCAAGACGAGCTTGGGGACCCCCTGAGCGAGGAAGAGAAGGTGGCTGCGATTTACGCTGAGCATGCTGACCTTTCAAATTCCTTCTGTTTTAAATATTCTCAGACTGCCTAGATCAGGGGTGTCAAACTCGATTTCATGGAGGGCCACATCAGAGTTGTTTGTGACCTCGGGGGTGGGGGGTGAAGGGGGGGCCATGGCCAGCTTGATGTCACTTATGTCCGGGCATCTGTAGTAGCCTGAGCGCTCTTCCAGTGAAAATGGGCTCCTGAGCTCTATTTTTGGCCGCGGTTGCCTCCTGCAACCCTCTGTCAGCAAAAACAGAGCTCCGTTTGCACTGGCAGAGGGCTGCAGGAGGCTGTCGCGGCCAAAAACGGAGCCTGGGTGGGCTCTGAGATAGGACCCCAGAGATCAGGCAAAGTGAGATATAATCTGTGATGCCACCACGCTTTATTAAACTTTGCTTCGTTGGTTTGGATCATCGTCCGGGCAACGTAGATTGAGATGCAGAAAACGACATTATCCAGGCTTGGTGAAGGCGATCGGGGAATCTCCAGATAGAGAGAAGGAACAAGGAAGGAAATGAGTGGTTTGGCTTAAACTGCCTACACAGGTTTCCCAGAAATAGCAAATGGGATGGAGCTGAGAGCTAGGCTGTCTTTAGTTGGATCTGAGAATCTCAGGTTACTAAATCTGTCTTAGTTGGAAGCCGAGGAGAGAGCAGAGAGCCGAGTGGGGAAATTGTTTGCATTGGTGCAAAGCAGCAACAGGTTTTTTTTAAAAAAGAAAGTTTTACAAAACAAGAAAACTGGATAGAAGTCCAGAAAACATACTAACCCTCCATAGCAGGGGTATTAAACTCGATTTCATTGGAGGGTCGCATCAGGGTTGGGTTTGACCTCGGGGTGCCGGAATGGGTGTGGCTAGCTCAACGTCACTCGTGTTGGGGGCACTTGTGGAGGTCCGAGCATTCTACCAGCAAAAACGGGCTCCCGAGCTCCGTTTTTGGCTGCAATAACCTCCTGCAACTCTCTGCCAGCGAAAACAGAGCTCGGGAGGGCGAGCTCTGTTTTCGCTGGCGGAGGCATCACGGGCCGGTCCTTCGCTGTTTCCATGGTGGTGCCGTGGGCCAGATCTAAGCACCCCGCAGGCCGGATCCAGCCCTTGAGTTTGACGCCCCTGGCCTAGATGGGCCAGTGGCCTGATGTTACGTTCCGGTGCTCTCTCCCCTTTCAGAGCAACATCCACCAGTCGACGTACGGTAAAAGTTTAGCTATCATGACGGAGGCGCATCTCTCAACGGCTATTATCGAGAATCCGGAGATGCTGAAGTACCAACAAAGGCAGCAGCAAGTGGAGAAGAAGAACGAGGCCCTGAGAGACGGAATGGGCCCCGCAGCAGCGATAACGGCGCCTAAACTGGCCAGCATGGTGAATGGAGAAAGCTTGGAGGACATTAGAAAGGTAGCGATTTCCTCTCGCCTCTTCCATTCTTTTTGGTCCTTCTTTTTTGGTGAACAGATGGTAAAATGAAATATACATGTCAGGCCATGTAGCCATGGAAGAGCTGATGCCTCTTGGATAGAAGATGGTCCTTCCTTCCTTCTTTCCTTCTTCCCTTCTTCCCTTCCTCTCTGTCATCTCTTTCCTTCTCTCTTTACAGGTATATCTTCCTCCTGCCCTCCTACCCTCGCTTCCTCCTTCCCTTTCTATCGC
This sequence comes from Pantherophis guttatus, assembly GCF_059756535.1. NCBI lineage: Eukaryota > Metazoa > Chordata > Lepidosauria > Squamata > Colubridae > Pantherophis > Pantherophis guttatus. The sequence goes on along the minus strand of NC_142079.1, from coordinate 8,517,122 downwards.
ACTTCCTATCTCCCTCTTCCTATCCTTCCACTATCTTCTCTTTCCTTTTCTCTTTGCAGGTATATCCTTCCTTCCTTCCTTTGCTTCCTTTTCCTTCTCTCATACCTTCCTACCTCCCTTCCTTTCTGTCTTCTCTTTTCTTCTCTCTTTACAGGTATACCTTCCACTCTCCCTCCCTTTCTATCCCTCTTCCTATCTCCCTTTCTGTCTTCTCTTTTCTTCTCTCTTTACAGGTATACCTTCCTTCCTTCCTCCCTTCCTCCCTCCCTTTGTGTCTAGGGAACACAAGGTTGAGGCAGTCCATTGTAAACAGATAGAATAGAATAAGGGTAGGGTAGGGTAGGATAGGATAGGATAGGATAGGATAGGATAGGATAGGATAGGGTAGGAAGAATAGGGATAGGATAAGATAGGATAGGATAGGATAGAATAGAATAGAATAGAATAGAATAGAGAAGGAGAAGGAGAAGGAGAAGGAGGGAAAGAAGTAGTAATAGAAGAATGAGAGAAGTGGAAGCAAAAGGAATAGAAATAGAACAGAATTCTTTATTGGCCAAGTTTGATTGGACACACAAGGAATTTGTCTTTGGTGCATGAAGCAAAACTGCCTTTAAAAGTAGATTTCTCGATTAACTGCTTTTGAATACATCATTGGGAGTAAACAAAAAACAAAAAACAAAGGCTAAAAGGCAAACGGGGGTTTCACATCAATCTAAAGATATTTTGAGATTATCTATTTATCTAATATTTCTTTATCCCTCCCGTTCATACGGCCGCCAACCTGAGCAAGCGATACCGGGAGGCTGGACTTTAGACAAACTGTGTTGTGACGACAAAAAAACCCCCCAAAATCCTAATAATCCTAATTTCTTCCTGGCAGAACCTTTTAAAGAAACAAGTCGAGACCAGGACGGCCGATGGTCGGCGAAGGATCACACCGCTCTGCATAGCTCAGTTGGACACAGGGTACTGTTTTCAAAATATGTCGGATTTTCATTTTGTTTTGAAAACAAAGGTAGAGGTGAACAAACCTTGCAAAGCTCCCCTCACCTCTCTCTCTCAGTGTGAGGAAGAAGCAGGATAGACCAAACCACTTTCAAAAGGGCCTCCCCCCCATCCCCATCCAGCTACGACCGCAAAGAAGGAATGAGATGTATCCCGATATCACCTCTCCTCTTTTTGTAAAAAAAATCTCAGATTTCAGCCCATACAAATAGTCTCCGGTTTATGGCCAGAATTGGGACCGGAGGCTCTGTTGCTAAGCCAGACTGTCATTCAATGAATTGTGCCCAAATGTAGTCTTTTTTTCCCCCACCGTCGTTAGGCAGGTCGCCGCAGTCACTAAGGGAGCCGTGGTTTTGTTAAGTAAACCTGCCACTCTTGTTCACTGAACCATCCTTAACGCGGTGGTTATCCAGCTTTCCCCCGTGAATTTTGCTCGTCAGAAACCAGTTGGGAAGGTCACTAGTGGCCATCACATCATCCCAGGATTCTACAACTGTCATAAATGGCCTATTGGTTTCCAAAGATTTAAATTTTGATCATGTGACCCGAGGACGCTGCTACCGTTGTTAGTGTGAGAATGGGTCATAAGTCATTGTTTTCTGTCAGAAAAGTCACTAAAGAAAGGCTTGTAAGTTGTAGACCACGGTCTTGTTTCAGTTATATAGGATCAGGTTGTCCTGATCAATCCGGCGGGGATAATGAGTGGCACGGTGGCCTAGTGGTGGAGCTCTCAGCTCACAATCAGGAGGCCGTGAGTTCGATCCTACCGTATTTTTCGGAGTATAAGACGCACCTTAGTCTTTGGGGAGGAAAATAAGTAAAAAGCTGATTGGCAGGTGGATCGGCCTCCCGGAATACCCCCAATCAGCTGATCCCAGAGGTGAATTTTAGCAACAGGTTCCTTGGTTGTAAGCTCTGTGCCTTGATTTTTTTTTTGCTTTTTTTTCCTGCCTCTGAAAGCCTCCGAAACAGAGCTTCAGAAAAAAAAGGCCTCTGAAGCTCTGTTTGGAGGCTTTTTTTCTGAAGCTCTGTTTGGGGGCTTTTTTTCTGAAGCTCTGTTTGGAGGCTTCTTTTCTGAAACATCAGTTCTGATGCTTTTTTCAACCTCTGAAATCTCCGTTTGAGAAGCTGGGCGGGGCTACAATTCAGAGTATAAGACGCACCCAGATTTTCACCCTCTTTTTCGGGGGGAAAAAGGTGCGTCCTATACTCCCCAAAAAAATACGGTAGGTAGAGGCAGATATTTCTCTCTCTGCGCGCACCGAGACTATATCTGCTGAACAAAACTCCGCATTGGCGACAGGAAGGGCATCCGGCCAGGAAAACATTCTGCTAGCTCCATTCAGTTGCCCAGGCTCCACCCCGCCAGGGATGATGGGGTTGTTAAAAAGGAGATGATGGTCCGGCGGGGATAATACGCCCCGATTTCCCCTGACCGCCTTTCTTTTTCCCAACAGGGATTTTTCGACAGCCCTCTTTAACAGCATCCCACTCTCGGGGTCTTTAGCCGGGTCCATGATGTCAGCTTCCCAGACCAATCAGCTCATAGCGTTAGATTACAACGCGGCCAACTCCCTGGGCACCGTTAAGCCTGCCTTAGAGCCCATGGCAGCGGCCGCTAAATCGGCGGAAGACGTAGCCAACAAGGATGGGTGAGCATCGAAACGAAAGGCCTTCTCCTTACGAATTGGGGTGGGTGGGGTGGAAACTTAAGGACCCGTTCACTGCAGCGTGGGTTGGCTTAGCGAGGAGGAAGCCCCGTATATATTTTTTTAAAAAAATCATTTAAAAACGGAATTGTTCCACAGCGAGCCCGTGTCCCGTGGCAAATTGGCCATGGCGAGTAGGCAGTAGTGAGTTGGCCGCAGCAAGTTGCCCCGTTCTTCTTTGCTTGCTACTAGAACCTAGATACGCAGACGGAAATTCCATGGTTAGGTCAGGTTACGTTTCCGAAGGATGTGGCTTGCCCGGTGCCCCTCTTAGGTATCCCCAATTTTTAATGTAACAGATGCGAAGCGAGCGCCATCCGCTAGTCTGATCTGGATTTGTCCCAGTCCTGGCTACTTCAGAGCAGCGTTTTCTCAAGCTTGGCAAGCTTACAGATGTGTGGACTTCCAACTCCCAGATATTCTGGCTGGGGAATTCTGGGAGTTGAAGTCCCCGCATCTTTCAAGCTGTCACAGTTGGGAAACGCTGCTTCAGAAAGTTGATGGCACTTGGGGTTGAGTGTGGCGTTTCTTACCCCTAAATCCAATGGGGTAGGGGGATAGAAACTGCAGCGGTTCGTGATTTTATTTCTTGCCCAATTGTGAGCAGAGCGGAGCCCTGCCAGATATGTGGGGTGCCTCAAATACGTTTTTCCTTTCTTCTTTTCCCAGTCTGAACGCTACCTCGACTTCAGCTGCTCTCCCAGCCGCTTCGCCCTCAGTGCTGCCCACCTCTTCTAAGATTGAGCCCATGAAGGCTTTCGATTCTCGGTTTACGGAGCGATCCAAAGCCACCTCAGGGACTTCCCCCGTCTCGCACACCAATCAGGTTACCTTGGACAGGTGAGATGCTGAACTGGAAAAGAACCGTTTCAGTTGGACGCCTTTCTTTAAGCAAAGGAGAAAGCACCCAGCTAGCCTCCTCTATTTTTCTGAGAGCTGCAGTCCAAAGAATGCTCGTTTAGGGAGATAACGGTATGCGCTTTAAAAATGTAAATGTCCACTAGATGGCAGCAAAGAGAGCCAGAAACTCTCATTCTTTGGTGCCATCTAGTGGTCAGCCAAATATTTACAATCGGGGTGGGCTTCAGATCAGGGGTGGGTTCCACTTACCTTTACTACCAATTCGCAGCGGGAGCGTACGCACTTCTGCACATGCGCAGAAGCTTCTGCGCGTTCACAGATCACCTATGATGACGGCGTGGCGGGTGGGTGGAGCCTCCCGCCGGTTTTACTACCGGTTCTATAGAACCGGACCAAACTGGGAGCAACCCACCACTGCTTCAGATCCTTTAGCAACGGGTTTGCTGCCCCGTTGCTGGGTGGGCGTGGGCGTGGGCGTGCCCTAGTTGGCCACCTGCACCATGGCGGGGGGGACAGGACATTTTTCGCCCTCCCCAGGCTCCAGAGGCTTTCCTTGAGCCTCTGGGAGGGCAAAAACTGCTTCCCCTGGGTTCCGGAGGCCGGAAACAGACCTGTTTCCAGACTTCTGGAACTTCCAGGAGGCCTGTTTTTCACCCTCCCAGACCCTCCTTGCGGCCCCTGCACTTACCTGGAATGATGAACGAGCCGCATGGAGACTCCTGGGAGGGGCAGGATGGGGTGGGCATTTGGGGGTTCGCCAAACCCCGGCGATCCTTGGCTAGAGGATCGCCTGAACCCTGCCGAACCCCCATGAACCCATCCCTATTTACAGTCTAGACCTGGAACCCTAATTTATTTACTTACCTATTTGTATCTCACCTTTATAATCTTTAGAAATACCGTATTTTTCGGAGTATAAGACGCACCGGAGTATAAGACACACCTACCTTTTTTGGTGAGGAAAAGAAGAAAAAAAAAATCTGCCTCTGCTCTGAGCAATTTTGCCTCTTTGCAGCAAACAGCCTGCTTTACTTTCAGTTTCGTTTTCAGCATAGCTTGATTAGCACAAGGAAAAAAAAAATCTGCTCCAGCAATTTACCTCTTTGCGGCAAGCAGGAGAGCCCTGCAAACAGCTAAGAGCAAATCAGCTGAGAGTCAGGAGGCCGATCCAATCAACTTGTGCTAATTAGGCTGTGTGCTGAAGCTGAAAGGAGCTGTTTTTTTCTTGCTGTTTGCTTGCAAGGAAGTAACTGCTGGGAGGCAGAGGCCAAAGGGTGGGGGCCAGTGGGTGGGCGGGGCTAGATTCGGTGTATAAGACGCACCTAAATTTTCACCCCCTTTTGGGGGGGGGGGAAGTGTGTCTTATACTCTGAAAAATACGGTACTCAAGACCGCAGGTTTATCTGCTTCCTCCTATTTTCTCCAGCACAACTCTAAGGTGCATTGGGCTGAGAGCGAGTGGCCCAAAGTCACAAAACCCAGCCAAGCTTTCATGCTTAAGGGGGGGACTAGAACTCGGAGCCTTCCATTTGCTAAGCTTAAGCTGGTTCCTTAACAACTGGATCACACGGTTGTTGTTTTTCCCCTTCTTTTTTCTGCAGACTGAAGGAGCAGAACTCTATTCGGGAAAGCAAACCCAGGGATCTCCTAGAAAGTAGCAGCGATAGCGAAGAAAAGCTGGCCATCAAACCCTTGTCGCTCTCCAAGCGAAAGCTGGACCTTGACGTTGAAAAAAAGAAGAAAGGAAGACCTCGGAAAGACTCCCGGCTCATGCCTGTCACTTTAACCGTTCAGGTAACCAAAAAAGGTGGTTGTTTTGGCCTGCCGGCAGCCAGCAGAGCTGGCAGCAGAGTCAGACAGTGAGGAGGTTGGGGAGGAACAATGGGCCAATCTTGGGGGCTGGGGAAAGCTCGGACGAGGGCTCTGCGTTGGAGGCAGAGATGAGACTTGGGCCATCTATTATGCACGGACTCCGGAGCCTCCAGAGTTGGACATCAGAGAGGCAGAGGAACAGCTGGAGCCCGTTCCCAGTGTGCGCATGCGCAGAGCTGCCAGAAGACAAGAACAACTCAGAAAGCAGGGTCGACTTGGGAGTAAAGCCACACCTTGGAGGTGATTGGCCCCTCCCATAGGAAACAAAAGAGGAGCGAACGGGGAGGGGGCTTTTGCAGGAAACAGTTCGTTCATTCGGTTGTTTCGAGAGTGGAAAGATCTGTCCATGACTCTGTACCAAGTTTGGCCTTGCACTATGTTTGTAAATTATTGACTTGGCAGCCTGCCAAGCGAGATAAGGTCTGTGTTGATAAATATTCCTCTGAAAGACTGTTTGGACAGGCCTTGCTGACTGTGAATGAAAGGAATTCACAGTCGTGTAAATAAAAGGGTTTTTTTTGCCGGGTCCAAGACTCTGCTTCCTGGTTTTTAAGGGAGCCTAGGTCAGCGGTAGCCACCTCTCTTTGATACACAACCATCGATCCTTTTCGTTTCCATTTTAGAAACGGGACTGTATCTTCTTAAATCTAGCTGCAAGCACATTAAGCCAATCATCATGGTTTATTGCATAGTGGCACACTGATGATGTTGCTTAGTTCGGTAATGAGACATTTGCAAGAAAACAACCAACCAATTATTAGCAGCTGAGCTGCCAATAATTCTCTTTTATTGGCTTACCGGCGCCTGGTGGCGCAGTGATTTCGAACGCAATATTGCAGGCAAATTCTGGAATACCAAAGCCTAGAATTCGATCCTGACGGGGCTCAAGATTGACTCAGCCTTCCATCTTTCCGAGGTCGGTAAAATGAGGACCCGGATTGTTGCGGCCAATCTGCTGGCATTGTAAACTACTCAGAGAGAGCTGTAAAGCACTGAGAAGCGGTATATAAGTCTTAAGTGCTATTGCTATTGAGAACAATCGGTGATCTCTATATAGCTACTTGATTTAATCAATCCCACTCTTTTAAGAACTGATTTTTAACCGATGAACAGAGTGGGAAGGGACCTTGTAGGTCATATAGTCCAACCCCCCACCGCCCAAGCAGGAGACCCTACACCATTTCTGACAGATGGCAGTCCACTCTCTTCTTGAAAGCCTCCAGTGATGAAGGTCCCACAATTTCCAAAGGCAACTTCTGTTCCATGGGTTGATTGCTCTCACTGTCAGAAAATTTCTCCTTATTTCTAAATTGAATCTCTCATTGGTCAGTTTCCATCCATTGTTCCTTGTCTGGCCTTCGGGTGGTTTGGAAAATAGCTTGACCCCCTTCTCCTCTCTGTGGAAGCCCCTCAAATATTGGAAGACTTCTATCCTGTCTCCCCTGGTCCTTCTCCTCACTAGACTGGCCATGCCCAGTTCCTGCAACCGTTCATCGTATGTTTTAGCCTCCAGTCGCCTCATTATCTTTCTTGCTCTTCTCTGCACTCTTTCTAGAGTCTCAACATCTTTTTTATAGTGTGGTGACCAAAACTGGATGCAGTACTCTAGGTGTGGTCTTACTCGGGCTTTATAGAGTGATATTAGTACCTCCCTTGATCTTGATCGTATCCCTCTGTTAATGCAATTTAGGATTGCATTGGCTTTCCTGGCTGCCGCTGCACACTGCTGGCTCATTATTTAATTGGTTGTCCACTAAGACTCCAAGATCTCCCAAGAATTTTTTCACCAAACACGCTCGCGCTTCAGCCCAATTGGCCTGCTTCAAAACTAGCTGAGATTCACCCTGCAAAATTGTTCCGAATACCATCTCAAATGCAAAATCTAATCAGTTGATAGAATTTGTGCTAGAGTGGAGTTGAGAGGGGCATCTTATTGTTTATTGTTTATTGGTTCGATTTATATGCTCCCCTTCTCCGGAGACTCAGGGCGGCTTACAATGTGTTAAGCAATAGCCTTCATACTTTTGTATAGACCTGCTTAGTAGGGCTTTTGCCCCCCCCCCCCAAAGCGGTGTTCTTTTTTATACAAAGTCGGCTTATTGCCCCCACAATCCGGGTCCTCATTTTACCTACCTCGAAAGGATGGAAGGCTGAATCAACCTTGAGCCTGGTGAGATTTGAACTTGCAGTAATTGCAGGCAGCTGGTGCTACTTAACAGCACTTTAGTCTGCTGCGCCACCAAGGCTCTTAACATTTGTTTTGTTTTGTCTCCCAGTCTCCGGCTATATTAGCAACTGAGAAAGATGGTGCTTGCCACAGTACACCGTTAGCACTTAAATTGCCGAACCCAGTCCTACAGAAATCGTTCGCATTGCAGGTAAGAGGTAGATTATAGTATTTATTATTAGGTGTTTTTTTTTTTTTATTCTGCCATTTTTCTACCCTGTTTTCCTGAAAATAAGACCTCCCCTGATAATAAGCCCAATTGGGCTTTTGAGTGCATGTGCTAAAATAAGCTCCCCCCCCCCAAATAAGACCTCCGCCGAAAATATTTAAATGCATGCACAGTCGGTCCCCGCCATTTCTTCTGGTTAGGGTTAGGGAGACAGAGCTGCAAATCAGGTAAGACGGCAAGAGAATCCCCGTCTTGCTCCACGCGCCCCAAAATAATAAGACATCCCTGAAAATAAGTCCAAGCACTTATTTCGGGGTTCAAAAAAATAAAAGACAAGGTCTTATTTTCGGGGAAACACGGTATCTGTCTAATGTGGAATCGAATGCAGGACCCCCCCGAAACCAATAACTCAGGCTCACTGCAGTTTTAAAAATGCATGCTGGAGGAATTCCCCCCAGTAAGTAATGGGAAAGAGCCCTACAGACAAATGGACGCACTGATAATCTAGATTAGTACATCTTCAAAAAAGAGGGAGAAAATGATACAGTCGTACTGCTGCCTAGTTAAAGGGGTGTCGGAATCATAATTAGCAAACACCACTTTATTTCCCCAGCCGTCTACTGTTTACTGTCTTTAAAAAATAGAATTATTGTCCTAATGGAAAAAAACAAATTGGCTAAGAACTTTGGATAAAGCTTACTGGGAACTGGAGATTTCACGTTTGCCTCAATTGCACACATTCCTTCTCTGTTTCTCTTTTGCTAACACTTTCCCACTCCTCCAAGAATTTCTCTGTCTGTCTGTCTGTCTGTCTGTCTGTCTGTCTGTCTGTCTGTCATAGATAGATAGATAGATAGATAGATAGATAGATAGATAGATAGATAGATAGACTGAGAGACTGACTCTGTAATATCTGTCTGTTTATCTACTTATCTATTTCAGCCTGTCTGTCTGTCTGTCTTATCTATCTAGCTCTACCTACCTACCATATTTTTTGGAGTATAAGATGCACCTTTTTCCCCCCTAAAAGGGGGTGAAAGTTTGGGTGCGTCTTATACACCGAATGTGGCCCCTCCCACCCTCTGGCCCCCACCCTTTGGCCTCTGCCTCCCAGCAGTTTACCTCCTTGCAGCAAGAAGAAACAGCCCATTTCAGCTTCAACACAGCCTAATTAGCACAAGCTGATTGTCCCCGACTCTCAGCTGTTTCAGGCTGCAGGGATTGCCATTGCCTATTGCTGCTCGGGCCTCTGCTGCTTGCTGCAAGGAGGTAAATTGCTGGGAGAAGTTTTTTTTTTTTTCCTTGTGCTAATCAAGCTATGCTAAAAACGAAAATGAAACGAAAGGACACTGTTTGCTGCAACGAGGCAAAATTTCTGGGAGGCAGAGGCAGATTTCTTTTTCTTGTTTTCCTCACTAAAAAAGGTAGGTGCATCTTATAGTCCGGAGCGTCTTACACTCCGAAAAATATGGTATCTATCTATCTATCTATCTATCTATCTATCTATCTATCTATCTATCTATCTATCTATCTATCCCTATTTCAGTTTCTTAACTATCTATATCTTTCTGTTTATCTCTCTCTTGGCTATCTGTCTGTCTGTCTATCTGTCTATCTATCTATCTATCCCTATTTCAGTTTCTTATCTATATCTTTATCTCTCTCATCTATCTATCTATCTATCTATCTATCTATCTATCTATCTATCTATCTATCTATCTATCTATCTATCTATCTATCTCTATCTGTTTATCTCTCATCTGTCTGTCTATCTGTCTATCTTTACGTTTATCTCTCTCATCTATATCTATCTATCTATCTATCTATCTATCTATCTATCTATCTATCTTATCTATCTATACCTATTTCAGCTTATCTGTCTCTATTTCTATCTCCTATCGATCTATCGATCTGTTTATCAGAGAGGAATAGACAAGCAGCTGCCCTTTTAATTACACACCATATCAGGTTCTTCACAAACCTCCACGTTTCTTTCCTGGCTTGAACTGGGATTGCTTAGGGCTCCAAAGGAATCTCTCTTGCAGGTGAGCTCCGATCCCTCCATGTATATTGAAGTGGAAAACGAGATCACAACTGTGGGAGGAGTCAAACTTAGCAGACTGAAGTGCAACCGAGAAGGGAAAGAGTGGGAAACGGTGCTCACCAGCCGAATTCTCTCTGCGGCGGGAAGCTGGTAAGCTTGGGGGGGGCAGGGGGGGACGAGTCTGAGGAGGTGCACAATAAAGAGAGAATGCTCAGGTGCCCAGTCTCAAAAGTTGGTGCATCGGATTAAAAAGTGACATTTCCCAATGTGATGCCTCTGTACCAGAGGTAGATTTCACTTATCTTTACTACCAGTTTGCCACACACTCACTTGGTCCAAAGTCATCCAGCCAGCTTTCATGCCTTAAGGCGGGATTGGACCTCTAGTCTCCTAATGATTGGCCGAAAGTTCCCCAGCCGACTTTCATGGCTAAGGCTGGATTAGAACTCCCAGTCTCCTGGTGATTGGTCCAAAGTCACCCAACCAGCTTCCATGCCTTAAGGCTGGATTAGACCTCCCAGTCTCCTAATGATTGGCCGAAAGTTCCCCAGCTGACTTTCATGGCTAAGGCCGGACTAGAAACTCTCCGGATGATTGGTTAAAAGTCCTTCAGCTGGCTTTTACGCCTAAGGTGGAACTAGAACTCGCTCACGTCTCCCTCTTTCTAGCCCAGAGGTCAGCAACCCGCGGCTCTGGAGCCGCATGTGGCTCTTTCATCCCTCTGCTGCGGCTCCCTGTTGCTGGTCGGCTCCGCAATTGATAGGGCTTTCGGTTAGGACAGGTAGAGGGAAAAGGACGCCGCTCTAGGAGGAGACTCTATGGTGGGGGGGGGGGGGGGAACCGGACTTCCGGTCGGCTCCAGAATTGAACGGGGGCTTCCGGTTAGGACCTTTGTGGCTCTTTGAGTGTTTAAGGTTGCCGACCCCTGTTCTAGCCGGATGCCTTCACCACTAGCCCAAAGTACCAAAACGACTATTTTTGTCTTGTGCTTCTCCCTCCAGCGAAGTGGTGAGTGTGGCCTGTGAAAAGCGGACCCTCTCTGTGTTTTCGGCGTGTGGCCGTCGCCTTCTCCCTCCCATCGTTCTCCACTCCCCCATCTCCACGTTGCACTGTACAGGGTTTTACATGATGGCTCTCACAACGGCTGCAACCCTCTCCGTCTGGTAAGCACCGGACTTCTCTCTCTCCCCTCCCTTCCCCCCCCCCCCATCACATTTTCACATCTTCCTTTGCCAAGACACGTCACGTGGAACTCGAACGACCCTTTTTTTTCCTCCTCCACGTTTTCCCCTTTTAGGAACGTGCGGAAGCAGTCCGTGGTGGTGAAAGACGAGTCCCTACAAACCATTTTAGCAGGTAACGACGCTCAAGTCCACCTAGGGCCACCTAAACTCTCTTCGAAGGTAGTCCTGGACTTACGTCCATTCGTTTAGCAATTGGTGACAAGTGGTCAGTCACGTGACCGAAGGTTGCAAGTGCGAGGACCGCACGCAAGTCGCTTTTTTTCCCCAGCGCCACTGTAACTTCAAAAAGTCACTAAAATGAATAGTTATAAGTCAAGGACTACCCGTCCTCCGCCCGTCAGTTGACAAGACCCGTCCCGTGTTTGTGCCGCCAAGAAAACTGACAGGTATGTTTGACCTCCGCAGGAAGTGAAACCACCGTCTCTCAAATCTTGCTGACTCAGCATGGCATCCCCGTGATGAATATGTCGGACGGAAGAGCATATTGCTTTAACCCTTCTCTGTCTTCTTGGTGAGCCCCAAGGTGGAAGGTACAAGGGAGGTGATTCTTTTAAGAGCTAAGCAGGATCGATCCGCCGTTAATGCTTCTGGAACAAATGATATAAAGTTAATATGGCAATAAGACGCGGTTTTATTTTGCTCCTGCACGAAAGACCAGGTCCACCCGTGAGCTTCCCAATTAAACTTGACTTATTACTACTCGTGTCTATGCTCGACTCACGGTTAGCACCAGCTCGGAATTAGATAAGGGTTGACAGAATTCAAGGGGAATTGGACTTTAAGCCAATTGTGGCTACGTAGGATTCTAGGCTAACCCCTCTCTTTTTTTTTCTTCTTTTTTTTTTGCTTTAATTTATATGCCGCCCTTCTCCGGAGACTCAGGGCGGCTTACAATGTGCTAAGCAATAGCCTTCATACTTTTTGTATATTTATACAAAGTCAGCTTATTGCCCCCACAGTCTGGGTCCTCATTTTACCAACCTTAGAAAGGCTGAGTCAACCTTGAGCCTGGTGAGATTTGAACTTGCAGTAATTGCAAGCAGCAGATGTTAATAACAGTGCTTTAGTCCACTGTACTAGAGGCTCTGACTCCACCCTCAGGTCCTGCCACTGCCTTGTCCTACAGTTCCCTTGGGCTTGCTGTCAATTAAAAAAGAATACAGGTTTTTTTTTTAAAAAAAAAAATGGGAATCTGTTTGGCAGTTGACCTACCTGTTGTTTAAGTGGAGGGCTGGGCTTTGCACAATGGGATGAATCTAAATGGGATTTGAGGTCCCTATACTCGGCTGGATGGGAAATGAAATCTGTTAAACTCAGGGGTGGGCTTCAAACATTTTAGCAAGGGGTTCTTTGCCGGGTTGCTGGGTGGGCGTGGCCAAGCCTAGTCAGCCTTCTGCACCACGGCGGTGGGGAGGGGGGGTGTTTTTGCCCTCCCTGGGCTCCAGAGTCTTCCCTTGAACCTCCAGGAGGACGAAAACGGCCTCCCCAGGCTCCGGAGGCCCTCTGGAGGCTGGAAACAGGCTCCTTTCCGGCCTTCCAGAACTTCCAGTAGGCCCGTTTTTCACCCTCCCTGAGCCTCCGCGCATGGACTTACCTGCATCTAAAACGAGCTGGGTGGGGACTCCTGGGAGGGGCGGGGCCAGCCAGGAGTGGGATTTGGGGGTTCTCCGAACTGCACAGAATCTTAGCTAGAGGTTAGCTAAGGGCTAACCCCCAGCAGCCCACCCCTGGTTAAATTCCCACTTTGCACCTGTTTAATTTTGCGAGAAGGTCTCTCCTTCCTCCACTTGGATAACTGTAACATGTTCTGCCTTTCCAGGAACCTTGTCTCCGACAAGCAGGAAACATTGGCACAGTGTGCAGACTTCAGGAGCAGTCTACCATCCCAGGAGTCCATGCTGTGTTCGGGACCTTTAGCCATCATTCAAGGACGAATGTCAAAGTACGACTTTGTCTGTCTCGCTCTACCTCTCTGTGTTTACCGCCAAAACGAGCCAAGCTCTTGATCACCCAAAACCTTGGGGACCCCTGCGTTGAACTCTGAATGCTGCCCCTGTTGGAACTGTGCAGATTTCCCCCCCCCGAAAAGGTGCCAGGTTTTGACCTTCCTCGCCAGCATTGGACAAGTCTGAACAGGATCCGTACCCAACATGGTGTCTGCCAGGACTCATTGTTTAAGTGGGGTCTTGTCTCTACCCCTCAGTGTGACTGTGGTGCTCCTCGACAAATTATTCACCACATTGTGTCCAAATTTCCATCAAGAACTTACACTGGCCCAATGTCTGATATTTGTCTGATATTTTTCAACATAGACTGCCCTGTCCTTGAATGGCAGGGTGGACTGGACATTAACATTTGAACTACTATAAGTCCCTGTATTTCAGGGGTGAAATGCTCCCGGTTCGGACCGGATCGCCCGATCCAGTAGTGATGGCGGCGGGTGGTTCGGAGAACCGGTAGCAAAAATCCCTGTCTCCCCCCCCCCCCCCATGCCCAGCTGAGCCGCGCAATTATCAGAGGCTTTTTTTTTTTTTTTAGTTTTTAAAAGCATTTTTTCTACAACCTCTTCGGCCGAAAAAATGCTTTTAAAAGTTAAAAAAAAAAAAAGCCTCCAATGATCGCGCAGCTCAGCTGGGATCGTCAAAGGCTTTTAAAAGCATTTTTTCTACAACCTCTTCAGAGGTTGTAGAAAAAATGCTTTTAAGAGCCTCTGACGATCCCAGCTGAGTTGCCTGATTAAAAGAAAAAAAGCCTCTGCTGATCAGGCAACTCAGCTGGGATCGTCAGAGCCTTTTGAAAACATTTTTTTACAACCTCTTCGAAAAATGGTTTTAAAAGTAAAAAAAAAAAAAAAATTGGCCACGCCCACCCAGTCACATTAACCCCCCACCAAGCCACGCCCACAGAACTGGTAATAACAAATTTTAGATTTCACCCCTGCTGTATTTGCCAAACGCTAAATCAATCAATCCCCCAAAAGCTCCTATATAGCTTCCTGTCAAGCACCAGGGAAATCAGGATATCCAGGCAGCTCCAATGAGTACAGGTAGTCCTCTACTTACAACAGCTCGTTTAGCGACTGTTCAAAGGTACAAGGGCATTGAAAAATGACTGTTTTTCACACTTACGACATTGCAACATCCCCGTGGTCGCATGATCCAAATTCAAATGCTTGGCAACTTATTCCTATTTATGACGGTTGCAGTGTCCCGAGGACATGGGATCCCCCATTGCGACCTTCTGAACGAGCAAAATCAATGGGGGAAGCCAGGCTCACTTAACAACCATGTTACTAACTGCACAATTGCTATGATACACATAACAATACTGGAAAGAAAAGTGTAAAAAGTGGCAAAACTCACGTAACAAAAGGTTTCACTTACAGTAGCAACAGAACTTCTGGGCTCAATTGTGTTCGTAAGTCCAGGACTACCTTTATAAAGATTTATTGCAAGCTTAAAGCTCTCTACAAGAATCTGGCCAACTAACAGTCAAGGGAAATGAGCGGGAGATAAGAAAGGCATTCAAACTGGGCTGGTCTTAGATCTCTCGTGGGCACGCAGGGACTCGTGACTTATGACCTGTTTGACCCCTTCCCACGGGCTCAGCCTGGTCACCACCTACACTTCCTTCCATTCTCAGCTCCTAAAACCTGCCTCCTCTTTGTTCCTTTCCCACAGCTCTGGGCGACAGGCAGCCAAATTGTTCTCCATGCCTCATTTGGTGCAGCAAGAAACCACCACGGCGTACCTGGAGAATCAGGTGGCCTCTGCTTTGGCTTTACAGTCAAGTCATGAATATCGTCACTGGCTGCTTATCTATGCACGGTACCTGGTTAAGGAAGGTAAGGAATGATGGTGCTTGTTCGACGATGTTAAAGGTCTCATCGCAGGATGTCAGCTGTTCGAGCAAAGCTGCCTTTTGCAATTGACTGATGGGACTGTGGTCAATGCCAGTGTTGTTCCAGTTGTACTCCAGTTGCTTTGGGATTCAGAGATAAAAGGGACACGGTGGCTCAGTGGCTAAGATGCTGAGCTTGTTGATCGAAAGGTCGGCAGTTCAGCAGTTCGAATCCCTAGCGCCACATAACGGGGTGAGCTCCCGTGACTTGTCCCAGCTTCTGCCAACCTAGCAGTTCGAAAGCACCTAAAAAATGCAAGCAGAAAAATAGGGACCACCTTTGATGGGAAGGGAACAGCATTCCGTGCGCCTTTGGTGTTGAGTCATGCCGGCCACATGACCACGGAGACGTCTTCGGACGGCGCTGGCTCTTCGGCTTTGAAACGGAGATGAGCACCGCCCCCTAGAGTCGGGAACGACTAGCACGTATGTGCAAGGGGAACCTTTACCTTTACCTTTATACAGAGATGTTCAGACTGCATTTGGCATTTTTATCTCAGCATCAAGTCCTTCTAAGGACCTGGAATAGCCAGAAGTTTTTAATAATATCAAAGATACCATCGCAGGATGCGAGCTGTTTCAAGTAAAGTTGCCTTCTGCAATTGACCGATGGAGATGTTGTCAGTGGTTTGTCACACAGTCATCCAGATGTTTAGACTGGATTTGGCATTTTTGTCCACCTTCTGAGTCCTTCCTAAGGATCCGTTGTTGTTCAATGGTATTAGCGGTATCGTTGCAGGCTGTCAGCTGTTCCAAGCAAAGCTGCCTTTTGCAATTGACCAACCGGGATTCTGTCAATACAGATGGTGTTCAAATGATGTTCGAGATGTTTGGGGATGCTTACGATTATGGTTTTGTTGCACAGTCAGCCAGATGCTCAGATTGGATTTGACATATTGAAGGACTTAGGACATACCGAGGGCTTAGGACAGGCCAATGTTTCTGTTTGACGGTATCAAAGTTCTCGTTGCAGGATGTCAGCTGTTTCAAGCAAAGCTGCCTTTTGCAATTGACCGATGGGGATTCTGTCAATGCCGATGATATTCAAATAGTGCTCCGGCTGTTTTGGGGATTGCACCCCAGGCACCTATTGTCTCTGAATTAGTTGGAGAGAGTATTGCCTTCTTTGTGAATCGTCTTCTTCTTTACTCTCTTCCTCAGGCTTTGAATATCGCTTGAGGGAATTATGCAAGGATTTGTTAGGTCCTGTCCATTCTTCCTCTGGAAGTCAGTGGGAATCGACCGTCGTGGTAAGCATTGCTTTTTTGGGGGGCGGGGGGGGAACACATAAAATTACATTTCCCTCCCTCCCTCCCTCCCTCCCTAACTCAGCTGCATCAGCCTGAATGCCTCCCCCACACCCCCATCTTGCTCACTTTTCCAGCCATATAGAACGGAACGTATAACATACAAATAGTCCTCGACTTACAACCACAATTGAGCCCAAAATTTCTGTTGCTGACTGAGACATTGGTTAAATGAATTTTGTCCCATTTCACGACCTTCTCTTGCCACAGTTTGTTACGTCACGGCGGTCGTTTAAGTTAGTAACAGAGCTCTTCAATGAATCTGATTTCCCCCATTGACTTGGCTTGTCATAAGGTCGCAAAAGGGGATCCTGTAACCCCCGGGGACACCACGACCGTCATAAATACGACTCAGTTGCCAAGTTGGTTAATTTTGATCATGTGACCATGGGGATGCCGCTACGGTCACTCCGCCTCATGCTCCACCTGTTCTTGGCACGCGATGGCCCGGTGGGCCTGGTAGGGCTGTTTTTTACCCTCCAGCGGCTTTCTTGGAGCCTGGGGAGGGTGAAAACAGCCTTCCCCACCCGCCTGGAGGCCCTCCGGAGGCCAGCAACGGCCCATTTGCTGACTTCCAGTGGGCCCGGAAGGCCCATTTTTTACTCTCCCCAGACTCCAAGGGCTTTCTAGGAGCCTGAGGAGGGCAAAAACAGCCTTCCCCACACGCCCTAGAGGCCCTCTGGAGACTGGAAACAGCCTGTTTGCCGACTTCCGGTGGGCCCAGAAGGCCCGAAAATCAGCTGGCCGGTGCACGCATGTGCGCTGGAGCTGAGCTAGGGCAACGCTCGCGTGCCCACCGATATGACTCCACGCGCCACCTGTGCCATAGGTTTGCCATCATGGATCTAGGTCCTCATTTTATCCACCTTGGAAGGACGGAAGGCTGAGTCCACCTGGAGCCTGGTGAGATTTGAAGTGCCAAATTGCCGGCAGTCAGCAGAAGTAGCCTGCAGTACTGCACTCTCACCACTACACTTCCCAAGCCTCTTTCTATAGAAATGGGGCGTTTCCATGCAGACAAGGGACAGGGAAGAGCTCAGCGCAGTAGTATCCACCCTGCTTCTCTGACTTTTGACTTCCGTGACATGCTTCTTTGTGTGTGTGTGTTTTGTGCAGGGCTTACGGAAACGGGACCTGCTGAAGGAATTGTTGCCCGTCATCGGGCAGAACCTTCGTTTCCAGCGACTTTTTACGGAATACCAGGAGCAGCTGGACATTTTGAAAGACAAGTAGCGTCCTCTGAGATCTTTCTCCAGCCTATAGGAGAGCAGGGAAGAAGAAGAAGAAGAAGAAGAAGGAGAAATAGAAGGTCCATTGGCAGAAGCTAACACTCCTGAAAAACACGGGGGAGGGGGGCAGGAGCCAGGCCTGGGGTCTTTTAACAAGCTAAAATGTTGCCGTTTTTAAAAAGAAGATCGCAAGAGGGAAGTGTGAACATCTGGGGGAAGCAAAAGGATGTCTTTTTTTGGTTCTCTCCTGGAAGTTGAGCCTCACAGCTTGTAGCTGTCAGGGCGTGAGAATGGTCTTCAAAGAGGATTGTTGGATTCCAGAGACACGTTTTTAGTGAGCCTTTTGAATATCCTTTGAAAAAAAGCACATTACAAGAAGCTAAACTGAATGTCATACAAAGCCCTCATTTCGGGGTTCTTTACTGAGGATTTATGTATTGGGGAGATTAAAAAGAGGAGCCGCCCAAAACAGAAAATCCGAAAATCCCTACAGAATTATGCAGCCCACAAAAACTCTCCCAATTGCGGATCACCATTAGAAACGAGAGGCTGTTTTGATCACCGCGGACTATTTTTATACTAGAATTTGCTAACTTGTAATATGAGAATTTTATTTGGCCAATAATTTCCCCCGTCCCGTCCCTCCCCTCCCCTCCCCTTCCCCCCTCATCCCCAAAGTCCTCTTGTCGTATCAAAACGTAACTTCATTAATTATGACAGCTACGTTGCTGAACAATTGTACCAAAATAAATGTCTTTTTTTTTTTTTTAACTATTTGTAAAAGGTATTGGCAAAACGGGAAGGGATAGCTCAAAAAAGGAAAAGGGATTTGGGGTGGGAGGGCATTATTTTTTTGTTTTGTTTTGTAAGTACAATTAATAAATGAACATTGCATTGATTTCAGAACGAACGTGAATGCCTTTGTGCTGCTGGTAGCATTAAACTCTACAGGCCTCCACCTGTGAAAACAAAATCTTGAACTCAGCGTTCAAATAGTCAGTTTTATTTTTGGGGGGGCCATGGTTCCTTATGTAATACTGGTCCAAAGCAGTTTACAAAGCAAGGGGGATAATATCAGATTATGACAATGAGTGACCTATTTATTTATTTATTTATTTATTTATTTATTTATTTATTATTTTGATTTATATGCCGCTCTTCTCCGGAGACTCAGGGTGCCTTACAATGCGTTAAGCAATAGCCTTCATACTTTCGTATATTGTATACAAAGTCAGCTTATTGCCCCCACAAACCGGGTCCTCATTTTACCTACCTTAGAAAGGATGGAAGGCTGAGTCAATTTATTGGTTCGATTTATATGCCGCCCTTCTCCGGAGACTCAGGGCGGCTTACAATGCATTAAGCAATAGCCTTCATACTTTTGTATATACCTGCTTAGTAGGGCTTTTTGCCCCCCCCCCAAGTGGTGTTCTTTTTTATACAAAGTCAGCTTATTGCCCCCACAAACCAGGTCCTCATTTTACCTACCTCAGAAGGATGGAAGGCTGAGTCAACCTTGAGCCTGGTGAGATTTGAACTTGCAGTAATTGCAGGCAGCTGGTGTTACTTAACAGCACTTTAGTCTGCTGCGCCACCAAGGCTCATAACATTTGTGATTGACAGTGATTTTTTTGCCATCGCATGCCAAAAGCGAGGGGAGCGCAGGGGTGTCGTGCGCACGCCCACACCCATAATTCAGTGCCCTCCGCCCCCTGCGCATGCATGCATGACCTCCCCCCCACGTGTGACTCCTGCTTTTGTCACGCGATGGCATGGTGGGCCCGATAGGCCTCTTTTTTCGCCCTCCCCAGGCTCCAGAGGCTTTCTTGGAGTCTGGTGAGGGCGAAAACGGCCTTCCCCATCCCCCCAGAGACCGGAAACGGCCCATTTCCTGACTTCCGGTGGGCCCGGAAGACCCGAAAATCAGCTGGCTGAGCTAAGGCAACATTCGCGTGCCCACAGATATGGCTCCGTGTGCCACCTGTGGCACTCATGCCATAAGTTCGCCATCACGGACCTATGACTTAATGAAGCAACACTCATATAAACAGCCTTCCTGATGTTACATGTCCAATGGTCTCCAGAGTGTTATATGTACTGTATAATCTTGCTGGTTTTAAGTCTTCCCCCCCACCCCACTCATTTGCAACTGCATATTCTGTCATGTAATAAAGTTGTCTTTCTTTTTCTTTTTTTATCATTTCCCAAGGAATACTAGTTGGGAATCTCCAGACAGGATTTTCAACTTAGTTTGTTAGGAGGGAGTCTTCTAAAAAGCCACACAATGTTGTTTCAAAGAGGTGGATCAGATTTGATAGATGGAAAAAAAAGATGGGGTAGACACATTTCAAGGGAAGATATTAAAAGTTTAGTATATTATAGTTATTGTGGCCTGCCAGCAGCCAGCGGATCAGGCAGTAGATTTGGACAGTGAGGAGGTTGGGGAGGAACATGGGCCAGTCCTGGAGTCTGGGGAAGGCCCGGATGAGAGCTCTGCGTCGGAGGCAGAGATGGGGCCAGGGCCGTCTGACAGTTGTCAGCTGCTTTCGGGGTCAGACATTAGTGGGGCAGAAGAACAGCTGGAGCCTGTTCCCGATGTGCACATGCGCAGAGCTGCCAGGAGAAGGGAACAGCTAAGGAACAAGGGTCGACTCAGGAGTAAAGCCACAGGTGGACGGTGAATGGCTCCTCCCAGAGGGAATAAAGAGGCACAAAGGGGAGTGGAGTTTGCAGGAGACAATTCGTTCATTTGGGTGAAGATCTGTTCCTGCAGTTTTTTTAAAAAAATGTTTTATTGAATTTTTACAATTAACCATTATTCAACTCTTGTGCATGACTGTGACCATTTACATATCATACTAGTATTCACCTATTCTCTCTATATTTTTACTATTATTTTCCTTTTTTTCTATTTTCGATCGAGTTATACCGTTTCTCCCATATTACGTAAAAATCCGAGTCCATCAATCCTTTCAATTCAAGTGTCATTTTGTCCATCTTGGCACATTCCAATATCTTTTTAATTATTAAATCTTCAGAGGGTATATTTGAGCTTCTCCAACATTGCGCAAAGGCCAAACTTGCCGCAGTTGTCGTGTAGAATAATATAGGTTTTTTTTTTAATAATTCCTTTTCATTATTCCTAGAAGAAACAATTCTGGTATGTATTCTGTGTGGAAGCCTGTTATTTCTTGTATCCAACTATGTATTTTCATCCAATATTTTTTTGTTTCAGAGCATAGCCACCATGTGTGAAAGAAGGTACTTTTGTCCACATTTCCAACAATTGGGGTTTAAATTTGGATATATGTTCCTGCATTCTTGCCAAGTATTGTCTGTTACAGTCCAACCCTGCTCAAGCAGCGGGCCCTATTGTTGTGGATTTAATAAGACAAACACAACTTTTAGATTAATCAGACAGATTTTATATATATTGCGCAATAGGTTCAAGGCTCTGTACATGAAGCGCTGAACAAAGACAGAAACTAGGTACAATGGTTTTATACCCTTCTAGACAAAGGATTCTGTTAGGTCAGCAATTCATATGGTCCTATACATTTATCATTTTTAGTTGACATTTCCTAATTACAGAGTTTCTTTGCAAAACAGTCATAATTCTTTTTGTAGATTACTGAAGCATATCTTTTATCTTTTGTTGAAACAACAAAGTGGACATCTCTGTCACTTTAACCTCAAGGTGTAAATCACGTAGACTGTTCTTATCTGTGACAACTGAGAGGCCTTGAAGTAAGCATCCTTGCAAAGAAATGTCCTTGTCTGTGTTCTGAATATAATTGCAAGCAATTTCTCTCTTACAATATTAAGAACAAAGAGGGCCCTTCAGTGACTATCTAACTGGACTCGTGTTTTTTATTTATTTTATTTTATTTGTTACCTGTCCCACCATACTATACCATTTCAGACAAGTGGCTGTCCAGTCTTTTCTTAAAAACCTCCAGTGATGGAGCAGCCACAATTTCTGGAGGCAAACCATTCTACTGGTTAATTGTCCTTACTGTTAGTATGAATGGACTGGACAGGACTGGACTGGACTAGACTAGCAGGAGAAAGAAGAAGGAATAGAATTAGAATTAGAATAGAAGGAGGAGGAGGAGAAAGAGTAGAGTAGAGTAGAGTAGAGTAGAGTAGAGTAGAATAGAATAGAATAGAATAGAATAGAATAGAATAGAATAGAATAGAATAGAATAGAATAGAATTCTTTATTGCCCAAGTGTGATTGGACAAACAAGGAATTTGTCTTTGGTGCATTAGGAAGTTTCTCCTTAGTTTCAGATTGCTTCTCTCCTTGATTAGTTTCACCAGTTAGCTGAAGAAATATCCACCTTTATTACTGGAAAAAATAAAAAAAAAATCCATGCTGGTTTGGGAATTCTGTGAGTTGAAAAACCCAATACATCTCAAAGTTGCCAAGGTTTGGCAGTCTCTGCCCTAAAGCCATAAAAGAAGCAGCAGCAGAAGAGGCGGAACCTTTAGTGGCAGCTTCCTGTTTCCCCAGCCGGGGGTGGGGTTTGTTTTGCGCGGCGCACCGCGCTAAACCGGAAGCAGAGCCGCGCGCAGCCTCTTTCCCGGAAGTGGAGTTGTTTTTTTTTTTCCCCCCGGGCAGCGTTTCGGGCTTTTCTCGCCGGGTGATTTCGGAGCCGAGTTGAGGAAGGGAGACCCGCCGCCGCCGCCGCCATGGGGAAAAGGCAGCACCAGAAGGACAAAATGTAAGCGAAGCGGCTCTGAAGGGGTGGGGGTGGGGGTGGGGGCGCCTCGGAAGCTCTCCGGAAGGGGGGGGCTGGGGGGGCATTTCTGCCCAGCCTACCTGGCAGGGAGGTTGTTGAGGGGAGGGGAAAGGGTTGCTGGAGGGGTTTCAATGCGGGCACCGCCGCTTCTTTATTCCTTGGCTTCCGTAGACTCTTTTCCTGCCAAGGCTGCAGGCGAGGTGGGAAGGCAACGAACCAGCCACTGCGATAGACTAGATTAGATAGGGTGGGAGGGAGAGAGAGAGAGACGATAAGGAGGTAGGTAGGTAGATATAAAATAGATAGTTATAGACAGGTATAAATAGAGATAGGTAGATAGATATAAATATAGATAGATGATAGAGATAGAGATAGATAGATAGATAGATAGATGATAGATAGATATAAAATATAGTAAGATATTGACAGGTATATATATATATATATAAATATAGATAGATGATAAATAGAGATAGATATGAATAGAGATAGATAGATGATAGATAGATAGATAGATAGATAGATAGATAAATAGATAGAGAAAGATAGTTATAGACAGGTATAAATAGAGATAGGTAGATAGATATAAATATAGATAGATAATAAATAGATGATATATATATATATATATAGATAGATAGATAGATAGATAGATAGATAGATAGATAGATAGATAGATATAAAATATAGTAAGATATTGACAGGTATATGTATATGATAAATAGAGATAAATATGAATATATATAGATAAATAGAGAAAGATAGTTATAGACATGTATAAATAGAGATAGGTAGATAGATAGATATAAATATAGATAGATGATAGAGATAGATATAGATAGATAGATAGATAGATAGATAGATAGATAGATAGATAGATAGATATAAAATATAGTAAGATATTGACAGGTATATATATATATATAAATATAGATAGATGATGAATAGAGATAGATATGAATATAGATAGATAGATAGATAGATAGATAGATAGATAGATAGATAGAGAAAGATAGTTATAGACAGGTATAAATAGAGATAGGTAGATAGATGTAAATATAGATAATAAATAGATGATAGAGATATAGATAGATATAAAGTATAGTAAGATATTGACAGGTATATATATAAATATAGATAGATGATAAACAGAGATAGATATGAATAGAGATAGATAGATAGAGAAAGATAGTTATAGACAGGTATAAATAGAGATAGATAGATAAATAGATATTAAAATAGATGGCGTTGAGTCATGCTGGCCACATGACCACGGAGATGTCTTCGGACAGCGCTGGCTCTTGAAACAGAGTTGAGCACTGCTCCCTAGAATCGGGAACGACTAGCAGGTATGTGCGAGGGGAACACCTTTACCTAATTAGGATCCAATGCTTCAATTAGCTTATTTTGTCTTTCTTCTAGGTACATAAGTCAAGGTACATATTCCTCTAATTGTCTCTTTCTCTTTTAGGTACATAACATGTACAGAATATACCCATTTTTACGGAGGGAAGAAAGTTGGTATGTGACCAGACCTGTTGACTCATTTGCTGTTTGTCTCATTTGCATGTCTTAAGTTATGTTTTGGGTCACCCCCTGGGAGGAGGGTGTTTGAAGGAAGATGTCCCTCATAGTATCCCAGTTGTAAGATTTGTTGTTGTTAGTCGTGTCCGATCCATTGCAACCCTATGGACAACGTTCCTCCAGGCCTTCCTGTCCTCTACCATCCTCTGGAGTCCATTGAAGCTCACGCTGACTGCTTCCGTGACTCCATCCAGCCACCTCGTTCTCTGCCGTCCCCTTCTTCTTTTGCCCTCAATTGTTCCCAGCATTAGGCTCTTCTCCAGGAGTCCTTCCTTCTCATTAGGTGGCCCAAGTATTTGAGTTTCCTCTTCAGGATCTGGCCTTCTAAAGAGCAGTCAGGGTTGATCTCCTCTAGGACTGACCGGTTGGATCGCCTTGCAGTCCAAGGGACTTGCAGGAATCTTCTCCAGCACCAGAGTTCAAAGGCCTCCATTCTTCGGCGCTCAGCCTTCCTTACGGTCCAACTTTCCCAGCCATACATTGCAACTGGGAAAACCATCACCTTGACTATACGCATTTTGGTTGGCAGGGTGATGTCTCTGCTTTTTAGTGTGCTATCTAAAAACAGAAAGTTGTAGGATAGGCTGAACTAAAAGGGAGAATTGACCAAAGTCACTTAATTGCAACATTTTTATAGGGTATTCATGTGAAGATGAATGTGCTGAATCTGTGAGACATAATATTTTTTTTCTTTGAATAGAAATTCCACAGTCCAACTTCCGGCGCCTGCCTTTTGATCACTGTAGGTAAGTGATTTCTTTTTTTTGAAAGAAATTGAGTCATAAAAATTGGAAAATCAGAAAAATGTTCCTTCCTTCCATACTTATATAGGAGTCCTGAAAATTGCTTTTGGTTGGAATCAGTTTATATGGGTTGGGATGGGTTGGCCATTCTTCTTTGTCTGTTGTCTTAATGTTATGCCAAATGGGTTCACTATGCTTTTTTTTAATACAAAAATGGAATTCTTTTTCTCCATTCTAGCTTATCTTTGCAACCATTTGAATATCCAGTTTGCACACCAGATGGGACCATTTTTGACTTGCTGTAAGTTGTCTTTATTCCAGTTTCTCTTACATTACCTCTCTCTCTTATCTATCTGTCTGTCTGTCTATATCTATCTATCTATCTATCTATCTATCTATTCTATCTATACTTATCTATCATTATTCATCTGTCATCTATCTCATCTGTTGCTAAGTGAAATTTGTGAAGTGAATTTTGCTCCATTGTATGGCTTTTCTTGCTACCATCATTGAGTGACTCATTGCAGTGGTAAAGTTAGTAACACGTTAAGTGCATCTGACTTCCCCATTGATTTTGCTTATAAGAAGGTTGCAAAAGGGAGTCACTTTTTTCAGTGCCATTGTAACTTTGATGTTCTGCCCCAGCTACGGACCCCAAAGAACGCAGCACACACAAAGTCCATTCAAACCTTATTTTACTAAATAAATCAGCTTTTTACAACCACGGCTGTTAATTAACTGCATTAACAGCCGCCAAGAATTCAAAGAATAATAACTGAAAGCTTACTGCGGTTGGCAGAATGCCCAGAAGCAATTTGCAGGAAGCTGATAAGATAAGCAAGACAAGACACAAAGGTACTGCCCTTTGAGTTTTGATGTTGTTTTCTTTTACCCAAAATGTACTTAAATGTAGAAACCAATGTCCAAACCGTTCTGACTCTGCATCTTGTCTTGTTTTAGGAATATTGTTCCGTGGATAAAGAAGTATGGAACCAATCCGATCACGGGGGAGGCAAGTATTGCTGGATTTTAAAATATGGGATCCATTCCAACCCCCAGACTACAAATATTAAAATCTCCAAAAACAAGAGCTTGACAAAGCAGGTGGAAAACTCCATTTGGGATATGTATAAAGTAGCAAGAAAAAAAGTCCCAAATATGTCAGTTCTTCAGGATAAGATGAGTCAGATCAGGAAATAGACACTGTTGTGGCCCGCCAGCAGAGCTGGCAGCAGATTCGGACAATGAGGAGGTTGGGGAGGAACATGGGCCAGTCCTAGAGTCTGGGGAAGGCTCTGACGAGGGCTCTGCGTCGGAGGCAGGAATGGGGCCAGAGCCGTCTGACCATTGTCAGCTGCCTTTGGAGTCAGACATCAGTGAGGCAGAAGAACAGCTGGAGCCTGGTCCCAGTGTGCACATGCGCAGAACTGCCAGGAGAAGGGAAAAGTTAAAGAACAAGGGTCGACTTGGGAGTAAGGCCACAGGTGGATGAGGAATGGCCTCTCCCAGAGGGAATAAAAGAGGAGCGAAAGGGGAGGGGAGTTTGCAGGAGACAATTAGTTCCCTTAATTGGTTCGTGACTTCTTTTGCCTTCAATCGTTCCCAGCATTAGGCTCTTCTCCAGGGAGTCCTTCCTTCTCATTAGGTGGCCAAAGTATTTCAGTTTCATCTTCAGGATCTGGCCTTCTAAAGAGCAGTCAGGGTTGATCTCCTCTAGGACTGACCGGTTGGATCGCCTTGCAGTCCAAGGGATTCGCAGGACTCACTTGGATCTACCTATCTATCTATCTATCTTTCTATCTATCTATCTATCTATCTATCTATCTATCTATCTATCATCTATCTATCGTTGTTGTTAGTTGCGAAGTCATGTCCATCACGGCCCCATGGGCAACGTTCCTCCAGGCCTTCCTGTCCTCTACCATCCTCCGGAGTCCATTGAAGCTCATGCCGACTGCTTCAGTGACTCCATCCAGCCACCTCGTTCTCTGCCGTCCCCTTCTTCTTCTTTTGCCCTCAATCGTTCCCAGCATTAGGCTCTTCTCCAGGGAGTCCTTCCTTCTCATTAGGTGGCCAAAGGATTTGAGTTTCCTCTTCAGGATCTGGCCTTCTAAAGAGCAGTCAGGGTTGATCTCCTCTAGGACTGACCGGTTGGATTGCCTTGCCATCCAAGGGACTCGCAGGAGTCTTCTCCAGCACCAGAGTTCAAAGGCCTCCATTCTTTGGCTCTCAGCCTTCCTTACGGTCCAACTTTCCCAGCCAGACATTGCAACTGGGGAAACCATCGCCTTGACTATACGCACTTTAGTTGACAGTATTAGCCACATAAAAAAGATGTAAAACCTGGATCTGGGATTGTAGAACACACAGGCTGTTGTTTTTTTCTTTAAACACGAGGGGGCAGTCAGATCGTTTGGCCTGAAAAGCTCGTCCAGATCTCTAAATTTGCAGCAAATCCATTCCAGGGAAGATCACCCCTTTAACCTCTTCTGTGCTTTTTCTGTTCTTCGTGGCTGCATATTTGGAGATTGTCACGTTAAATGACTACTTGATTCCTGGAGATTTTTCTGGGAAGATCTGTGAGCAGGGGTATAAGTTTAACTTACACCACTGTAACCAAAGTTTGTGTGGCTCTGGCTCTAAACCATTCTTGAGAAAAGTCTACAGGGAATCCTCAACTTTTGACCACAACTGAACCCCAAATTTGCGTTGCTAAGCAAGTTGTTAAAGTGAGCTTTATCCCATATTACGACCTTCCTTGCCACAGTTGAAGAGAATTCTTTCTTGGCCAAGTGTGATTGGACACACAAGGAATTTGTCTTTGGTGCATATGCTCTCAGTGTACATAAAGAAAAAATAAAATATATTCGTCAAGAATCATAAGAGACAACACTTAGCGATAGTCAAAGGATGCTAATAAGCAATCAAATCATACTAGGAAACAAATAAAAACAATATAAGTTATAAAGATACAAGCAACATGGATATAGCCATAAGTGGGAAGAGATAGTAATGGGAAGGATGAGAAGAATAATAGTAATACAGCCTTAATAAATTATTTGACGGTGTTATGGGAATTAGTTGTTAAGCAGAGCGATGGCATTCGGGAGGAAAAACCTGTCCTTGTGTCTAGTTGTTCTGGTGTGCAGTGCTCTATAGCATCGTTTTGAGGGTAGGAGTTGAAACACTTTATGTCAAGGATGCGAGGAGTCTGTAAATATTTTCACAGCCCTCTTTTTGACTTGTGCAGTATACAGGTCCTCAGTGGAAGGCAGGTTGGTAGCCCTTGTTATTTCTGCAGTTCTAATGATCCTCTGAAGTCTGTGTCTGTCTTGTTGGATTGCAGAACCAAACCAGACAGTTATGGAGGTGCAGATGACGGACTCAATCATTCCTCTGTAGAACTGAATCAGCAGCTCCTTGGGCAGTTTGAGCCTTCTGAGTTGGCGCAGAAAGAACATTCTTTGTTGTGCTTTTTTGATGACGTTTTTGATGTTAGGTGTCCATTTTAAGTCTTGAGATATGAGTGAATCAGCGCAGGTGTTAAGTTAGTAGCACCGTTGTTAAGTGAATCCTGTTTCACCACAGACTTGGCTTGTCAGAAGGTCACAAAAGGGATTACATGACCCTTGGACATTGCAACCGTCATTCATATGTTGCCAAGCGGCCGAATTTTGATGGCTTGATTATGCTACAGTCATAAATGTGAAAAACGGTCATAAATCGCCTTTTTTCAGTCCCATTGTAACTTCGAACGGTCACTAAATGAATAATTGTAAATTGAGGATCCCCTAAATGTGTGTGCACCCCTCACTTCCACCAATTCTCCGTGCTATAAACATCCTCTCCACGGTGGCGCAGTAGTTAGAGTGCAGTACTGCAGGCTAATTCTGCTGACTGCCGGCTGCCTGCAATTTGGCAGTTCAAATCTCACCAGGCTCAAGGTTGACTCAGCCTTCCGTCCTCCCGAGGTCGGTA
The DNA here is from genome assembly GCF_059756535.1 of Pantherophis guttatus. NCBI lineage: Eukaryota > Metazoa > Chordata > Lepidosauria > Squamata > Colubridae > Pantherophis > Pantherophis guttatus. The sequence continues at coordinate 8,488,505 of NC_142079.1, read as the reverse complement.
AAATGTAAAATGAGGACCCAGATTGTTGGGGGCAAGAGGCCGATTCTGTAAACAGCTTAGAGAGGGCTGTAAAGCAGAAGGAAGGGAAGGAAGGAAGGAAGGAAAGGAAGGAAGCAAAAGTCCTTAAACTTATATACCCCTTCCTTCCTTCCTTCCTTCCTTCCTTCCTTCCTTCCTTCCTTCCTTCCTTCCTTCCTTCCTTCCTTCCTTCCTTCCGCTTAGAATGCAGTATTGCAGGCTAACTGCCCACTGCCAGGAGTTTTGATCCTGACTGGCTCCAGGTTGGCTCAGCCTTCCATCCTTCCGAGGTGGGTAAAATGAGGACCCAGATTGTTGGGGGCAAGAGGCTGACTCTGTAAACTGCTTAAGAGAGGGCTGTTAAAGCACTGCGAAGCAGTATATAAATCGAAGTATCATTGCTATTGCTCTCCTTTCTTTGTTCCATGTTGAAATAATAGCATTCTGCATACCCTTAATAGGGTTTAAAAATCTGACCATCCCTGGCATTGGCTTAATACAGTGTTTCTCAACCTTGGTAGCTTGAAGATGGGTGGACTTCAATGGCTGGGGGATTCTGGGAGTTGAAATCCATCCATCTTCAAGCTACCAAGGTTGAGAAACACTGGCTTAATATTTCAGATTTAAACTACCCAAGCGTTGTCTTAGATATATTAGGATGCTAATTCCCAGCTGGCTACCCTAACCGTGGCTTAGCACTGTGCGTGGACTCGGCCCCTGGCCTCCCTCCTTCCTTTCAGCTGGACATTACGTAAAAAGAACACGCTGCCTTTTCAGCAAATGGAAAACCTCAGACGCCTACAATATTCTGGTTGCTTCTTCCTAGTAAAATAGTTGTGCGTCTGTCAGCTGTTTGACGGAGTGGGGATTTGTGGTTATAAAAGACCTGTGCAGTTGTTAGTCTGCCAGCCAGCCACGTGCCAAATGCACAAGCCAGTTTGCAACTTTTAAAGCCGGCCAGCAGGTCTTTTATAACTACAAATCCACATAATTTTTTTTAGCTGGGATGCGGTGGCTCAGTGGCTAAGATGCCGAGCTTGTCAATCAGAAGGTCGGCATTCAGTAGTTCGAATCCCGAGTGCCGCGTAACGGGGTGAGCTCCTGTGACATGTCCCAGCTTCTGCCAACCTAGCAGTTCGAAAGCAGGTAAAAAAAATGCAAGTAGAAAAAATAGGAGCCACCTTTGGTGGGAAGGGAACAGCGTTCCGTGCGCCTTTGGCGTTGAGTCATGCCGGCCACATGACCACGGAGATGTCTTCGGACAGCGCTGGCTCTTCGGCTTCGAAATGGAGATGAGCAGCACCCCCTAGAGTTGGGAACGACTAGCATGTATGTGTAAGGGAACCTTTACCTTTTACCTTGGGTGTCTTTTTCTCCAAAAGGGATTTTGGAAAAAAACATGCTTGCAGAAACGCATGCGTATCCTCTCCTCTGATTTCTGCAAAATCTTTCCGCTTGCGGAAAATGGGAAACCATGGTTTAAACCAGGGATCCCTAACCTTTCCAGCTTGGCAGCCTAGCCGGGCCTAGGCAGGCGGGCATGTGAGTGGCAGGTATATGCGTCTGCGAACAGCTTCATTTATGGGAGCGATGCACATATGTGTAAAGCTCCACTCGTGCAAAATGGGAGCTTTGTCTGTGAGGGGCGAGTGCTTGCACGAGTGTGCGAAGCTCCGCGAGTGTGAGCAGAAGGCACTTGTGCTCGCTCGTGAAACTCCACTCAGGAGTTTCACACATGCACTTGCTCATTTTTTGAACAGCCCGTTAGTGGGACCCCTCGACTAGAAGACCTCCAAGGTCCCTTTTCCAACTCTGTTATTCTGTTAATTCCGGTATTCATCTATGGCCCTTGCAAAACGACCTGTCTGACTCCCTTCGGAGTGGATCTAACCGATCTTCCTCCTGATTCATGATCCTGTGCGGCCCTCTGCTCGTCCTCCTCCCTTTCCTGGCAGAGTCCCCCACTAAGGAACCCATCCAAGGATGTCAGAAATGGTGTAGGGTCTCCTGCTTGGGCGGGGGGTTGGACTGGATGACCTTCAAGGTCCCTTCCCACTCTGTTAATCTGAATCTATCTAAAATGATCAAAGACCTGGAGACTAAAACAGAGGAAGAACGGTTGCAGGAACTGGGCCTGGCTAGTCTAGTGAAGAGAAGGACCAGGGGAGACAGGAGAGCAGTCTTCCGATATTTGAGGGGCTGCCACAGAGAGGAGGGGGGTCAAGCTATTTTCTGGGACCAGAAGTCGGGAAAGGGGGCGTTTTCTGCCTCCGGAGGGCCTTCACTCCGGAGAAGGCTGTTTTTGCCCTCCCCAGGCTCCTAGAAAGGCTCTGGAGCCTGGGGAAAGTGAAAAACGGGCCTTCCCCCACCCCTCTGGAGGCCGGAAATAGCTTGTTTCCCGACTTCCGGTCGGCACACAAGGTCCGAAAATCAGCTGGCCGGCGCGCACATGCGGGCCGGAGCTGAACTAGGGCAACGCGTGCCCACCGATATGGCTCCACGTGCCACCTATGTAGGGTCCCCTTCTTGGGTGTGGGGGGGGGTTTGGACTAGATGACCTTCAAGGTCCCTTCCAACTCTGTTAATCTGAATTACCATCGCAAGTAAGCCACGGCAGAATGTGGGCCTTGGATCCCTCCCCCCCTCCCCGTCCCGCTCCCGTCTGCAGCAGAAGGGCCTTTCAACTCCCTCTTCCGCTTTCTTTCATCTGGAGTTTGCCCCAGTGCCCCAGTAACCCACACAGTCGGCGGCTGCTCATGTGCGGCGGGAGGAAGGAAGGAAGGAGGGGAGCCCTGCTCGGTCCTGGCAAAGAGCGGATGAACTCAGCTGGCAAGTCGGGAAGCAGAAACGCACAGCAAGGCTGGCTTGTTCGGGATTGCAGCAAAGTAGGTCACTTTGCCAAAAGGAGCTCAGCTGGCAGGGTGGACCCTGGGCTTGGCACAGAAGCCGGAAGAGAGCTGCCCAAAAAAAATGGGAGGGTGTCTTTTTCTTTCTTTCTTTCTTTCTTTCTTTCTTTCTTTCTTTCTTTCTTTCTTTCTTTCTTTCTTTCTTTCTTCCTTCCTTCCTTCCTTCCTTCCTTCCTTCCTTCCTTCCTTCTTTCTTTCTTTCTTTCTTTCTCTCTTTCTCTCTCTCCCCCACCCTCCTTCCTTCCTTCCTTTCTTTTTCTTCCTTCTTTCTTTCTCGCTCTCTCTCACCCACCCTCCTTGGTTCCTTTCTTTCTCTTCCTTCTTTCCTTCTTTCTTCTTTCTTCCTTCCTTCCTTCCTTCTCCTTTTCTTTCTTTCTTTCTTTCTGTCTGTCTGTCTTCTCTTTTATTCCTCCTTCTCTAATTCTTCTCTTACCTTTCTTTTTCTTCCTTTTCTCTTTTTTCTTTATTTTTCTTTCTTTCTTTTTCTGTCTGTCTTTCTGTCTTTCCCCTCTTATTCTTCCTTTTCTAATTCTTCTCTTACCTACCTTTCTTTCTTTCTTTCTTTCTTTCTTTCTTTCTTTCTTTCTTTCTTTCTTTCTTTCTTTCTTTCTTTCTTTCTTTCTTTCTTTCTTTCTTTCTTTCTTTCTTTCTTTCTTTCTTCACATGGATAACTCTCTCCATGACTTTCACGACTTATAACAGTAACGAGCAGGCTCTATTACAGTTGTAGGTCCAGGACTCGTTTGGTCTAGAAAGCAAGAGACCATGAATTCAAGTCCTGCTTTGGCCATGAAAGCCAGCTGGGTGATTTTGCGCCAGTAACCAGGGGACTGTGAGTTCTAGTTCCGCCTTAGGTATGAAAGCTGGCTGGGTGACTTTGGGCTAATTTCTCTCTCTCAGCCCAACCCACTTCACAGGGTTGTTGTTGGGGAACGATGCTGCCTTTGACGTATCACCTCTCCCACAGACCATTCTTTGCAATCTATCCCCCCCCCCCCCCAATTCCTCTTCTGCTGGTGCCGGGAACCGAATTTCTGCTGGAAAAACCTGGGTTTCCATCAGCAGCATTCCTCGTTCCAAGCCAGGCCTTGCCGTGCCATTGCCCACGGTTTCTCAGCTGTGGCATCCTGGAATGCTACCCAGCAGCTGTGTGGCCCAAGATGGCTTGGCCATCACACAATTACCCTGCAGGGTTTTTTTTTTTGTGTATGTGTGTGGTTTTTTTTTTTTTTTTTTTTTTTTACAGATGGCTCCGAATCACAGGACCGCATGGAACAGCAATCCCATATGGGACTCTGCTGTTGTGAACAAGCTCTGAGCTGAATCATTGTTGTTGATCATTTTCTTTTTCTATCTTGTGTTAATTCTCCAAGCTTGGTGGGGGGGGATATATATATATATATATCTGTTGATTTCCTGCCGTTGGGTCCTTTTGCTTGTAGTTGGCGTTCTCCCTCTTGTTTTCTTTCTGTGCTCGAGATGGAAAGCTGGAATATCTATTAAGCCAGATGGCGATCAATTAAAGATAGATAGATAGGTGATAGATAGATAGATAGATAGATAGATAGATAGATAGATAGATAGATAGATAGATAGATAGATATATGATAGTTAGCTGATAGGTAGGTAGATAAATCATAGGTAGGTAGGTAGATAGATCATAGGTAGATAGGTAGAAGAAACATAGATGATAAGTAGGTAGGCAGAAATGGATGGATGATAGAAAGATAGATGGATGGATGGATGGATGATAGGTAGGTAGGTAAAAGAAACATAGATGATAGGTAGATGATAGGTAGAAATAGATAAATAGGTGATAGGTAGGTAGGTGGATGGATGGATAGATGGATAGATAGACAGATAGAAGAAATAGATGATAAGTAGGTAGAAATGGATAGATAGGTGATAGGTAGGTAGGTAGAAGAAACATAGATGATAGGTAGATAGAAATGGATGGATGGATGGATGGATAGATAGATCGATAGGTGATAGGTAGGTAGGTAGAAGAAACAGATAGATAGATAGATAGATAGATAGATAGATAGATAGATAGATAGATAGATAGATAGAAGAAATAGATGATAGATGATAGGTAAATAGAAATAGATGGATGGATGGATAGATAGGTGATAGGTAGGTAAAAGAAACATAGATGATAGATAGATAGATAGATAGATAGATAGATAGATAGATAGATAGATAGATAGATAGATAGAAGATAGATAGATATTTTGCATAGAAAGAATTCCTGATTACAGAAAGTAGAACAAAGTTTTACGTGTGCCCTGGGCTTGTTCTGAAGCAAGGCGAAAGGTTTGTCAGAAACAAGAGAATTTTTTCATAAACTTTTCTAAGTACAGGCAGTCCTTAACTTACAGCAATTCACTTAGTGACCGTTCAAAGTTACAACAGCATTGAGAGAAGGGACTTTCGGCCGTTTTTCACACTTACGACTTTTGCAGCATTCCTTAGGGTCATGTGATTTACATTTGGATGCTTGATAAACCAACTCACATTTACGACGGTCACAGTGTCCCGGGGGTCCTGTGATCCTCTTTTGCGACCTACCGTATTTTTCGGAATATAAGACGCACCTACCTTTTTTGGTGAGGAAAGGAAGAAAAAAGAAATCTGCCTCTGCCTCTGAGCAATTTTGCCTCTTTGCAGCAAACAGCCTGCTTTACTTTCAGTTTCATTTTCAGCATAGCTTTATTAGCACAAGGAAAAAAAAATCTGCTCCCAGCAATTTACCTCTTTGCAGCAAGCAGCAGAGTCCTGCAAACAGCTGAGAGCAAATCAGCTGAGAGTCGGGAGGTCGGTCCAATCAACTTGTGCCAATTAGGCTGTGCTGAAGCTGAAAGGAGCTGTTTCTTCTTGCTGCTTGCTGCAAGGAGGTAAACTGCTGGAGGCAGAGGCCAAAGGGCGGGGGCCAGTGGGTGGGCGGGGCTACATTCGGTGTATTTAATTTAATTAAATTTATATGCCGCCCTTCTCTGAAGACTCAGGGCAGCTGAGACATAAATTTTTACCCCCTTTTGGGGGGGGGAAAGGTGTATCTTATACTCCCAAAAATATGGTAGTTCTAACCAGCAAAAGTCGATGGGGAAACCAGATTCACTCAACAACCGTGTTACTCATTGAACAATGGCAGGGATTCGCTTAACAAACTGTGGCGAGAAAGATTGTAAAACTGGGGGCAAGATTCACTTCACCAATGTTTCGCTTAGCAACAGGAATTCTGGGTTCCATTGCGGTCCTACGTTGAGGGCGACCCGTAGGCGTAGAACGACAAAGAGACCTGGCCATCCATTGTCTCATTTTTAAAAAAATAAAATAAAATAAAATAAAAATAAAATTTGGATTCGGATTTGAGCAGGCCAGTTAATCAGCCAGAAAGGGAGAGAATAACTCGTGATTCTTTTAGGCGTCAAATTAATCAGCTTCATTGCAAACCCTCACTTGCTTTCCTGCAGACAAAAGTTCTTGCAGTTGTCACTTTTAATAAGCTGGGCTGGCTATCCGTAGTTTGCTGGAGGGTTCCACAATTTATTCCAGAATCCAGTTCGGTGCCCTGAGAAATTTTAAACTCTGGTTGACTTTTAGTCCATTAATGGCACGTCTCTCGCCCTAGTTAGGGAACGGTTTCTTTTGGTAGCAAGGAACGCGGTGGCTCAGGGGCTAAGACGCTGAGCTTGTCGATCCAAAGTTCGGCAGTTCAGCGGTTTGAATCCCTAGTGCCGCGTGACGGGGTGAGCTCCCGTGATTTGTCCCAGCTTCTGCCAACCTAGCAGTTTGAAAGCAGGTAAAAAATGCAAGTAGAAAAACAGGGACCACCTTTGATGGGAAGGGAACAGCATTCCGTGCGCCTTTGGCATTGAGTCATGCCGACCACATGACCACGGAGACGTCTTCGGACAGCGCTGGCTCTTCGGCTTTGAAACGGAGATGAGCTCTGCCCCCTAGAGTCGGGAACAACTGGCACATAGGTGCGAGGGGAACCTTTACCTTTGTAGGTCATCTAGTCTAACCCCCAAGCCAAGCAGGAGACCCTACACACCATTTCTGACAGATGGCAGTCCGTTCTCTTCTTGAAAGCCTCCAGGGATGAAGCTCCCACAACCTCCGAAGGCAGCTTCTGTTCCACGGGTTGATTGTTCTCAATGTCAGGAAATTTCTCCTTATTTCCAGGTTGAATCTCTCCTGGTTCAGTTTCCATCCATTATTCCTTGTCTGGCCTTCAGGTGCTTTGAAGAATAGCTTGACCCCCTTCCTCCTCTCTGGGGCAACCCCTCAAATATTGGAAGACTGCTATCCTGTCTCCCCTGGTCCTTCTCTTCACTAGACTAGCCATGCCCGGTTCCTGCAATCGTTCTTCATGTTTTAGTCTCCAGGCCTTCGATCATCTTAGATAGATTCAGAATAACAGAGTTGGGAGGGACCTTGTAGGTCATCTAGTCTAACCCCCCGCCCAAGCAGGAGACCCTACACCATTTCTGACAGATGGCAGTCCAGTCTCTTCTTGAAAGCCTCCGGGGATGAAGCTCCCACAGCTGCCGGAGGCCACTTCTGTGCCATCGGTTGTTCCAAATGGATGATTAACTTTTGTGCCTCTTCGTCTCCGCAGAAGCTTGAAGCCAAAGCTCTCATCAAGCTGAACTTTGCCAAAAACAGTGACGGTGAGTCGGACACAATTTATGAAAAAGTGAATATGCAATGATGATTGTACAGGTCACCAGGAGGCCTCCGGGGGGGGGGGGGATCCTGGAACAAATGACTCTGCTGCTTTTTGTCACAATGAGTCATTCGTTCCCATAAAATCAAGAATTCCAGGTCAGGAGAAGCCCATCATCACCCCAGTTTCCAACCATGAAAATACAGCTGGTCCTGTATTTACGACCACCTAAATGTCCTCTTGCACAGCGAGATAGTTGTGAAGTGGGTTTTGTTCCATTTTACAACCTTTCCTGTTGCTGTTGTTAAGCGAATCACAGCCTCCTAGTGAGTGACCTAGAGCCAATCACCAGGAGGCTGTGAGTTCTAGTCTCGCCTTAGGCATGAAACCCGACTGGGTGGCTTTGGCCAATCACTAGGAGGCTGTGAGTTCTAGTCCCACTTTAGGCATAAAAGCTGACTGGGTGACTTTGGACCAATCACCAGGTGACAGTGAATTCTAGTCCTGCCTTAGGCATGAAACCCGATTGGGTGACTTTTGGCCAATCACCAGGAGACTGTGAGTTCTAGTCCCGCCTTAGGCATGAAACCCGACTGGGTGACTGGGTCAATCACCAGGAGACTGTGAGTTCTAGTCCCACCTTAGGCATGAAACCCAACTGGGTGACTTTGGGCCAATCGCCAGTAGACTGTGAGTTACAGTCCCGCCTTAGGCATGAAACCCGATGGTGACTTTGGGCCAATCACTAGGAGGTTGTGAGTTCTAGTCCCGCCTTAGGCATGAAAGCTGACTGGGTGACTTTGGGCCAATCACCAGGTGACGGTGAATTCTAGTCCCGCCTTAGGCATGAAATCCGACTGGGTGACTTAGGGCCAATCATCAGGAGGCTGTGAGTTCTAGTCCTGCCTTAGGCCTGAAACCTGACTCGGTGACTTTGGGCCAATCCCTAGGAGGCTGTGAGTTCTAGTCCCACTTTAGGCATAAAGTGACCTTAGGCCAACACCCGGAAGTGAGAAAATGAGTCTGTGGTTCATTTCTCTCTTTTTTTCTTCTTCTTCTTCTTCAATTTAGGGAAATACCACTGCCCAGTGCTTTTCACCGTCTTCACCAATAACTCCCACATTGTGGCCATCAAGACCACCGGCAACGTGTTTGGCTTTGAGGTGAGCACCTTCACGGTTGACGGTAACACAGGCAGGTAGTCCTCGTCTTACAACCAGCATTTCCACTGCTAAGCAAGGCGGTGGCTAAATGAGTCGCGCTCGCTTAACGCTGATCTGGGGTTTGAAAAAGGGAACCGGAGAAAAATCGCACCGTGGTTTGTCTCAAACCCTCCATTGATTCCCCTGTTTCTTCCTTTTTCATTTTGTTTTGTTTTGCAAGGCGGTTGAGCAGCTGAATATTAAAACCAAGACCTTTAAAGATCTGTTGAGCGAGGAGCCGTTTTCCAGGCAAGATATTATTACATTGCAGGTAAAGGTTCCAAAAGAATCAGATGGGTCTGGGTTTTGGCACTCTCCTCGTTCCAATTTCTTACGAGTTTCCATTTCTCTCTCTCCCATTCTCTCTCTTGTCTTTGCTCTCTCTCTCCCTCTCTCATTCTCTCCCTCTCTCCTCCTCTCTTCTCTCTCTTTCCTCTTTCTTCTCTCTCTCTCTTCTCCCTCTCTCCCCCTCCTCTGCATCCTTCTCCCTCTCTTTCTCATCTTCTCTCTCCCTCCCTTCTCTTTTCTCCTCTCTCATTCTCTCCCTCTCTCTCTTCTCCTCTCTTCTTCTCTCTTTCCTCTCTCCCCTCTCTCCCCTCCCTCTCCCCTCTCATTCTCCCTCCCTCTCTCCTCTTTTCTCTCTTCTCTCTTTTCTTTGCTATCTCTCTTCTCTCTCTTTCCTCTCCTCTCTCTCCCCCTCCCTCTCCCTCCCTCTCCCTCTTTCATTCTCATCTCCTCTCTCTCCCTCCATCCCTTCCTTCTTTCTCTCCTTTCTCTTCTCTCTCTCTCCTTTCACCTCTCCTCTCTTCTCCTCTCTCTCCCCCTCTTCCCCTCCCTCCATCTCCCTCTCTCATTCTCATCTCCTCTTCTCCCTCCTTCTCCTCTCCTCTCCCTTCTCTTCTCTTCTCTCTCTCCTTTGTCTTCTGTCTCCCTCCCCCTTTCTCTCTCTCTCTCTGTCTTTCTCTTCTTCCCCCACCCCCATCTCCTCCCCTCATGACTTTCTAAACGTCAGTTTAGTTTTACTGCCAGCCATAAAACTAAAAATTTATTTACCAGCGAGAGCAAACAATTTCAGGGCTGAGTGAAAGGCGTAATTATGTCACTTAATGAGAGATGGGGCAATCCGTTCTTTCTCTCTCTCTCTCTCAAGCCAAGTTTGCCCGCCAATGGAATATTATTGGAAGAAGCTTTCTTATCGCAAGACACAATGCCACATTCATCTCTCCCCCTTTCTGCCATTTGCGCTCCAACTGACGTCTTCTCCTCCTCCTCCTCCTCCCCCCTTCGGCCATTCTCTCGGCTCTCACTTTGGATTCGGGCCATGGGGCGGTCATCCTCTGGCCGCTGTGCCGGAGTTTTATTTATGTATTCGGCAGCGGGTGGAGAGGGGAAAAAACCTGCTCTGGGAGCCGTCCACGTCACGTTTCCTCACTCACAATAGAGAAAAGCAGAAATGCCACTTTTTTTCCCCTGCCCTGCTTTACTTACCGTGTTTCCCCGAAAATAAGATCCTGTCTTATTTTTTTTTTTTTGAACTTTGAAATAAGTGCTTGGCCTTATTTTCGAGGAGGTCTTATTATTTTGGTGGGGGTGGAGCAAGACGGGGCTCCTCTTGCCGTCTTACCTGATTTCCAGCTCTGTGTCCCTAACCAGAGGAAATGGTGACGACCGGCTGGAATGTGGTTAAATATTTTCGGGGAAGGCTTATTTTCAGGGGTGGGGTGGGCTTATTTTGGCGCATGTGCTCAAAAGCCCGATTAGAATTAGAATTAGAATTAGAATTAGAATTAGAATTAGAATTATTAGAATTATTAGAATTATTAGAATTAGAATTAGAATTAGAATTAGAATTAGAATTAGAATTTTTTATTGGCCAAGTGTGATTGGACACACAAGGAATTGGTCTTTGGTGCATATGCTCTCAGTGTACATAAAAAGACAAGATACATTCGACAAGAATCATAAGGTACAACACTTAATGATAGTCATAAGGTACAAATAAGCAATCAAGAAACAATATCAATATAAATCGTAAGGATACAAGGAACAAAATTACAGTCATGCAGTCATAAGTGGGAGGAGATGGGTGATAGGAACGATGAAAAGATTAATAGTAATAGTAAGGCAGACTTAGTGAATAGTTTGACAGTGTTGAGGGAAGTATTTGTTAAGCAGAGTGATGGCGTTTGGGGAAAAACTGTCCTTGTGTCTAGTTGTTCTGGTGTGCAGTGCTCTATAGCATTGTTTTGAGGGTAGGAGTTGAAACAATTTATGTCCAGGATGTGAGGGGTCTGTAAATATTTTCACAGCCCTCTTTTATTATGATTATTATTATAATATTTTATTATTATCCGGGGAGGACTTATTTTCGGGAAAACACTTTACTACCCTTGTACCAATAGAATTTCAGTTCATTTGTACAGTATATTAATGATAACATTCAGGAATTTGAAGATCTAGACATACTTTACAAGACTTGCATAATCAAGCTACTTTTGTGTTTTTTACTGAGGACTATAAAAATAAGGGACGTGGTGGTTCAGTGCTTGTCGATTGAAAGGTCGGCAGTTCGGCGGTTCGAATCCCTCGTGCCACATAACGGGGTGAGCTCCCGTGACTTGTCCCAGCTTCTGCCAACCTACTAGTTAGAAAGCACATTAAAAAAATGCAAGTAGAAAAACAGGGACCACCTTTGGTGGGAAGGTAACTGCGTTCCGTGTGCCTTTGGCATTGAGTCATGCCGGCCACATGACCACGGAGACGTCTTCGGACAGCGCTGGCTCTTCAGCTTTAAAACGGAGATGAGCACCGCCCCCTAGAGTCGGGAACGACTAGCACAAATGTGTGAGGGGAACCTTTATCTTTACCTTATAAGCAGCCATCAGCGAGAAGTAAATTTCTTTTAGTAAAACGGAGGTGTAAAACTGGAGTTGATTTGGTCATATTATGTGCCCAGAAGCAAGTCCTGTGAACTTTCAGGAAGGTTTATGTGTCCAGTCTGTCTTCCAAGTCTTCCAAGTCCTCAAAAGCTTTCACAGCATCCCAAAGTTTGACTCTATTGTCCATTGAAAATAAAATACATGAAGAATCTTTTTTTAAGAGAGAGAGAGAGAGAGAGAGAGAGAGAGAGAGAGAGAGAGAGAGAGAGAGAGGGAAAGCTGGCTGATCTTCTGTTTTGATTTATTTCATTTAGGATCCCACCAACGTGGACAAATTTAACGTCTCCAGCTTTTTTCATGTGAAGAACAATTTGAAAGTCACCGACCCAGGTAAGGAGGACGAAAGAATAATGGAGGTAATCCTCGATTTACGACCACACTTGGGGCCCCAAACCTCCGTGGCTGGGGAATTCTGGGAGTTGAAGTCCCCGCCTCTTCCAGCTGCCACGTTTGAGTCACACGGCTTTAGGTGCTGATTAGCTTCAGTGCCCTCCAATATTTCACCGCTGCCCAGTTAACGTCTTTCGCAGAGCCCAAAAACCTGCCTGACCCTCCCCAGTTTTCCAAGTTTAGCAAAGCCAATCCTGTTACCTGTCACCAATCTTTTGCAGATGACGAAAAAGCCAGGTCAGACCCATCCTATTACCTGAAAAATGCCAACATCGAGACCAAAGAGACACTGTTGGAGTTATACAAAGAATTCAAAGGGGACGACATTCTGGCAGCTACCATGAAAGAGCCCGAGAAGAAGAAAACGGACAGGCTGAATGCAGTGAGTTGATAGGTTATTTTCAGTAGCGACTGGAGAGAATGGAAGTGGATCTAGAACTCTGCTTTTCCAACTTGACCACGGGAAGATGGGAGGACTTCAACTCCCAGAATTCTGGCCGGGGAATTTATTATTTATTTATTTATTTATTTATTTATTTATTTATTTATTTATTTATTTATATTTAGTTAGTTACCGTATTTTTCGGAGTATAAGACCCACCGGAGTATAAGACGCACCTTAGTTTTTGGGAAGGTAAATAAGAAAAAAGCTGATTGGCAGGTGGATTGGCCTCCTGGAATACCCCCCAATCAGCTGCTTCCAGAGGTGAATTTTAGGAACAGGTTCCTTGGTTGTGAGCTCTGTGCCTTGCTTTTATTTTTGCTTTTTTTCCTGCCTATGAAAGCCTCTGAAACAGAGCTTCAGAAAAAAAGCCTCTGAAGCTCTGTTTGGAGGCTTTTTTTCTGAAGCTCTGTTTGGAGGCTTCTTTTCTGAAGCTTCCTTTCTGATGCTTTTTTCAGCCTCTGAAACCTCCATTTGAGAAGCTGGGCAGGACTACATTCAGAGTATAAGACCCACCCAGTTTTTCGCCCTCTTTTTTGGGGAGGAAAGGTGCGTCTTATACTCCAAAAAATACGGTAGTTAGTTTGTCAAATACGTACGAGATAACAGATATAAGTATAAACATGGACATGAGCACAGGTAATGAATACAAATAAATGGGGACAGTGAGACAGGGATGGTGGGCACGCTGGTGCGCTTATGCACGCCCCCCTTTACGGACCTCTTAGGAATGGGGGTGAGGTCCACGGTAGACCAGTTTAAGGTTGAAGTTATGGGGGTTTGAGGATGTAACAACCGAGTCAGGTAGAGCATTCCAGGCATTGACCACTCTGTTGCTGAAGTCGTGTTTCCTACAATCGAGTTTAGAGCGGTTTACCTTGAGTTTGTATCTATTGTTTGCCCGTGTATTGTTGTGGTTGAAGCTGAAGAAGTCGTTGACACGAAGGACGTTGTAGCAGACAATTTTGTCTGTTTTGAGTCCGGACAGGCCCACCGTGGCTGCCATTTTTCACATAGAAAGCCTCTCCTGGCATCCTCTTTCCTTCTCTTTCAATGCAAGTAGTCCTCAGTTTACCACCACAATGGAGTTCAAAACCTATGTTGCCAAGTGAGAAATTTGTGAAGGGAGTTTTTGCTCCAGTTTACGACTTTCCTCGCCACATTGGTTAAGCCAGGGGTCTGCAACCTTACACACTCAAAGAACCATTTGGAGCCGTTTCCCACAGAAAAGAAAACACCGGGAGCCACAAAACCCTTCCCGTGCCTGACTATTTCTTAAGCGGCCACAAAACTAGCATATGGAGTTGAATTAAGTGTTCCGTTTTCTTCTGAAACTTTTCTTTTCTTGGATTTATCCATGGTTGGCCTACTGGGGGTTGAAAAGCTCAATAAATTGCGTGACGGCGGGTGTCGCACATTGGCAGTTGTGACACATATTTTGAGTGATAAGGAGCCACAGTAGAGGGGTGAAAGAGTCACATGCGGCTCCAGAGCCGCAGGTTGCTGATCCCTGGGTTAAGCGAACCACTTTAACCATTGTTAAATTACACAGTTGTTAAGCGAATCCGGCTTCCCCGTTGACTTTGCTTGTCGGAAGCTCACAAAAGGGGATCACATGACACCCCCCCACCCCTGGGACACTGCAACCGTCATAAGTACGAGTCAGTTGTCGAGCAGCCTAATGTAAATCACGTGATCATGGGAATGCTACACCGGTCCTAAGTCATTTTTTCCCCGTGATGTTGTAACTTTGAATGGTCACTAAACGAGCAGTTGTAAGTCAGGGACCACCTGTCCTGCAAATATTGATGTCCTCATCGGTTGCTTTTTTTACAGGCTCACTATTCCACTGGGAGAGTCAGCGCCTCGTTCACATCCACAGCCATGGCGCCTGAAACGACCCACGAAGCAGGTAAAATGGAGTTCCGGAGGCAACTTCTTTTCCGCTGATGAATTGTTCTCACTGTCAGGAAATTTCTCCTTAGTTCTAAGTTGCTTCTCTCCTTGTTTAGTTTCCACCCATCGCTGCTTCTGTAAAAAGGTTTTTTTTTTTAAACAAACAATGCATCATTAATCATTCAGTGTGTCATCTGAGTACATATTTTGTCTCCTCTACTTCCTCCTCCATCATCTTCTTACTATATTTCTATCACACCTTTATATTTTCATTTAATTTGTTGCAACATTCTTTCCAAATTTCTTAACGTTTATATTAATTCATTTTATGCCTCCCTTCTCCCCATTTTTCTTACCACATTTCTATCTTGCTTTTACGTCTTCATTCAATTCATTACGTTTTCCCCAAAATTTATAATTATATTAATTTTCATGTATATCTCTTCTCTAACCATTGATAGAATTGTCCCCATACCTTAAAATACTCCGATTCTTCTTTTTCTTTAATTTGCCAATGTTAATCTATTCATTTCTGCACATTCTAATATTTTCTTAATTACTTCTCCCTCTATTGGGATTTTCTCTGCTTTTCAATTTTGTGCAAATACAATCCTCGCTGCAGTTATAATGTATATAATCAAGTATATATTTTCTTTACTATATTTCTCTCTGGTAAGATACCCAATAGGAACAGTTCAGGTTTTAAGTCAATACATTGTTGTCTCATTTCCGCTTCTTGCCCTCAGGTGCTTTGGAGAATAGCTTGACTCCCTCTTCTTTGTGGCAGCCCTCAAGATATTAGAATGCTGCTATCATGCCTCCCCTACTCCTTCTTTTCATCAGACTAGACATACCCAATTCCAGCAACCGTTCTTTATATATTTTAGCCTCCAGTCCCCCAATCATCTTTGTTGCTCTTCTCTGCACTCTTTCTAGAAGTTTTCAACATCCTTTTTACATCACGGCGACCAAAACTGGATGCAGTATTCTAGATGTGGTCCTACCAAAGCATTATAAAGTGGTATTAGTACTTCATGTGTTTTTCATTGAATGCCTCTATTAATGCAATTTAGGATTGCTTTGGCTTTTTTGGCTTCCGCTCATATTTAATTGATTGTCCACTAAAACTCCAAGATCCCTCTAGTCCAACCCCCTCTTCAGTCAGAAAACTGTATACCATTCGAGACAAATGGCTGTCCAGTCTCTTCTTAAAAACCTCCAGTGTTGGAGCACCCAAAATATCTGGAGGCAAGTCGTTCCACTGATTAATTCTTCCCACTGTCAGGAAATTTCTCCTTAATTCCAGGTTGCTTCTCTCCTTGATTAGTTTCCACCCATTGCTTCTTGTTCTACCTTTAGGTGCTTTGGAGAAGAGCTTGACTCCCTCTTCTTTGTGGCAGCCCCTGAGATTTTTTTTTATTTTTATTTTTTTTTAATTTTTTTAATTTGATTTATATGCCGCCCTTCTCCGGAGACTCAGGGCGGCTTACAATGCGTTAAGCAATAGCCTTCATCCTTTTGTATATTTATACAAAGTCAGCTTATTGCCCCCACAATCCGGGTCCTCATTTCACCTACCTTTGAAAGGATGGAAGGCTGAGTCAACCTTGAGCCTGGTGAGATTCGAACCTGCAGTAATTGAAGACAGCTTGTCTTAATCACAATGCTTAGAGATATTGGAAGACTGCTATCATGTCACCCCAGTCCTTCTTTTCATTAAATGAGATATACCGATGCTAAGTGGCAAGGCCGTTAGTTCATTGCGGGGAGGGAAATGCTTTAGAAATAGGAAACGTAAGTAAAAACAAAAACAAAAAACATAACTTGAAACCATGTGGCCTCTGTTAACAGCTGCCATCGATGATGACGTGGTGCGGTACCGGTATGTCAAGAAGAAGGGTTACGTCCGGTTGCACACCAACAAAGGAGACCTCAACCTGGAGCTTCACTGTGACATGGTAAGGAGTTAGTCGGCTCGTTACTGTTGGTTGGCAACTCTTCAAATGGTCCTTCAGATGCTTCAAGGCGGATGGTCCAATAAATAGCAATAGCCCCTAGACTTCTATACCGCTTCACAGTACTTTACAGCCTTCTCTAAGCGGTATGCAGAATCAGCCTCTTGCCCTCAACAATCAGGGTCCTCATTTTACCCACCTCGGATGGATGGGAGACTGAGTCAATCTTGAGCCGGTCAGGTTCGAACTGCTGGCAGTGGGCAGTGAGTTAGCCTACAATACTGCATTCTAACCACTGGGATGGAGGGAGGGAGGGAAGGAATGAAGGAAGGCAGGAAGGAAGGAGAGGAAAGTAAGAGTTAGCTTGCAATACTGCATTCTAACCACTGTGCACCATGGATGGATAGATGGATGGATAGATGGAAAGAAGGAAGGAAGGAAGGAAGGAATAAATAGCAATAGCCCTTAGACTTATATACCGCTTCACAGTGCCTTTCCAGCCCTCTCTAAGCGGTTTACAGAGTCAGCCTCTTGCCCCCAACAATCTGGGTCCTCATTTTACCGACCTCAGAAGGATGGAAGGCTGAGTCAGTCTTGAGCCAGTCAGGATTGAACTGCTGGCAGTGGGCAGTGAGTTAGCCTGCAATACTGCATTTTAACCACTGGGAGGAAGGGAAAGAGGGAGGGAGGAAGGAAGGAAGGAGAGCAAATGAAGAGCAATAGCGCTTAGCGCTTATACCGCTTCACAGTGCTTTACAGCTCTATCTAAGCGGTTTACAAAATCAGCCTCTTGCCCCCAACAATCTGGGTCCTCATTTTACTGACCCCGGGAAGGATGGAAGGCTGAGTCAATCCTTGAGCTGGTCAGGATCAAACTGCTGGCAGCCAGCAGAGTCAGCCTGCCATAGTGCCTTCTAACCACTGCGCCACCACGGCTCATCGGTTAAAATCTTTCCAGATTTGATGAAACTTGGATTCCCCGCCTGTGATGTTTTTATTAGTCACGCTTAGCGACATAAATTTGGGGCTCGGTGGTGCTCGTAAGCCAAAGACTTAACCTGGAGTAAAAACAGAGCGGTGTTCTTAAAACAGCTGATGAACCCCTCTGCGATCAGCTGCCAAGAGCTTCCAAGCTCTTTGATTACCTGGATCCATCTCCCTGGGGGGAGGGGGGGAGGGGGGGGAGAAGAGGTTTGTCCCCAGGGTGTATTTTTAGATCCTCCGTGTGGAGGTGAGAAGCAGGGAGTCTGGGCGGCGCTGGCTTCGGAGGTGACGAATGGGCCAAGGCACCGACTTGTCGCAACTTGGCGTTGTGCTGGAGCCTTCAACACAGAGCGTTTCATTTTTCTCTCTGCCTGTTGAATAGCCCTGAGCCCTGCCTCCTTCCTTCCTCCCTCCCTCTTTTTCTGTGTCTCCTTCCTGCCCTCCTTCCTCCCTCCCTCCATCTCTTTCCCTTGTTTCCTTTTTATCCTCCTTCTCCCTTCCTTTTGTCCTTCCTTCTCTCTTCTTTCCCTTTGTTGTTATCTTTCCCTTCTCTCTTTATCTCCTTCCTTCCTTCTTTTCCTTTCTGTTTTCCCTCCTTCCTTCCTTTTTCTTCCATCCATCTTCTTACATTTTCAGGCTCCACTCACCCCCTTCCTTCCTCCCTCCCTCCCTCCCTTTATCTCTTTCCCTTCTTTCCTTCTTATCCTTCCTCTTTCCCTCTTTCCCTCCTTTCCTTTTGTCCTTCCTTCTCTCTTTACTTCTTTCCCTTTATTCTTATCTTTCCCTTCTCTCTTTATCTCCTTCCTTCCTTATTTTCCTTCCTTCCTTCCATCCATCTTCTTACGTCTTCAGGCTCCACTCACCCGCTTCCTTCCTTCCTTTCTCCTCTCCCTCCCTCCCTTTATCTCTTTCCCTTCTTTCCTTCTTATCCTTCCTCTTTCCCTCCTTTCCTTCCTTCTCTCTTTCCTTCTTTCCCTTTGTTCTTATCTTTCCCTTCTCTCTTTATCTCCTTCCTTCCTTCTTTTCCTTCCTGTTTTCCCTCCTTCCTTCCTTTTTCTTCCATCCATCTTCTTAGGTCTTCCACTCATCCTCTTCCTTCCTTCCTCCCTCCCTCCTTTTATCTCTTTCCCTTCTTTCCTTCTTATCCTTCCTCCTTCCCTCCTTCCCTTTTGTCCTTTCTTCTCTCTTTACTACTTTCCCTTTGTTCTTATCTTTCCCTTCTCTCTTTATCTCCTTCCTTCCTTCTTTTCCTTCTTTCCATCCATCCATCCATCCATCCATCCTGTGGAGGTCATGGGCATCAATCCTAATTAAAGCATCCCTGGCAGATGGCTGTCGAGAGCCTTACATTGCTGCAATCACACTCTCCTACCATGGCCCAGTGCCGCATGTATCTCTTCGATGGGAGGTGTTGAAGCCGTGTCATGTTTTATGCGACCTCCGTCAAAAAACCCTGGTGTAATGTACTCGTGAGGATTTCAGGAGCCAGTAGCTTTTAGGTATCACTGAAGGAGATCATTTTGGACCAAAGAAGGTAGCTGGGAAGAGATGACTCATGAGTGGAGGGAAGAAGACCATGTCATCCAATGATCCATCAAGAGATACCAGCCCTGGGCCTTCCTTCTGAGCCCAGCCATCCAGCTTCTCTCCTTTGGGGGCATTTTAATTATTTGTACTCTAATTAGAGTAGAGTAGAGTAGAGTAGAGTAGAGTAGAGTAGAGTAGAGTAGAGTAGAGTAGAGTAGAGTAGAGTAGAGTAGAGTAGAGTAGAATTGGAAATGGGAATGGAATGGAATGGAATGGAATGGAATAGAGAAAAGAGAAGAATTGAATTGAATTGAATTGAATTGAATTGAATTGAATTGAATTCTTTATTGGCCAAGTGTGATTGGACACATAAGGAATTTGTCTTGGTGCATATGCTCTCAGTGTACATAAGGCCAATAAAATACATTCATCGAGAATAAAAAGATACAACACTTAGTGATCGTCAAGGTTACTAATAAGCTATCAAATCGTACTAGGAAACAGGTAAAAACAATATAATTGAAAGGTACAAGCAACATGTTTATAGTCCTAAGTGGGAAGAGATAGATGCTAGGAAGGAAGAGAAGAATAATAGCAATACAGTCTCAGTAAATTATTTGACAGTGTTGTGGGAATTATTTGTTTAGCAGAGTGATGGCGTTCGGGGGAAAAACTGTCCTTGTGTCTAGTTGTTCTGGTGTGCAGTGCCCTATAGTGTCATTTTGAGGGTAGGAGTTGAAACAGCTTATGTCCAGGATGCGAGGGGTCTGTAGATATTTTCACAGCCCTCTTTTTGACTCCTGCAGTATACAGGTCCTCAGTGGAAGGCAGGTTGGTAGCCATTGTTTTTTCTGCAGTTCTAATGATCCTCTGAAGTCCGTGTCTGTCTTGTTGGGTTGCAGAGGCAAACCAGACAGTTTTGGAGGTGCCTGTCCATATTCGATCCTCCCCCGTATCTGTAAGGACAAGCAGCTCTCCGTCCGTCGACCACCTCTCCCAATGCCAAAGGAGCCTGGGACCGCATCGTCCTGAGCCTCTTGGACTCTACAGACATTCCAGGGGAGACATGGCGTCCCCATCACATGATCCCAGTTCCGACTCTTCCTCCTTCCCCGAACTGGGATCCGATGGGGCCACGACAGTCTTCCTGTTCAATCTCATCAACCGTCCCACTAGGTTAGACAGCAAAGGAAAAATGTCTCCTGGGACATATTTTTGGATCAAGGCTATAACTTTACTGAAGATTCCGTGTGGTTAGGTAAAGATTCCCCTCGCACATATGTACTAGTTGTTTCTGACTCTAGGGGGCGGTGCTCATCTCCGTTTCAAAGCCAAAGAGCCAGCGCTGTCCGAAGACGTCTCCGTGGTCATGTGGCCGGCATGACTCAACGCCAAAGGCGCATGGAACGCTGTTCCCTTCCCACCAAAGGGGGTCCTTATTTTTCTACTTGCATTTTTTACCTGCTTTCAAACTGCTAGGTTGGCAGAAACTGGGACAAGTCACGGGAGCTCACCCCATTACACGGCACTAGGGATTTGAACCGCCAAACTGCCGACCTTTCGATCGACAAGCTCAGTGGCTAAGAAGCTACCACGTCCGTTAACCATGTGGTTAAAGAAGTAGAAAAGCCAGTTCTAATGATTTTGCGCGCAAACAGGATAGGAAAAGTTTCCCTCCCTTCCCCCCAGCCCCGGATCTCCCATTGTCCACCAATCATTTACACTCTCTTTGTTTTGGGAACGATCTGTCTGCCTGTCGGACTTCCCCAGCTGGAAATGTTGGGTCTGTCTCAGGCTGCCACTTGGCAAACTTGCATTCCAAATTTGCCTCCCAAATATCCCTTACATTCCAGTTCTTTCCTTGCCACCCCCTTCCCATCCAAAAAAAGAAAGTGGTGTTATTAGCCATCACATCTCAAAAATAACACTTTTCCCAAAAAGGTTTCCACAATCCTGGCCACTCCTGTAATCTTGGAAAAACCAGAGTCATCCCTCGGTGAGATTGATGCTTTGTTCTTTTCGAATGCCGCCAACGTATTTGTCTTCCTTCCCAACGTCCTTTCGCTTCGACCAATAGCGAACGGGTCGAAGCCACGAGCCAAAATCAGATTTTGGGGTTGTTGTTTTATTCCCACCCGAGAGTTCAAAAAGCCGAAACATTCCAAAATCTGGAATCATTCTTTTTAAGTGGTTGAAATGGCAGGGGAAAAAAAATAGAAGGAAGGAATGGGTTTCTCTGTCCAAGGGAGTTTTCGGCTGTTTTTCTTTTTCTTCTTATCCTTCCTTTCAGGGAACGTTGCTAAGGCAACCCCGGCATGCTTGCCAGAATATTATGCGCCTTGCATTGGTGCACACCCAGTGGCCATGGGAACGAGCACCCTCTCTCTCCATGCGTGTGGAAAGAGAGAGAGAGAGAGCGAGAGAGAGAGCGTGCGTGTGTATAAATATAAATAAAATCAGAGGAAAATAATTTGCAGCCCACGGAGTGTTTGCAAAAAAGAAAGACGCCTCTTATCTCTTTTTCCATCGTTGTGGATGAATTCGTTATTGCTTGGCCGAGTGCAGAAATGGGGCTTAACATTAACAGGAAAATTCTTTTTTTTTTTTTTGCAAGTAGTTCTCCACTTACGAATGTTCGTTTAGTGACGGTTGAAAGTTAGAACGGCACCCACACCGTTATGAATAACGAGTCAGTCGCCAAGGGTCCAACATTTTGACCCGTGGAAAATGCGGCAACGGTTGTGAAAACTGGTTCATAAGTCATTTTTTTTCCCCTCCGGTGCGTCGCACCTTCGAACAGGCGCTAAAACTATTGCGAGTCAAGGACTACCGATAATCTCAGCCATGGCTATTTATTTATTTATTTATTTATTTTATGATTTATTGGTTACAATTTATTATAGGTAGTCCTCAAGTTACGACCGCCGTTGAGCCCAAAATTTGCGTCGCTAATTGAAAGGTTCGTTCAGTCAGTGCGTTTCGCCCCATTTTACAGCCTTCCTTGCCCCTGTTGCTAAGTGAACCGTTGTGTTTGTTAAGTTAGCTTAACATGGTTGTTGAGTGAACCTAGATTCCACATGGACTTCGCTTGTCGGAAGGTCGTAAAATCGGATCCCGCGAACCCAGGACGCTCCAGTCGTCATAAGTATGAACCAGTTGCCAGGTGTCTGAATTTTGGTCATGTGAGCCTGGGATTTGTTGCAACGGTCATAAGTGTGAAAAACGGTCCTATGTCCCTTTTTTTTTCAGCGACATTGTAACGTTGAATGGTCACTAAATGAACCGTTGTAAATCGGGGACTGCCTTTATCTGGCCGTGGGCCTTCTCTAGGCAGCTTAAGACAATAAACAGGAAGAAATGAACTGAACTAGATTGTGTTTAGGTTTATTTAGTTTAGGGATGTGGTGGCTCAGCGGCTAAGACGCTGAGCTTGTCGATCGAAAGGTCAGCAGTTCAGCTGTTCGAATCCCGAGTGCCGCGTAACGGGGTGAGCTCCCGTGACTTGTCCCAGCTTCTGCCAACCTAGCAGTTCGAAAGCAGGTAAAAAAATGCAAGTAGAAAAATAGGAACCACCTTTGGTGGGAAGGGAACAGCGTTCCGTGCGCCTTTGGCGTTGAGTCATGATGGCCACATGACCACGGAGACGTCTTCGGACAGCGCTGGCTCTTCGGCTCTGAAACGGAGATGAGCACCGCCCCCTAGAGTCAGGAACGACTAGCACATCTGTGCAAGGGGAACCTTTACCTTTTTAGACTGTGTTGTTTCTCTGTGCCATATAATATATGCGGGTATATGCCTAATTTTGTATTGATTTACTTATTTATTTTGTCATGTTAATGGTGCGTATATTGGAGGCGGTGACCCTTTGAGAGCTGTATGCCACGAAATTTCATTTTAACGTATGCCGATCAGTGTACATTCAGCGACAATAAAATTATCGTTCTAAGTGTGAACGAAACAGAGGTACAGAACAATAAAATCAGCAATGAGAAGAAGAAAACGGCGAGAACCTATCCGATACGATAAGAAAATACAGACAGAGAATAAGAGTATTTTTTCTGCGGTTCATTCCCCGAACAGCTTTCCTGGGTAAAAACAGACTTGATTCCATTCTAAGCAGCTTGTGTGTTTTTTTTTCTTTTCTTTTCTGTCTTTCTCAGACCCCTAAAACCTGTGAAAACTTCATTAAACTCTGCAGGAAGAACTACTATGACGGGACCATATTTCACCGATCGATTCGTAATTTCGTGGTGAGTATCGAACCGGGAGGGCAAAGGTAGATACAGATTAACAAAGAGTTGGAAGGGACTTTGTAGGTCATCTAGTCTAACCCCCCGCCCAAGCAGGAGACCTTACACCATTTCTGACCGATGGCAGTCCAGTCTTTTCTTGAAAGCCTCCAGTGATGAAGCTCCCACAACTTCTGAAGGCGACTTCTGTTCCATGGGTTGATTGTCAGAAAATTCCTCCTTATTTCCAGGTTGAATCTCTCCTTGTTCAGTTTCTATCCATTATTCCTTGTCTGGCCTTCGGGTGCCTTGGAAAATAGCTTGACCCCCTCCTCTCTGTGGCAGCCCCTCAAATATTGGAAGATGCTATCCTGTCTCCCCTGGTCCTTCTCTTCAGTAGACTAGTCATGCCCAGTTCCTGCAACCGTTCTTCGTATGTTTTATCCTCCAGTCCCCTCATCATCTTTCTTGCTCTTCTCTGCACTCTTATAAGTATTAGTTAGTTTACGACCTTTCTTGCCACAGTTGTTAAATGAATGAATAGTAGTTAATAAGTTAAGGATATTGTTGTTGCGTTACCAACCAGCAGAGTGTAGAGCACAGAGAAACGTTGCTGAGAGCAATGAATAAGAGATGTGCAAACTGGTTTATCAAAAGTTTACTTTATACTGAAAAAACAATCTCATAGTCTTTAAATCAATCCAAGTCCTTGCCAGTTAAATCAGTCCAGTGATACAAAAGCTCTTCTTACCACACAAACAGTAGTTGGTTAGAATAACAAACTCACTCTGGTTCACAAACCACGATGGTAGCAGATCCATCCAACGATGATAGCACAATGATAGCAACTCCACACACAATGGTAGCATATCATAAACTGAATACGTTACAGTACCTTTCTTAAATACATTTACAACCAGTGATTATCTAATTACAGCATGACTCAGCATTACAATGAATCAGCAGTAAAACTTTAAAGTCACACAATACATATTCATATTAAAGTCACAGATATATTGCCTGGACAACTTGTTAGGCTCAAACCATATCCTAACAAGGTCACCCAGTTGTTAAGTGAATCTGGCTTCCCTGATTCACTTTGTTTGTGAGAAGGTCGCAAGAGGGGATGACGTGACCCCGGGATACTGCGACCGTCATAAATACGAACCAGTGGCCAAGCCTCTGAATATTTGAGCCCATGAGCTTGGAGCTCCTGCAAAGGTCGAAAGTGTGAAAAACGGGTCGTAAGTCACTTCATTTAGCACCGTTGTAACTCTGAACGGTCACTAACTGAACTGTTGTAAGTCGAGGACTATCTGTGTTTCACTCTTTGGCAACCCCCCCCCCCCAAACTTCCCTGCTCAGCAGCTGAAACTCTGATTATTGTAATTTGCTCCTTTTGGGAGCTGGTTGCTTGATGGCGGCAGGGCCCCGGTTAAAGGAGAAGGGAATAAATTTTTTTTTGTTTGTTTTTCTTTTCTCCAGTGGGCTGATAAAAAGTAACGTCTTGAATGGTCTCAAATGATAAATTCATGGCTCTTCAGCTTCCCCCTGACACTGTCTTTATCTTTTGACTGTCTAGATTCAAGGTGGAGACCCAACCGGGACAGGAACAGGTAAAAGGAATCTCAGATTTTTCTTTCTTTCTTTCTTTCTTTCTTTCTTTCTTTCTTTCTTTCTTTCTTTCTTTCTTTCTTTCTTTCTTTCTTTCTTTCTTTCTTTCTTTCTTCCTTCCTTCCTTCCTTCCTTCCTTCCTTCCTTCCTTCCATTCTTTCTTTCTTCCTTCCTTTCTTTCTTTCTTTTTTCTTCTTTCTTTCTTTTTCTTTTTTTCTTCCTTCCTTCCTTCCTTCCTTCCTTCCTTCCTTTCTTTCTTTCTTTCTTTTCTTCCTTCCTTCCTTCCTTCCTTTCTTTCTTTCTTCCTTCCTTTCTTTCTTTTTTCTTCTTTCTTTCTTTCTTTCTTTCTTTTTCTTTTTTCTTCCTTCCTTCCTTCCTTCCTTCCTTCCTTTCTTTCTTTCTTTCTTTTTTTTCTTCCTTCCTTCCTTCCTTTCTTTCTTTCTCCTTCCTTCCTTCCTTTCTTCCTTCCTTTCTTTCTTTCTTTTTTCTTCTTTCTTTCTTTCTTTCTTTCTTTTTCTTTTTCTTCCTTCCTTCCTTCCTTTCTTTCTTCTTCCTTCCTTTCTTTCTTTCTTCCTCCTTCCTTCCTTCCTTCCTTCCTTTCTTTCTTCCTTCCTTTCTTTCTTTTTTCTTCTTTCTTTTTCTTTCTTTCTTTCTTTCTTTCTTTCTTTCTTTCTTTCTTTCTTTCTTTCATTCTTCCTTCCTTTCTTTCTTCCTCCTTCCTTCCTTCCTTTCTTTCTTTCTTTCTTTCTTCCTTCCTTTCTTTCTTTCTTTTTTCTTCTTTCTTTCTTTCTTTCTTTTTCTTTTTTTCTTCCTTCCTTCCTTCCTTCCTTCCTTCCTTCCTTTCTTTCTTTCTTTCTTTTTTTTCTTCCTTCCTTCCTTCCTTCCTTTCTTTCTTCTTCCTTCCTTCCTTCCTTCCTTTCTTTCTTCCTCCTTCCTTCCTTCCTTCCTTCCTTCCTTCCTTTCTTCCTTCCTTCCTTCCTTTCTTTTTTCTTCTTTCTCTTTCTTTCTTTCTTTTTTCTTCTTTCTCTTTCTTTCTTTCTTTCTTTCTTTCTTTCTTTCTTTCTTTCTTTCTTTCTTTCTTTCTTTCTTTCTTTCTTTCTTTCTTTCTTTCTTTCTGTTTCAATTGATTTTAGTTCTTTATAAACCCTCTAGGTCAGGAGTCCCCAACCTTTCGGACCTCAGGGACCACTAAATTCATAATTTTAAATCCCGCAGACCATTAATATGGTCTACCTAATGACCGGCTGGGTGGGCATGGCTAGGTGGGCATGTGACTGGGTTGGTGTGGCCAACTCGATGTCACTCATATCGAGGGGTGCCTTGCTGGCGTCTACTCACCCCTCCCCTCCCAGCCCCTCCTCGCCTGCCTCCCCCCCCAAGGCTCCTTAGTGCCCCGATAGGAAGCAGTTGTTGGAGCTAAGCAGCCACCACGAGAAAGAGTTGGCAAAACAGCTCGGTTCAAATTGGATCTGGCCGAGAAGGAGGCTCAGCAGAAGCACCTCACTGAGGACTAGGAGCATAGGCTTTCCAAGCAGAGGGAAGACCTGCGGGAGTGCAAGGCCAGGTACTGGTGACTGGAGGCTCAGCGGACTGAGATGGTCAGCCAGTTCCAGGCCATGATGCAGTCCCACTGGAACGAGGCCCTCCGGCTCTTCGCCACCAGCGGCGCATCCCCCCAGCCTTCGCCCAAAGCCCCACACCAGGTGGCTGAAGCAGACCCCAAGTCGGAATTTCTGCCCCCCTCCGACCCACAGAAAAGGACCCCGAAGCAGGAATTTCACCTCCACCACCACCATCAGTGTGAAATATTTCCTAGAATGGCTACTCAGTGATCCCCGCCTCCTCCTTCCCAGTCCCAGGTTCCTCCGAGAGAAGCACGAAACCCCAAAAAAATAAAAATCAGTTTTTTAGAAACCAAACGGTACTTTTGCCGGCTGAGACTGAGAGCCTGCCAGGAACGGGGCAGAGTCATCCCCCAAATCTAGAAATGAAATCAATCCTTACGAGGGCCAACCCCACATCCCGGGTTCTGGATTGCAGCCCTCATCTCACACTGAAACGCTGAAGGAACAGATGGGCAGGGAGAAAGTGAGCGCACACGGCTGAATTTAGATCGGTCGGTGTGACTGCTGGGTGGGTGGGAGGCGTGGGAGGGCTTGAGGGTCTGCTTTTCCTGGAGGGATTTTGAAAAAGGAAAAAAAGGAAAGGGAGCATTTTTGCTCACTTGCTTTCTCTGTGCCTGGAGGTGCATTTAAAACATGTATACAGGCAGTCCTCGGCTTACGACCGCAATTGAGGCCAACATTTCTGTTGCTGAGCAAGAAAGTCATTAAGTGAGTCTTGCCCCATTTCACAATTTTTCCTACTCCATTCCATTCCATTCCATTCCATTCCATTCCACTCTATCTATTCTATTCTATTCTATTCTATTCTATTCTATTCTATTCTATTCTATTCTATTCTATTCTATTCTATTCATTTTCTCTTCTATTCCATTCCATTCCATTCCATTCCACTCCACTCCACTTATTCTATTCTACTCTATTCTATTCATTTCTCTTCTCTTCTCTTCATCTTCTCTTCTCTTCTCTTCTATTCATTTCTCTTCTCTTCATCTTCTCTTCTCTTTCTGTTCTATTCCATTCCATTCATTTTCTCTTCTCTTCTATTCATTTTCTGTTCTCTTCTGTTCTATTCTATTCATTTCTCTTCTCTTCATCTTCTCTTCTCTTCTCTTTCTGTTCTATTCCATTTCATTCCATTCATTTTCTCTTCTCTTCTATTGATTTTCTGTTCTATTCTATTCTATTCTATTCTATTCTATTCTGTTCTATTCTATTCATTTTCTCTTCTCTTCTCTTTCTGTTCTATTCCATTCATTTTCTCTTCTCTTCTCTTCTATTCCATTCCACTCCACTCCATCTGTTCTGTTCTGTTCTGTTCTGTTCTGTTCTGTTCTGTTCTGTTCTGTTCTGTTCTATTATCTTCTGTTCTATTCATACTCTACTCTACTCTACATTATTCTATTCTACCTTCTATTCTATTCCTTTCTGCTCCTAACGAAGGACCAATTCAGGAGGAATAGGACAGCCGTCCATCTCTCCATTCATTCCTCGAGGAATGTGGAAAGAGCAGCCGTGCACCTGGGGCAGATTGAAATGGAGATCCCATGTTAGGTCTGCCCAGGAACAAAAGCCAGAAGGGGAGGCAGACGTAGAGGGATCCAGAGCGGATTCTTTGGAGCGGATTCTTTCTTCACTTCTCTGCAGGAGAAAATGGGATGGTTTCTCCTAGCCCAGAGTGAACATCGGGGGGCACTTAACTTCCGTTCAAATCTTAGCTGCTTCCAAAGGCAGGAAGTAAATTTGGGCCCGCTGATAAAAGGGGACTGGCTTTTTGCTCTGTTTTTTTTTTTTTTAATTGAATTGGCAGAGATTTCTGGCCCTTCGCCATCTAGCAGTAGTAACAACAAAGCTGCTCCTTTGTCTTTGCTGGAAATTGTACAGCTGGAAATTTTAAGATGCGCTAGAGATGGATTTGTGGCGTCCTTGGTGCTCTCTGAGCTGGGTTGTTTTCTTGTAGGTGTTTTATTACCCAGCTAGGTAATAGCATCAGTGCTAGAAGGGAGTGGGGTTTGGGAAGAGGAAGGAAGGAAGGAAGGAAGGAAGGAAGGAAGGAAGGAAGGAAGGAAGGAAGGAAGGAAGGAAGGACTATAGGGTCTTTGGTGCTCTCTAGAGTAGTGGCCAAAATTGTGGAAACCTTTTGGGAAAAGTGTATTTTTGAGGTTTGATGGCTAATAACACCACTTTATTTATTTATTTATTTATTTACTTACTTACTTACTTATTTATTTATTTACTTATTTACTTACTTATTTGTTTATTTATTTACTTACTTACTTATTTATTTACTTATTTACTTACTTACTTATTTATTTATTTACTTACTTATTTATTTATTTATTATTTAGTATGTATGTATGTATGTATGTATGTATGTATGTATGTATGTATGTATGTTTCAAGATAATCCTATTTCACTGCTGGAATGGCCTGGGAATAACCCAGACCTTCACCCAATTGAAAATCTATGGAGCCGATTAAAGAAACTTGTTAGTCAGAAGGGACCCAGCAATAAAACCCAATTAATCGAAGCCCTCCTTCAATCTTGGTTTCGCATTAGAACAGCTGCAGAACTAAAAGACTTGGTTCCACTCCATGGGAAGACGTCGTAAGGCCATAATTCATGCTAAAGGTTACTCAGCTAAGGATTAACTGACATGGTGATCATTTTTATATATCTCATTTTTTTTCTAGGGGGATCAATTTTTGTATATCTCGTTTTTTCTACGTGTTCCACTTTTCTTCTTTATACCGTAACTGCTATTCTAATAGCAAATCCTTCATGAAAGTGATTGCATTACGTTCTTGATTAAATTATCTTTCCATTGATAGATAATTTTATGGTACTACTCCCAAAAAAAGTGGTGTTATTAGCTAGTTTTAGAAAATACACTTTTCCCAAAAGGTTTCCACAATTTTAGCCACTACTGTATATGAGTGTCTCCTCCACCATCCAGAGAAGGTTCTTCTGAGGAGCTATGGTGGAACCCAAGAGCTACCTTGAGGCAGCCTCTTGCCTTTTATTTATTTCCTGCAGGAAATGCTCGCCAGTCCCTCTTAACCTTCTTAACTCTGTCCTCATTCTATCAAGCGGAAGGAGGGCCGGCTTTCAGGCATGTTCTACGTTTTTATTTCAGGAGGAGAATCGTACTGGGGAAAGCCGTTCAAAGACGAACTGAGGCCCAACTTGTCCCACACAGGGCGAGGTGTCCTCAGCATGGCCAACACAGGGCCCAACAGCAACAAATCTCAATTGTAAGTGGAGACTTGGCTCTTCTAATTTATTTATTTATTATTTTATTAGTCATATTTCTATGCCGCCCATTCTCTGAGGACTCTGGGCGGCTTACAACAATCGACAGTATACTAAATAGCATATTGCCCCCCAACAATCTGGGTCCTCATTTTACCCACCTCGGAAGGATGGAAGGCTGAGTCAACCTTGAGCCTGGTGAGATTTGATTCGCTGATCTGCTGAACTAGCAGTCAGCTGAAGTAGCTGCAGTACTGCACTCTAACCACTGCGCCACCTCGGCTCTTTTGTCCTTGCTCCCATCAGGAGGACACGAGCGAGTGTCCCAAAGGTGCTTTTTCAAGAGGCAACTGGGTCTTTCTGGTTTTTCTTTGAAGACATTTCGCTTCTCATCCAGGACCCTCTCCGTGATTCCCCCGCTTTTGGCACGCGATGGCATGGTGGGCCCAGTAGGCCCGTTTTTCGCCCTCTCTAGGCTCCAGAGCCTTTCTAGGCGCCTGGGGAGGGCAAAAACAGCCTTCCCCAGCCTGACTTCCAGTGGGCCCAGAAGGCCCGAAAGCTGAGCTTGCGTGCCCACCAATATGGCCATAGGTTCGCCATCACGGCCCTATACCATTGCAGACAAATGGTTGCCCAATCTCTTCTTGAAAACTTCCAGCGTTGGAGCATTCACAACTTCTGGAGGCAAGTCGTTCCGCCGATTCATTGTAGATCCACGCAGGCCCATCGTAACTTTGAACCGTCATTAAGCGACCGGTTGTAAGTCGAGGACTGCCTACAGTTCCCTCGGAGAGGCCTTTGGCTTTTAGCTCCTGCATGTCCTCAAGTCTGTAAAATACGGACTCCCAGGAATGCTGTAAATTAAATCTCAATCAGCCGAGTCGTGGCATCGTGTAATTGGATCCGAGAAACCACCGATTACGCAGCCAGCTCTGCGATAACAAATGGCCAATCCTCTTTTTAGAATTCTTTTTTTTTTCTTCTTCTTCTTCCCATTTCATCTGGAAAGGTTAAAGCTTCCTTCTCCGCCATTCATTCTGCTGAGATAGGAACGGGTAGTCCTCGGCTTACGGCCAGAGTGGAGCCCGAAATGTATGTGGCCGAGTGAGACATTGCTTAAGTGAGCTTTGCCCGTTTTTTACGACTTTTCTTGGCCACGTTGGTTTAAAGTAAACCGCTGCCGTTATTAACACTAGTAAGACGGTTGTTAAGTGAATCTAGTTTTCCCGTGGTCTTTGCTTGTCGGACGGTCGCAAAAGGGGATCGTGTGACCCCGTCATAAACGCGAGCCGATTATCATGCATCCGAACATTCGCATCACGTTTGGGGATGCTGCCAACGGTCGTAAGTGTGGGAAAAAAATCCTCCTTTTTTTAGTGCCTTTGTAACTTCAAATGGTCATTAAGTGAACTGTTGTAAGTCAAGGCCTGCCTGTACGTACCTCGAGCTGGTGACAATTTGGCTGAGCCGAGTCCCAGCTGTTTGCGTTACAGTGATTGACTCGTTTTTTGGGGAAACTCTTGACGTGTTTGTTTCATGGCAGTCTTTTCTTTTCTTTTCCAAGTTTCATTACTTTCCGCTCCTGTGCGTACCTGGATAAGAAGCACACCATATTTGGAAGGTAAGCGAAAACATTTCTCTATATCACAGCCAGCATTTCGTTAATTACCCTTAACAGATGTCTGTGTGGCAGTTAGAATTTTTTTTTTTATTAAAAAAAACCCCAAAAAATCTGGAGGAAAAAAACCATGGATTTGCAAGCACCCTCAGCTATAGGTAAAGGTAAAGGTTCCCCTCGCACATATGTGCTAAAGTCGTTCCTGACTCCAGGGGGCGGTGCTCATCTCCATTTCAAAGCCGAAGAGCCAGCGCTGTCCGAAGACGTCTCCGTGGTCATGTGGCCGGCATGACTCAATGCCAAAGGCGCATGGAAAGCTGTTCCCTTCCCACCAAAGGTGGTCCCTGTTTTTCTACTTGCATTTTTTACCTGCTTTCAAACTGCCAGGTTGGCAGAAGCTGGGACAAGTCACGGGAGCTCACCCCGTTACGCGGCACTAGAGATTCGAACCGCTGAACTGCCAACCTTTCCATCGACAAGCTCAGCGTCTTAGCCACTGAGCCACCGGGTCCCCTTTTACTCTCAGCTATAAAAGAGCTCAAATTCATAAGCTTGCTTACCAGCGCAGCCCAAGCTAAGAATGCTATGATTGTTTGATTGGGGATTCTATTCTATCCTATCCTATCCTATCCTATCCTATCCTGTCCTGTCCTGTCCTGTCCTGTCCTGTCCTGTCCTGTCCTGTCCTGTCCTGTCCTGTCCCGTATTTTCTATTCTATTCCATATTTTCTATTCTATTCTATTCCATTCCACTCCATATTTTCCATTCCATTCCATATTTTCCGTTCCATTCCATTCCATTCCATTCCATTCCATATTTTCTATTCTAGTCCATATTTTCTATTCTAGTCCATACTTTCTATTCTATTCCATTCCATTCCATATTTTCTACTCTACTCTACTCTACTCTACTCTACTCTACTCTACTCTACTCTACTCTACTCTATTATTACTCTTACTCTTATTCCATTCTAAAGGAAATCACGTTAAACACCCCTAGCTGCCTTCCATTCGGTGCTTATGATTTCACTTTGACTTATGAAGGCCAACACCGAGCTGCCTTCTGTCCCTTCCTTCCGTTGGCCGCACCAGCTTCCTCCTCCTCATCCCCCACTCCAATTTTGAAGTAGGTTGGGCTTTTTCGTACTATGTCCTTACTCCGTGTGGGTTTTTCCTCTTCCTTTCCCCAGAGTCGTCGGAGGCTTTGAGACCCTCACTGCGATGGAAAACGTGGAGAGCGATCCCAAAACAGACCGTCCCAAGGTCAGTCTCTTGGGGCGAAAGATCAAACGGAAAGAGAATAAAACAGCCTCGGGTGTCAGGTCTGGCAGCCATCTTTTGCCTTGGATATTCAGGCCTGCCACATTTACTACTGTGGGAAACTGGGAGGGGGGATTGTATTAAGCATTGGCAGAGGTGGGTTTCAACAGGTTCTGACCAGTTCTGGAGAACCGGTAGTGGAAATTTTGAGTAGTTTGGAGAACCGGTAGTAAAAATTCTGACTGGCACCGCCCCCTTCTATTCTCTGCCTCCCAAGACCCAGCTGATTGGGAGGAAATGGGGGTTTTGCAGTATCCTCCCCTGCCACGCCCACCAAGCCACACCCACAGAACCGGTAGTAAAAAAATTTGAAACCCACCACTGAGCATGGGTGATATGTAGTCATAATAACATTCCTTTCTCAAAGAATCAAGGACATAACTGCTCTGCACTTGGAGGGCTGGAACTGGGAGGCATCCCCAATTGAGACGGTGCTTGGATTGGACCATGTGGATGTTGGGAAGGGACTTGGACTTTCTTTTGGGTGGGGAAAACCTGGAAGCTTTCAGATTCGGGTTTTCCCAGACGTGCCAATACGACATCTCTAATAAAATGGAACTTTAAACCTTGGAGTTTTCTTTCGTTGGGGGTGTTACTTGGACCCCGGACATTCGGCTATGTTTAAACGATTTCAACTTTGCACCAAAGCAGCAGCGAAAAAGCCTGTGTAATTTCTCCCCCCCCCCCCTGTTCTCTCTCTCTCTCTCTCTCTTTTTTTAGGAGGAAATAAAAATCAAATCCACAACAGTTTTTGTTGACCCGTACGAAGAGGCAGACGCCCAGGTAAGCGTTCAAAAGAGTTCAGGAAGACAATTGACTGCAGGTGACTTGTATGCCCCCTTCACCCTCCCAAATTCTCTCGTATATGAAGTTTTTATTTGGCTGGCGGGGAAAGGCAGAAATGCTGGAATTATTGCACGACCAGATATGGGTCAGTCGGTCGTCAGAAGTTGCTGTCTGTCGTTCTCTCAAAACCTTGCAGCCCGAGTGGCCGCACAGAAGGCAGGGAGTCCTCGCCTTACGACCAGAACAGCAACCTCATTCGCTAGGAATTGTGTCTTTGTGCAGTTATTGCATTCTCCTACTTTGGCTTCCTTTCTCAAAAATGAAGCAACGGAGAGCAAGAAAGATCTGTCTTTCCTCTTTTTTCTTCCTTCCTTCCTTCCTTCTCCACATTTTTCCTTTCTCCTTACTCCCCCCTCTTTTTTCTTTCTTTCCTTTTTTCCTCTTCCTCCCTCATTTCTTTCTTCTTTCCCTTCCTCCTTCCTTCCCCTCTCCTTTTTTCTCCTTCCTTCCTTTCCCTTCCTTCTTCCCTTCCCCTTCCCTCTCTTCCCCTTCCTTCCTCCTTCCTTCCCTTTCTCTCTCTTCTCCTTCCTTCTTTCCTCCCTTCCCTTCCTTCCTTCCTTTCCCTTCCCCTTCCTTCCATTCCTCCTTCCTTTCCCTTCCCCTTCCTTCCATTCCTCCTTTCTTTCCCCTTCCCCTTCCTTCCTTCCCTTCCCTTCCCTAGTGACTGAGCACCTTACGGTTCTAAAAACTATACAAACTTTGTGTACAGCTGCTGCCCATTTCCCGTTTTCAGCCAACTGGTGCTGTGTGGCCTGCTTGAAACCTCTTTTTCAAGGTTTTCTTTTGTTGTTGTTGTTGGAAGAGTGATCTGTCTCCGTTCACTTTCTCCAAGGTCGCCCAAGAAAGAGAGAAGGCCCTGCAGGAAGAGGAGGCAACGAAGAGAGAAAGCAAAGAAGTCCTGAAGAAAGAACCTCCCACACCAAAAACTTACCGCACCGGAGTTGGGAAATACATAAACATAGCAGCAGCGTAAGTTCTGGCTGCTTTTTACTTTTTTGAATTTCTGGGTTTTTTTCTATGGGGAGATAAAAGCATGTGTGGAAAAAATAACCTTTGCCAGTTGATCTTATTGAATTTGTGCAAACATTTTTGTGGTTTCAGGTGGTGAAAAATAGAAATAGGACAGGACAGGACAGGACAGGACAGGACAGGAGGATGGATGGATGGATGGATGGATGGATGGATGGATGGATGGATGGATGGATGGATGGATGGAGAGATAGATAGGTAGTGTGGGTGGGTGGAGAGAGAGAGGGAGCGATAGAGATAGATGATAGATAGGATGGGATGGGGTAGGATAGGATAGGATAGGATAATGAATAGAAAATAATGAAGAATAGAATACGGATAGAAATTGTATAGTTCTTACCACAAACAAGTGCACTGTCACTTTTGCACTTGATCACCGCTTGTTTTTCCGGCTGTCAGAGCTTCGGTTTGGCTTTTTCTTTGCCTGTTCAGAAAGTTTCCCCGGATCTAGCTAGATGGACCACCGTCCACCTGCGATCTGCGGGCGCCCTCCCAGCTTGGTCACCCCTTCAAGGCGAGAGTTGGCCCCAAGGAGCCTCCAGGCTGGTAGAAAACAGCTGATTTTCGTGGATTTCCTCGGATCTCTGCAGATTTCAGCTGTCACGCTCCGGTGACAACCGGAAGTCCTGACCGAACCGAAATAGAAATAGAAATAGAAATAGAAATAGAAATAGAAATAATAGAAATAGAAATAGAAATAGAAATAGAAATAGAAATAGAAATAATAGAAATAGAAATAGAAATAGAAAAATCAGTTTGCCCCAAAGGAAAGGACCTTAGAGCCAGTTAGATGAGTGGATGACCAGATAACGTAAGGTGATTGGTTCCTGTTTCTCTCGACCTCCCATTTAAAACAACATTAGAACTTTTCACACTTCACTTTTTTTTAAATTTCCAAAACTGCTTTGTCCGAAAGAAGAGGCTGAAAGATTTTTATGTTATTTTTTTAACCTCTAAAGTAGGGGAAATCTAGTTGATTTGTGCTACGTAATTTCATCCTTCTCTCCCCCTTGTATTTTTCTGCTCCTCTCTTCCATTTTTTTTTGAGAACTCTAAACCAGGATCTGTTTGTAGTATGACTTTAAGACAGGGTCTGTTTGTAGTGCGACCTTAAACCAGGGTCTGTTTGTAGTGCGACCTTAAGCCAGGGTGTTTGCAGTGCGACCTTAAGAGAGGGTCTGTTTGTAAGAAAGGGGTTGACTTGGGCATTTTGTGATGCAGGAAACGAGCAGCGGAAGACGGGCCGTCCACCAGCGGGGCTGCCAAGAAGGAGAAGAAAACCAGAGGCTTCGGAGACTTCAGCTCGTGGTAGCCAACGGAGGAGGACCAGCTCCAAACCATCCAGCCTGGGATGGAGAAGCCCAGGTTTGTGCCTCCGCTGCTGTCACAAAAAAATATGCGACTCTGGACCATAATATTTCCCTTAACAATCTTTCCCTGGCAGTCCTTTGTCGGTTGTGAAGGGTTTTGACGAAAGACGGGGCTTTTCCCGGAGTGCCTTGTAAGCCAACTCAGAAAGCCCTGCAGATTTTGATGGCGTGTGAT
The DNA here is from genome assembly GCF_059756535.1 of Pantherophis guttatus. Classification (NCBI taxonomy): domain Eukaryota; kingdom Metazoa; phylum Chordata; class Lepidosauria; order Squamata; family Colubridae; genus Pantherophis; species Pantherophis guttatus. Next base: position 8,452,498 of record NC_142079.1, on the reverse strand, counting down.
CAAATTAGAAGAAAGGGGGAAACTTCCATTTCACAGTTGAGCTGTCAACTTGCAAAGCTTTCAAGTTGCCATGAGCAGGAGGGAGGGAGAAGTGATAGAGCTGATTGATTTCCCTAACTGAAGCTGCATTCCATACATTCTTCCTGACCGCAATCAGAAGGAGGGTGTTGGATTTCACAGCCAGCCAAAGGGGTTAATGAGCATTTTGATGGACGAGTTTGGATGGAAAAACCCACGGTCCTTCCCAAGGTGGGCCTCCCAAGCTACCGTTTTGAAACAGCTGCCCAGAGACTCTTGGGAAAAACAAACAAACTTTGATCTCTGCAATCTGGTGACTTCCCACCTAAGACGTTCCAAGCCAACATCTTGGTTTAGAGGTGGTGATGGACCCAGATCCTCAATCGTTGCTTAGTGAAGATTCTGCTTCAGAATAAACCCCCATATCTACCTAATACCGCAGCTCTACTCCAGTTTCCCTTAGCTACTGTGTTTCCCCCAAAATAAGACCGGGTCTTATATTAATTTTTCTTCCAAAAGACACATTAGGGCTTATTTTCTGGTTAGGTTTTATTTTGGGGGGAAATTCAGTACTAAACGCCTCCGTCTGCTGACGATCTTAACTGGGGCTTATTTTTGGGGATAGGGCTTATATTACGAGCATCCTGAAAAATCATGCTAGGACTTATTTTCCAGTTGGGTCTTATTTTCGGGAGAAATTCAATACTAAACGCCTCCGTCTGCTGACTATCTTAACTGGGGCTTATTTTTGGGGATAGGGCTTATATTACGAGCATCCTGAAAAATCATGCTAGGACTTATTTTCTGGTTGGGTCTTATTTTCGGGGGAAACAGGGTACTGAAGAGCTGTTGGTCCATCTTCTCTTCGATGTGTAGCCTAAAATATTCTGGCCCATTGAGAAGGCCTCTAGGAAAACTCCCCGTGGCTTTAGGCCTCTGGCTTATCGGCGTAACCCAGCTAGACACTTGATCTTACTTAACCTCTTTGGGGGATTTCAACCCCCTTCTTTTGGAAGACAGAGGGATTTCTGGACCCTAGGATGCAACTAATCCAAAGCCAAAGGGTGTAATCGATCGATTTCCTGCTAACAGTGATAAAAGTTGAGCAGAGAACAGTAACTGGGAAACTGTCTGTTTGAAGAAAGGCAAAATAGCAACAAGGAAGGGTTGAAGGATCTTTGGCCTAGCGGTGGAGCTCTCGCCTCACAATCAGGAGGCTGTGAGTTCGATCCTAGGTAGAAGCAGATATTTCTCTCTCTGAACACAATGAAAATATATCTGCTGAACAAAACTCCGCGTTGGCAACAGGAAGAGCATCCGGCCATGAAAACACTCTGCTAGCTCCATTCAGTTGCCCAGACTCCACCCCGCAAGGGATTATGGGGTTGTTAAAAGATAATGATGATGAAGAAGGGTTGAAGGATCTTCCCCAAACAGATGTATTTTAGCCCCTTTTCTTCATCACTGCCCTTCAAGTAACCTTTGATGGCAATGCTTAGTTCTCCATCTCCACCAAAATGGAGCTACGTGTGCTTTTAGTTTGGTCCACCTCAAAACAGAAAACAGAGGTCCAGCCTGGTTTGGTCCATTCCTGAAATTGTCAGCACAGGCCATCCAGCTTGAGCATTCTGGGAAACATACAAATGTCAGCAAACGTTTGAGTTTGGGCTCAGCGTGAACTTCCTGATGTCCTCTTGCATCCGCTTCTAGGTAATGCAGTACAGGGGTGGGCTTCAAAAAATTTAGCAAGGGGTTCTCTGCCCAGTTGCTGGGTGGGTGTGGGCGTGGCCTAGTCGGCCTCCTGCACCACTGGTGTTTTTGCCCTCCCCAGGTTCCAGAGGCTTTTCTCGAGCCTCCGGGAAGGTGAAAATGGCTTCCCCAGGCTCCGGAGGCCCTCTGGAAGCTGGAAACGGGCCCGTTTCCAGCCTTCCCGAACTTCTGGTAGGCCCGTTTTTCGCCCTCCCCAAGCCTCCCCATGCACCCTGCACTTAGCTGCATCCAAAACGGGCTGTGTGGGGACTCCTGGGAGGGGCGGGGTGAGGTGGGCGGAGCCAGCCAGGAGTGGGATTTGGGGGTTCTCCTAGCTGCACAGAATCTTAGCTAGAGGTTCTACCGAACCCCTGCGAACCCCCAGCAGCTCACCCCTGATGCAGTAGCTTCCAAGCTAAAAACACACAAGGGAGTTGGGTTTTTCTTTTTTTTTTATATATATATATATATATATATATATTCTGAATCGCCCACCACTTTCTCCTTTGGCGATGATCTCATTGACAAATGTTCTGCAGGAGGAGGAAGATGACAATTAACTCCATTCATGCTAAAAATGAGAATTTGCCACTTGTCCTGCAAGAGCTAAAATAGGAGTCAGCTTCGGGTGCAATCGGTCTCCTCAAGTCTTGTGCTACCTGGATGTAGAGATTATAGCCACTGCAGTCCCAATCAGTCACTGACTTTTTTTTAAAGTTTTATTTTTTGGACTGTTCAGGGATTTGCGGAGAAAACGGGGGCATCTATACCCCGTGCAGATTTTCAAAGAGTGAGCTTTGAAAAATTAACCCGTTGCAGCGTTCTTTTGTAACAAGTTCCGGGGTCATGAAATTTGTAACCGGGATGGATTACGTGAAGAGTTTTCCATTAAAGTTTTACGTTTTCGTTTGTTTCCCGATTGTGAATTTGGGGTTTCCCTCCCACCAGAAGACTGCTGACTCAGGATTTTCCTCTACCCCAAACATTTTATTGCCAAAAAAACGAAGTCACCCATATTTTTAAGAAGAGACTTGACACTCATTTGTCTGAAATGGTATAGGTTCCCCTGTTGGACTGGAAGACCTCCAAGGTCCCTTCCAGCTTCTATTCTATTCTGTTCTGTTCTGTTCTGTTCTGTTCTGTTCTATCCTACTCTACTCTATTCTGATTCTTCCATTCCATTATTCTCTTCTCTTCTCTTCTCTTCTCTTCTCTTCTCTTCTCTTCTCTTCTCTTTCTTCCATTCTATTATTCTTCTTCTCCTTATTCTTCCGTTCCATTCTTCTCTTTTCTCTTCTCTTCTACTCTACTCTACTCTACTCTACTCTATTCTGATTCTTCCATTCCATTATTCTCTTCTCTTCTCCTTATTCTTCCATTCCATTCTTCTCTTTTCTCTTCTCTTCTACTCTATTCTACTCTACTCTACTCTATTCTGATTCTTCCATTCCATTATTCTCTTCTCTTCTCTTCTCTTCTTTCTTCCATTCTATTATTCTCTTCTCTTCTCCTTATTCTTCCATTCCATTCTTCTCTTCTTATTCTTCCATTCCATTCTTCTCTTTTCTCTTCTCTTCTACTCTACTCTACTCTACTCTATTCTGATTCTTCCATTCCATTATTCTCTTCTCTTCTCTTTCTTCCATTCTATTATTCTCTTCTCTTCTCCTTATTCTTCCATTCCATTCTTCTCTTCTCTTCTCTTCTTATTCTTCCATTCTATTCTATTCTATTCTATTCTATTCTATTCTATTCTATTCTATTCTATTCTATTCTATTCTATTCTATTCTATTCTATTCTATTCTATTCTAAAGATTTATAATGGGCCTAGAGTACTTTTGAAGAAAAGATTGTAATTTTGCCTGCGTATGAAAATAGAAAGAAGGAGGCAGGGCAAGAGGTGGAAGAAAAATTATGAAGCTGAAAGGAGGCTGGTGAAACTTGCCAAGTTCAGAATGATCTCAATGTGCGAATATGTTGTAAGAAGGAAAACAACTCCGTTTTCTGCAGACTGATTTTTAGGCTAACGGGAAAAGTGAAGTCACCGATGGGTGGTGAGTGATTAGCAGAGAGCAATGCTGAGCTACAGGAAGAAGGCATCCTGCAGAAACTCTTTAAGGCAGTTTAAACCCCCCAAAAAGTAAGATTGTCAGCACTGTATGAATGCGTCAGAGCACTGATGACATTACCTAGAGAGGTCATGAAACGTCTGCAAGAAAACAAATTCAGAAGCACCAGTCCTCCTCCACCTCCTTCTCCTCTTTCTCCTCCTCTTCCACCCCATCTCCTCCTCCCCTACTTCTCCACTCCGCAAACCCCACTCCCTTCTAGCACTGATGATGTTACCTAGGCGGTTCCTGAGATAACTAGAAAACAACGAAGCTCAGAGAGCACCAAGGACCTCACAGTCCTCCTCCACCTCCTTCTCCTCTTCCTCCCCATCTCCTCCTCCTCCTCCCCAACTTCTCCTCCATTCCGCAAACCCCACTCCCTTCTAGCACTGATGATGTAACCTAGTTGGGTCGTGAAACGTCTGCTAGAAAACAACCAAGCTCAGGGAGAACCAAGGACCTCTCAAACATGTATTAAGTTAGAACTACCCTCAAGAAAAACCTATCATACCTCGGATGGACTTCTTCCAATCCCTTATGGGTTCCATTGGACGTCTGGTGGAAGAAGCCAGCATGTCTAAAGAATCTGAAAAAATTGTTTTGGGACAGAGATCTACTCTGAAAGCCCAGGAGAAGGACCATTAGTGGCTGTAACCATTTTCCATAAAGAGCCTTTAATGAAAGCTTTTAATGTCTAGAGCCAAGTGAGTCATTCCTATTAAGGGAGGTTTACGCAGGTTGCATTATTTATGTTTTATTGGAAAGTTCTAATTTTATATAGAAGAGACTTAATGCACGAATTTCTAAAATAATTTCCTGATCAGAAAAAGACATTGTTCGGCACGGAACAACCAAGCAGAGCCAAATAAAAATGGGAAGATAAATATATTTTTTTCCTGATCTGTGATCTCATTATTTTCCTAGACCAAAACGATGTCTTTCTTGCAATTCTATTATCAGTTCCAGGTATTATGCTTTTTTCTAAAAAAAACAACAATTAGTTATCTGATCTTGGGTAACAAAAGCCTTTTCAGCTGAATTGGGGAGAAAAAAATTCAGCCTTTACATCTAATCTTGCTCTGGAACAATTGTGTGTCCAACCTTGGTAACTTTAAGATTTGTGGACTTTAACCCCCAGAATTCCCCCAGCCAGCTTTGGCTTCTACTTCTGAGAAATATTTTGGGACTCCAATCAAGGTGCTCCATGCCAGAGGGAGTTAGTAACCCAGGAAGAAAATCCCTGCTTCACCCTGTTGTATTTTGATTTTTAACTGATTTAATCTCTGCTATTATCTATGTTTTAACACCATGTCCTTGCTGTTGCAGAGGGGCACGGTGGCTCAGTGGCTAAGACGCTGAGCTTGTCGATCGAAAGGTCAGCAGTTCAGCGGTTCGAATCCCTAGCGTCGCGTAAACGGGGTGAGCTCCCATGACTTGTCCCAGCTTCTGACAACCTAGCAGTTCGAAAGCACGTAAAAAAATGCAAGTAGAAAAATAGGGACCCCCTTTGGTGGGAAGGGAACAGAGTTCCGTGCGCCTTTGGTGTTGAGTCATGCCGGCCACATGACCACGGAGACTGTCTTCGGACAGCGCTGGCTCTTCAGCTTTGAAACGGAGATGAGCACCGCCCCCTAGAGTTGGGAACAACTAACACGTATGTGCGAGGGGAAACTTTACCTTTACCTTACTTGCTGTTGCATTGTCATAATCTGCCCAGATTTGCTTGACGGTGACTAGCATATAAATTTAATCAATAAACTTTGCCAGGCACCAGCAGGAGGTTGGACTAGAGGACCTCCGAAGTCCCATCCGACCCTATGATTCTTTGTTCCAACTGAGGGTGTTATATGCTTTAGGATCTATTCTCTGCAATTGTCGAGCTGATGCCTTTCCTGCTTTCTCTCAAGACAATAGGCAAACGTTTCAGACACATTTTTTTTCGGGAAGAGGAAATCCTGAACAATGCTGGATGGACAGACCTTGAATGTTTACCTCCTTTCCTGCGGCAATGATCAACTCTGAACTGGAAGTGATGTCAAACCATTTGGGAAGGAAGCCCTTAAATTGAATTAAGACCAAGAAGGAAAATGATTGACGGGCACTTCAGTCTTTGTGGTCCCTCTTTTCTTTGCAAACCCTTTTTTTTTCTTTTTTCTTTTTTTTTCTTTTTGCATTTTGGCAAACACGGTTTTGAATTAGCCAATCCCCACTTTAGCTCTGTACTTATCAACTGGCTAAGAAAGCTTACCATCCGCAGGCAATTGTGAGACTTAATAGCAACAGCACTTAGACTTATATACCACTTCATAGTGCCTTGCAGCCCTCTCTTAAGCGGTTTACAGAGTCAGCCTATTGCCCCTAACAACAATCTGGGTCTCCTCATTTTACCCACCTCGGAAGGACGGAAAGGCTGAGTCAACCTTGAGCCTGGTGAGATTTGAACTGCCAAATTGCAGGCAGCCGGCAGTCAGCAGAAGTAGCCTGCAGTACTGCCTTCTCACCACTGCGCCACCATGGGTCTCTGATTTAAGCAAAGGATTAAACATTTTATTGGTCCCCACTTTGTGTGCTGATGCTTCCCCAGATACCTTTCCAGATGTCAGCTCGGAGGAAGATGAATCAGTTCCGGGCACATCTGGAAGGTCAGTGGCTCCGAGCAGCCGTCTTGAGAGGGATTTGGCTCAAGCTCAGATGTAGCAGGGGGCGGTGCTCAACTCAGTTTCAAAGCCGAAGAGCCAGTGCTGTCCGAAGACGTCATGACTAAAAGCCAAAGGCACACAGAACGCTGTTTCCTTCCCACCAAAGGTGGTCCCTATTTTTCTACTGGCATTTTTTCTTACATGCTTTCGAACCGCTAGGTTGGCAGAAGCTGGGACAAGTCACGGGAGCTCACTCCATTACACGGTGCTAGGGACTCAAACCGCCGAACTGCCGACCTTTCGATCGGCAAGCTCAGCATCTTAGCCACTGAGCCACCGCGTCCCCAAAAATAGAGAGGAAATTCAGGACATTCAGCGCAGAGATGGAAGGGATGGTACTTGCTTTGGCGATGTCGTGAGCTGCCCGGAGTCACTTGATAGCGAAGCAGTGTATAAATTTAATAAACTTTGCCGGGCACCCAATGGAGGTTTTCCAAGATACTGAATTTAACAGGGCTAGTGCAAAACTCTCCAAAAATACAGAGGAAAATTCTGCGAGGAGTCAAAAGACGCTCAAGACACCGAGATTATGGATGGAAGGGCAACTCAGATCTAAGAGAGGAAGAGTGAACGTCATCGGGGGAAGACACAGTTCGCTGCCTACATTGGGGAGCAGAAGCGAACAGCACCAACCATTGTGTGGATTTGCGCCCACAGTTGTTTCTCCTCCATTCTTGGCCCCGTGTATCATCGCCTCCAGATTAGAGCTGCAATGGAAAGAAAGAAAGGGGCTCTTTCTGCCAGATCAGCAAGGGTTTGTGACAATCGGCCTTTGTGCTGCTTGCACACAGAGGGAGGGAGGGAGACAACGGACAGCAGCCGTTTTCCAAATAACCCAAACGATCACTTTTGCCACCCAGAGTCATTGTCAGGAGACCGGGGGAGGGAGGGAGGTGTCGGGACGGACACATTCGACATATAAATTTAATAAATGAAGATTGAAGGTAAAGGTTCCCCTCGCACCTATGTGCTAGTTGTTCCTGACTCTAGGGGGCGGTGCTCATCTCCGTTTCAAAGCCGAAGAGCCAGCGCTGTCCGAAGACGTCTCTGTGGTCATGTGGCCGGCATGACACCTCCTCACGAGCTAAATCAATGGGAAGCCAGAGTTTCCCCAACAACCCGGTTACTAATTTAATATCTGCAGCGACAACTTGACAGCTGTGGCAAGAAAGGTCGTAAACCCCTCACTGAACTGTCTCACTTAGCGTCAGAAATTCTTGGCTCGGTTGCGGTCTTAAGTCAAGGACTACCTCTATGGGAGCAAAACCTTGATTCCCGTCTCCAATCTGCTTTCTCCCCCAAACAAAAAATGACGTAGCTACTATTTGGGGTGGAAAATCAAGCAGGGAGAAGGGAGGGGGAGAGAGAGAGAGAGAAGAAAAAGTCACATTCAACAAAACAACGGAAAGTTTTTATTGTGATACTGTCAAAGAGATACAATAAAGTGAAATCACAAATTGTGTATAGTATTGCTGAGGCGAGAACCAGGAAGAAGCCACGTCAGCTGCAAAAAAATAAAGCATTTCCCCCCCCCCCCAAATTGTTCCAGCAATGAGGCACACGCCAGCTGCCACCAAATGCATGTTTTTGACACTATGTGTTTGCTTCTCTGAAATCCTTTTAAAAAATAAAAAAATAAAAAAATACAACTTTCACTACTGGTTGGTTTTGCACTCGGGAGAATAACTACGGTGCTTATCGAACCATTCACTTGGAAAGAATCCCTTTTTTTGACCTACCAACGCGAGTTAAAAGTTCTCGTTTATAGCGATCTTCCCAAGTCTGGATTAAAATAAGATTTAGCTTATCGGAAAATCAAAATCAAACCTCCCGTCCCAGGTCGAAATCTTGTCCTGGTTTTCACGCTGATCAAACCATTGTTCACGGCCAATACGGGTTATTGGTTTTTTTCCCTTGGAAAACGCGGGCAGTGGGAGGTGAAACTTTCAAAGTGAATTTTAAGAACGATATTGGCCATGCAGCAAATTCTTATCAAGTAAGTTCGTATAATTTGGAGGAGTCCTTAGGAAAGATCAAAAGACAAGATAACAGTTTCATGAAGCTCCTCAGCCTCGCATCGCGACACTGGTGGGACAACTAATGAACGCTGTCCACAAATCATCTTGAAAGTGTGGGGCTGCTTTTTTTTTTTTTAGAAGTCACCCACAACCGCCACCCAAAAAAAGGAATTTAGATCTCCTGGCCTTCAGAGGATGCTTTCAATACGGACGAACTCGCCTAGAAGGAATTAGCTGAACCAGCAGTTCTAAAAAGTTCTGAAATCTCCGCTGAGAATTATGATTTTTCTCCCAGACATGATAACGTCTAGGAATCTCCAAATGGACTTAAATTTAAAAAAAAAACACAAAAAAGTTTTTGAACTGGCTCTGAATCGGGTGGAGATTGGGTGGCTACGTTTACAAGAGCCGTGAATGTTGACTCCCAAGGACAAAATAAACACACACACACAAACACTTCACAAATGTAAATGTTGGCAGCCTGTTCCTCTAAGTGCCAATGAACAATCTTCTCAAGAACCAGCTTGTAGTCAGTTCGCCCACTTCACAAAAAGGGAAGGAGAGATCTAGTAAGTCGATGTTCACAAAAATCGCTGTTACAATTTATAAAATATATAGTATATGTATATATATATATTGCTCAAAAAAATAAAGGGAACACAAGCAGAAGACATCCGAGATCTGAATGAATGAAATAGCCTTATAAATACTTTGTTCGTTACATACAGTAGTTTATACACTGCTCAAACAACTAAAGGGAACACAAAACTACTGTATGTAACGAACAAAGTATTTAATAAGGCTATTTCATTCATTCAGATCTCGGAGGTCTTCTGCTTGTGTTCCCTTTATTTTTTTGAGCAGTGTATATAAAATAAATGTTAAGGTCAACAGTAATAAAAACAACGATCAACAAAAGTGCTCAAGTTGAAGGGGAAGATTAAAACTTACCCACAAAGCACACACAAACTCTTAAATAGAATACGTTACCCAAAAAACAAAACAAAAAAACACAGGTTAAATGGGAAAATGCTTGGTAAAATGTTCAAGTATCTTTTTTTTTTTTTTTAAATGTATTTAAAGGTAACGCTGGAAAGTTCAGTAACCAGACTGATCTTTTTTTAGACCTCAACCGATCATCCAGCAGTATCTGGATCCACCAAATCTGTCCATTTTGAACGACGCAGTTTTAAGGACTTTCTCACAAGGCCAAGTCAAAAGAGCCCGCCAATTCCCAGGAATCGTAAGACAAAGAAATGCTACTTCAGACCTACGCGATTGGTTCTGGATTTAAAATTCCCTACAGCCTTTTTTTTTTTTTTTTAAACGTCCCTTGTTTCAAAATTCGTAATATTGCTCTGTTTGGTACCTTATCCCTTAAAAATAAATTGCATCTGATTTTAAGCTGCAATTTGATATTCCACTTTCCCCTCTTTTTGGCATCTGGGTTAAAAACAAACAAAAAATAATAATTCTAGGGAAAATGCCTATCTGCATAGACTCAAAAGGCCCGTCGGACTACATGTTACACGCAAATAGGTAATGTGTCCCCATTTTTATTAGAAACTATACCTTGGTAGGTGGCTACTTAGTGTAAAATCCACTTCGAGTAGATTTCTACCACACCGTGTGAATTTTCAGCTTTATGGGAAATAAAGAGACACATTTGTGTGTAACATGCAGTTCGGCCCAAGCGTTCTCGGATTAAAATAACATTCTTTCGTAAGATTTTTTTTCCCCTCTGCCTTTTTTCTTTTTTTCCCTTCAAGCTCCCACCTTCTCAAAATCCCCACAAAGTGATTCTTTCAGATGATTTGAGAAGTGTGTCGAGGCGAGAGCAACGACGTTAGCAAAGCCAGCATTCATGGTTGAAGGGGGGGGGAGTGATGGCCACCACCGTAAGCCAACACCGCTGAAAATACGACTGCTGAAAAATTCAGGACTTCGGTTGACCGATGGCGACCGACACCAATCTCACAGAGAAGGAGGAATAGTCCAGTTCTCCATCACTGCCATAAAGCAAGAGAGGAGATCCAGGTCTTTAAAAGGATTTGTAGAGAGGGGTACAAGAAGCTAATTTCGTTTCAATAACCACCGGTTCCTTTTCGTTAGGGCTGCGAGTCGGAAAACCCGCAGGACGTTTTATGGATGCCGTCACGGTTCCTATGTTGATGGACTCTCAACCCAGGTGCCCTAAATTGAATTATTACACACTCCCAAGGTCCTCCCATAACAAGCACACACCTAACAAGCCAGCATCCCTAACAAGCCAGCCTCTCAAGTCTTCGAGTGAAAACTCTCCCGAGGGTTGAAACTGCGGCTGATCTGGAGGTGAATCAAGAGGAGTTTCTCAGTCCCGCTGCGGACTGAAAATTCACTGGGTTTCAAAATTCAATTCACAACTAAATAAAGCACCAGAATAAAAGGTCATACAAAATCTGAGACTAGCTGTCAGGAGGGACAGCTCTTTGGATCCAAATGCCTGAAAGGTAACTATATATACACACATACGCACGCTTAAATAGATAAAAGATATATATTCAATATCCTTTTTTTCTTTTTTCTTTTTTTTTGCATCACAGTGTAAAATCTGTTCTTCTTCCCAAAGGATTTACAGAGGAATAAAATGGGGGAGGGGAGTCTCGGGGTACGGGAGGGGGGGAAGCATTCAACGTTCAGGAGAAGGAAGTGGCTATTTTTTCTAAGGAAGGAGAAAAGCTAAAGTGCGATTCGAGATCTGAATGTCAGTTAGATGAGCTTACTAGCAGCCATTATTAGGCAGGGACAAAAAGCCGGAGTTGCAATGCAACAGGTTAAGAAGTACGTTAGCGTTCCCATTGTAAAGCTTCCTATATTATTATTAGTAGTAGTAGTAGTATAGTTATTGTAACTCATGCTGTCAGCAGTTCGGTATGATTCTGGTAAAATGTTCTCTTATATATTCTCCCCCCCCCCTTTCTTGGAATTATTTTGGGAGAAAAATTGCAAAAAAACCCCCAAAAAACAGCTTTTTCCCTCCCCCCCAAAGTTTTCACCTCTCTTGAAATGGTATGCACAAAAAGTTCCTGTAGAGAAACGCTACACACTTTTACACACGTATTGTGGTCCTTTGTGACTCAGCTCCCCCTGACTAGGGACGGGGGGGGGGTGTTTAAAAATTCCCAGGTGATGTTTCTTTTTAACATTTAACAGTTTTTATTATAAAAAATTGTGCTTAGGGACGATTCAGCCAGCAAATCACGCACCCCCTTTTAAAAACAAAAACAAACAAAACTTATCTTCGTGCATTCTTTCGTTCCTTTTTTTTTTAACGCCAAATTGTCGCTTTTTATTCGCTTGCGAAACTTTTTTTTTAAACGACCTGCTCCAGATGGATTAGCGACAGCTTTTTTCGTACACGCTCACGCACACACAACTCGCACACACACAAACGCACATGCACACTTCCGGTGTGCTTCGGTACTGCCAAAGCCGGAGACTTTTGATGATCGTGAACCAGCCCTCCTCGCATCCAGTGCATTAAAACTAGGTTTAAAACGACATGGAACCAGCCATAAAAAAAATTCCCCTCCGGTACCCCCCTTTTCCCATTCCCAAGGTACAGTACCAAAAAACATTTTAAACCGACGTATTAAAAATAAAAGAGCTGCGTATTTTTTTTTTCAGCCCTTTGATCTTAAAAGACCCTGCTATACATTCTATTTTTTTTTTTTCTTCCTTTCTCTTCAAAACAGGCAAAAAAAAAAGCTTTTCTTTCAGAATGTATCTGATTTGGATCTACAGTTTGGAAGTTAGCCTTGTAAATTATTACTCAATCTCTTTTCTGACAGCTTCTCTCTCTCTTTTTTTTTTTAAACAAAAGAAAACAAACGGACAAGCAAATCCTGGCGAGATCCAATCACTGAATCTCTCGCAAACTTAGCCAAAATAATATCTTAACGGGCTGCGGTACGCTTTTAAAAAATAACAATGAGTAGTACAATACTGCAATCTTTCTCACTGCAAAGAGACCACAGAAATGGCTAATTATAGGGGGGGGAGGGAGATCAAATAAAGATGTATACTTCATCCTATACATTCTCAAGGACTGTCCATATTGGGGGGGGGGGCTCCTTCAAAACCCCGGAGCAGACAATCGGCCAAAAAGAAAAAGCACGCGCAGCACAAAAGGAGCAACTGAAGGTGTCGGTCGAAAGAGAGAGAGAGAGAGAGGCTACCTTAGCACAGGTGAGTTGGAATGATGGAATTCTTCTTCCTTGAGCGCATAGAAAAAAAAGGTTCGTTCAAAATAAGGTGTTTTGCACGGGAATACAGATAGAAAAAGAGGGGATTTACACAGGGAGGAGGGGAGGGAGGGAAAAAGAAACAAAAACAGGGAAGAGATGTTCTGGAGAGAAGGGGAAGGACCACAACATCACATCACTGAGCGGTTGGGATTTTCTCAACCGCCCAGCCACCGGTTTTTGTTTTTTTGTTTTTTTTCCTTTCTTTTTCCCCCCCCATGAGTCTTTTTTTTTAATATAAAATAAAGCCTGTTCCTTAGATGCGTTGTCCAGAAACAAGGAATCGTATTGCAGTTCATTCCCAGCCATTGTCTTTGATCATGTGAGCGAGTTCAATGATGAATTTCCCTTCTTTGTATTTCTGACTGCTCTCAAACGCGTGTTCCTAAGGGAAGAAAGCACAGCTCAGCTCTCCCATCCATCGATCCATCCATCCCTCCCTCCCTCCCTCTCCGATTGGGGTATTTTATGGATTACCAGCTTAGTCCTCGACTTAAAACGGTGCGTTTAGGGACCGAAGTTGCCACGGCCCCAAAGAAAGCAACTTAAGACCTTTTCTCGCACCGATGACCGTTGCAGCTGTCCCCGTTGGTCGCGGGATCAAAATTTGGACACTTGGTGACGGGTTCATATTTATGACGGTTGCAGTGTCCCGGGGGGGGGGTGTCACGTGATCAGGGGGTTTGATATTCAGCCAGTTCGGACCGGTTCGCCCGTACCGGTAGCAGGGAAATCAGCTCTATACCATCCTATTTTGACACGTTTTTTTAGCCGCGCACATGCGAGCAAGCCGCGCGAGAGAGCAAACCACATGCGCGGAAGGCATGAGTGGACCCGTGCGCACTCACATTTGCGAACCGGTAGGAAAGGTAAATGAATACCACCCCTGCACGTGACCCTTTTTCGACCAAGGGGGAAACCAGGTTCACTTCTCAACCCTTTCACTAATTTAACCACCGTGGTAGGGAAGGTTTGTAAAATGGGGCAAAATTCATTTAACAACTGTCTCGCTTAGCAGCAGAGATTTGGGGAGCAATTGTGGTCGTAAGTCGAGGACTGTCTGTATTCTCTGCCCTTCGAAACCTGGAGTTGGCCTGCTTAATAAAGGCCGTATTCCAGTATTTGAGGGGCTGCCACAAAGAAGAGGAGGTCAACTTTTTTTTTTTTTTTTAATTTGATTTATATGCCACCCTTCTCCGGAGACTCAGGGCGGCTTACAATGCGCTAAGCAATAGCCTTCATCCTTTTGTATATTTATACAAAGTCAGCTTATTGCCCCCACAAACTGGGTCCTCAATTTACCTACCTTAGAAAGGATGGAAGGCTGAGTCAACCTTGAGCCTGGCGGGATTCGAACCTGCAGTAATTGCAGGCAGCTGGTCTTAATAACCAGCTTAATAACAGGGTGCCTTAGACCACTGTACTACCAAGGCTCTTATTCTTACTCTCCGAAGCACCAGAAGGCAAGACGAAAAACAATAGATGGAAACTCATCAAGGAGAGAAGCAACCTGGAATTAAGGAGAAACTTCCTAACAGCGAGAACAATTAACCAGTGGAACAGAAGTTGCCTTCAGAAGCTGTAGGTGCTTCATCACTGGAGGTTTTTAAGAAGACACTGGACAGCCACTTGACTGGAATAGTATAGTTTCTCCTGCTTGAGCAGGGAGCTGGACTAGAAGACCTCCAAGGTCCCTTCCAGCTCTATAGTGATTGAAAATCGAAACTTAACTAACGCAATTGGTACTGAAGTGTGGCTTGTGTGTGACTGGCTTGAGTCCTCCTCCAAATGCCAGCTCAACCAACCAACTGACCCAAAGCGTGAAGGGCTGGCAGGGACGGTGGGCTCCCACTTTCGCGTCAACCAAAGCTAACCAAGGCCACGCCCAGCGCCGAGGCTTACGTATTTCCATCCGAGGGTGGTTTTGCAGTTTTCACAATAAATATCGGCTACGGCGTGCAAGCCCGTCAGAAGAACTCGCTCTTCCGCAGGTCCACAGCCCACATTCACCCTGCAAGAGAGGGACGGGAGAAACACAGATGGCGTCATCGAACGCACGATGCCCATCTACGGGGGAAAGTAGAAAAAAATTTGAGACGCTCTTTCGAAGACCAAGGCGTCGTCGTTTTTCATCCTCCCAATCGATGGATTTTGCCGATTATAAAATAAGAGGGAGCGCGTGCAATTTGCTCCTCGGCATGGAAGAAAGTCAAAACAGCTTAAGTGGGTCGGTTGCCTCAATCCAAGGCGGAATTGTCCAGCTGCGTCCAAAGTTTCAATGCGCCTCTTTGGAATTTCTCGTGGGGCAGCCGCTATGCATTGCTGAAGAGGGACAGTAAGGACGGGGGCCAGTGGTCTTGGAGCTTCCCAGAGGCTCAACTAAATGGACCTTAGGAGGGTAGAGTGAAGACCCTCTGACCTCTCTGATGTCCAACAATATCCATCTTTTCTGTCATTGCTTAGCATTACCCTAACGGTGTGATGTTGCTGTCTGGAAGTTATAATTCAACCTTCCTTTC
Organism: Pantherophis guttatus; assembly: GCF_059756535.1. Classification (NCBI taxonomy): domain Eukaryota; kingdom Metazoa; phylum Chordata; class Lepidosauria; order Squamata; family Colubridae; genus Pantherophis; species Pantherophis guttatus. The sequence continues at coordinate 8,437,100 of NC_142079.1, read as the reverse complement.
TTTTTCTTTGTTTCTTTCCTTCTTCCTTCCTTTCATTTTCTTCTCTTCTACTTCTTCTTGTTCTTCCTTTGCTTTCTTTTTCTTCCTCCCTCTCCCCTCTTCTTTCCTTTGATTCTTCCTTTTTCTCTTCCTTTTCTCTTCCTTTTTTTCATTCTTTCTCGCTCTCCCTCCCTTTTTTCTTTCTTTTTCTTTCTCTTTTTCTTTCTCTTCTTCCCTCCTTCTTTTTTTATTCTTTCTCGCTCTCCCTCCCTCTTTTCTTTCTTTCTCTCTTTTTCTCCCTCCCTCTTTCCTTCTTTCTTTTTTCTTCCCTTTTCTCTTCCTTTTCTTCTCTCTTTTCTTTCTCTTCTTCCCTCCCTCCCGTTCTCTCTTTTCTTTTTTCTTGCTCTCCCTCCCTCCCTTTTCTTTCTTTCTTTCTCTTTTCCTCCCTCCCTCCCTCTTTCCTTCCTTCCTTCTTTCCTTTCTTTCTTTCTTTCTCCCTCCCTCCCTCTCTCCCTCCCGTTCTCTCTCCAACCCACCTCACCACACAAACAAGCTAGCAATACCAAAATATTTCTTAGTGCCTCAGAAAAGCAGAAATTTAATGGTACTTACACAGAATTAAAGAGGTAGGCTCGTCCCTGGCTTCCCTGAAAAGACTGTAAGAAAGAGAGAAGGAAAATGAATCTTACATTTAAAAAAAAAAAACAACTGTTGTAAAATCATGTCACTGCATTCTTTCAACAAAGCTTCAGGGGTAACTTTGAAAGGGGCATTGCCTAGAACACATGTGGCCAACATTGTAGAAACCTTTTGGGAAAAGTGTTGAGGTTTGATGGCTAATAACACCACTTTTTTTTGGAGTTTCAAGATAATCCTATTCCACTGCTGGAATGGCCTGGGAATAGCCCAGACCTTCACCCAATGGAAAATCGATGGAGCCGACTAAAGAAACTGGTTAGTCAGAAGCGACCCAGCAATCAAACCCAGTTAATAGAAGCCATCCTTCAATCTTGGTTTCACATTAGAACAGCTGCAGAACTCAAAGGCTTGGTTCACTCCATGGGAAGAGGTTGTAAGGCCTTCATTCATGCTAAAGGTTACCCAACTAAGGATTAACTGACATGGTGATAATTTTTGTATATTTCGTTTTTTCTACGTGTTTCACTTTTTTTCTTTATACTGTAACTGCTATTCTAATAGCAAATCCTTCCTAAAAGTTATTGCATTACATTCTTGATTAAATTATCTTTCCATTGATATATAATTTATGGTACTACTCCCCCCCCCCCAAAAAAAGTGGTGTTATTAGCTAGTTTTAGAAAATACACTTTTCCCAAAAGGTTTCCACAATTTTGGCCACTACTGTAGACTGGACCATCTGACAGACACGGATACGAAGCCTCGTGGCAGCGGTTCAGTGGCAGAAATGTTGCAAATCTTCTATGTACGTGGAAAGAATAATTTGCTATTACTGAGCACATTGTAAGCCGCCCTGAGTCTCCGGAGAAGGGCGGCATATAAACCAAATTTAAAAAATAAATAAATAAATAAAAAAAAAATAAATTATAGAGGTGCAAAATTAAAATGAGAAAAAGTAGCGGAAGAGAAGAGTAACTAACATCATTATTACTTTATTATTATTATTATTATTATTAGTAGTAGTAGTAGTAGTAGTAGTAGTAGTAGTAGTAGTAGTAGTAGTAGTAGTCATATTTCTATGTTGCCCACTCTCCGAGGACTCTGGGCAGCTTACACCAAAGACAGTATACTAACTAGCATATTGCCCCCCAGCGATCTGGGTCCTCATTTTACCCACCTCGGAAGGATGGAAGGCTGAGTCAACCTTGAGCCGGTGAGATTTGATTCGCTGATCTGCTGAACTAGCAGTCAGCTGGAGTACTGCACTCTAACCACTGCGCCACCTCGGCTCATTCTGTATTTTCATTCCTGTATATACAAATACATTCCTGTATTTGTTACTGTATCCCCTTCACAAACACAAAATGACTAAAAAATAAAGGGGTGTTCCTGATATTTTCACCCAAGGATTTAAATGTCCTTCCTTTGACCTCAGCTACCCTGTTTCCCCGAAAATAAGACCTCCCCTGATAATAAGTCCAATCGGGCTTTTGAGTGCATGCGCTAAAATAAGTCTTCCCCGAAAATATTTAAACACAACAGCTGGAAATCAGGTAAAACGGCAAGAGGAGCCCCATCTTGCTCCACGCGCCCCAAAATAATAAAACCTCCCCAAAAATAAGGCCAAGCGCTTATTTCTGGGTTCAAAAAATATAAGACAGGGTCTTATTTTCGGGGAAACACGGAACTTGGAAATGAATGACACAGGATCAGATTTCTGGTTATCCATTATATTCAAGAAACTGATGATAACGCTTTAATCTACCAGACATTCTTATCAGTGGTGGGTTGCTACCGGTTCGGGCGAATCAGTAGCGGCTGTGGCGGGAAGCTCCGCCCACCTACCCGGATGTCTCTGCGCATGTGTGAGCGAACCGGTAGCGACCGAAATGGAAACCCACTACTGATTCTTATCAAGGCACATTTCTAGAATCTCTGAAAATATATTACAGTCCTCAACTTCCAACAGTTCATTTAGTGACCGAAGTTACAACGGCACTGAAAAAAGTGACTTAGGACCGTTTTTCACACTGAACGACCGTTGCGGCCTCCCTATGGTCACATGAACAAAATTCAGATGCTTGGCGACTGGTTCACACGTATGACGGTCGCAGTGTCCTGGGGCCACGCAATCTCCTTTTGCGACCTTCTGACAAGCCAGACTCACTTAACAACCGTGTCACTAACTTAACAACAGCAGCGATTCCCTTAGCAGCGGTGGCAAGGAAGGTCGTAAAATGGGACAAAACCCACTTAACAAATGCCCCATCCATTTTGGGCTCAATTGTGGTCGTTAAGTCAAGGACTACCTGAACTTTGATGCATTTTGAGCTTCTTTGCTGTGATCAGAAATAGGCTAAAGGGAAAACAGTTATGGGTGTGTGTGTGTGTGTGTGTGTGTGTGTGTGTACACAAACACACACAAACACACCCATGCACAGACAGAGCAGCAGATTTGAAGAGTTTATTTAGATTTTATTCTCATACTATCAGGAGGCCTCCTGAAAAGCAGATTACAATACATTATGTGTAGCTTAGAAGCGCTTTTAAAATGTCCAGAATGTTGCTAGTTGCCTTAGAGTTGACATACACTGGCTAAAATAAATGGGATTTATTTTAGCGACAACCAGGATTAGGTTTATATCAAGCAGTGTGTACTGATGTTATTATGTGGAGTAGGAGGAAGGTGATCGGACTAGATGAAGCGTGTAACTAGGGTTATTTTTTTTTTCAGAAATGATATTACGATGTCTAGAAGTCTGTACAATTTGGGATGAAGCCCCTTGGGATGGTGTGGGAGTAGAAATGGGTTTCCAGAAGAAAAATTGAAGACTACAAAAACCAGGAGCCCCACTTAGGTGATTCTGAGGACACAGATAAGCCTCCAAGTGCTTCAATGACCTGCTAAAAGGGAAAGGGAAAGGTTCCCCTTGCACATATGTGCTAGTCGTTCCCGACTCTAGGGGGTGGTGCTCATCTCCGTTTCAAAGCCGAAGAGCCAGAGCTGTCGGAAGACGTCTCCGTGGTCATGTGGCCGGCATGACTCAACGCCAAAGGCGCACGGAACGCTGTTCCCTTCCCACCAAAGGTGGTTCCTATTTTTCTACTTGCATTTTTTAAATCTGCTTTCGAACTGCTAGGTTGGCAGAAGCTGGGACAAGTCACGGGAGCTCACCCCGTTACGCGGCACTAGGGATTCGAACCGCTGAACTGCCGACCTTTCGATCGACAAGCTCAGCGTCTTAGCCACTGATCCACCGCGTCCCTTAATGACCTGCTAAACGGATGCAAAGGACCAGCTGTCTGCAAGGAATATAAATCCTTCCATTCCCCACCATCCAGTCAGAGCTGAAGAAGCTTCTTGGAGGAGAAGCGAAATGTCTTCAAAAGAAGAAAAAAACAAGGAAGTCCAATTGCCTCCTGAAAAAGCAGCTTTGGGACATGATGTCTAGATGTTTCAGAGTTGAATGCTAAGTGGCAACTTTTGCTTTTCAGAGTGTTTCATGATTTCTTTACTTTAGAGATGCTAATATTTTATGCATTTTGATGAGAAGAGTTTTATTTTTTGAAAAAAACAAGACCGGTTCGTGTAGCAGTTATGCATGATGAGGTTTTATTTTTAAGTCAGAAACGCAAAGGAGTAGAGAGTTTTTAACGGGGCTAAAAGAAAAAAAAATATAGAAGCTTCAACTTACGACCACAACTGAGCCTAAAATTTCCGTAGCGAAACAAGACAGTTGTTAAGTGAATTTTGTCCCGTTTTACAATCTTCCTTGACATGTGACCATTTTTCAGAATTACCTTTGCAGCATCCCCATGGTCATGTGATCACACTTCAAAATTCAGTCGGCTTGGCAACCGACTCATATTTATGACGGTTGCGGTCTTCCCCGGATCACGTGATCCCCTTTTGCGACCTCCTGCCAAGCAAAGTCAGTGAGGGAAGCCGGATTCACTTAAGCGACTTTGTTGCTGATTTAACCACCGCAAGAATTCCCTTAACAACGGGAGCGAGAAAGGTTGTAAAATGGGGCAAAGCTCACTCAAGAGATGTCTCGCTTAGCCACAGAAATTTGGGGCTCCACTTGTCGTCGTAAGTACACTTGAAATGCACAGCAGATCAGCTGTCATACTTGTAAGTATTCCAACAAGGTAGATGCTAACAGGGGTCTGCAACCTTAAACACTCAAAAGAGGCATTTGGACCCGTTTCCCACAGAAAAGAAAACACCGGGAGCCACAAAACCCTTCCTGTGCCTTACTATTTCTTAAGCGGCCACAAAACTAGCATACGTAGTTGAATGAAACGTTCTGTTTTCTTCTGAAACTTTTCTTTTCTTGGATTTATCCATGGTTGGCCTACCGGGGGTTGAAAAGCTCAATAAATCGTGTGCCGGTGGGTGTCGCACATTGGCTGTTGTGACGCATATTTTGAGTGACAGCAGAGCCGCAGCAGAGGGGTGAAAGAGCCACATGCGGCTCCAGAGCTGCAGGTTGCTGACCCCTGCGCTAAACAATCAACGAGATAGAAAACATTCTGTAGGTTTGGTAAACTGTTGACTTGAAAGCTGAAACGTTTTCTATACTCTGACAACAGCTTCAACGCCCAGGAGACCCAAACTTTGAGGAGTTTACCAACCACTTTATGGAAAGTGCTGGGATCTGCTTTTGTCAGGATTTTTTTTTTTTTTGGCATGGAAACAAAAAATAATAAAAACCAATCAGTTGTCAATTGGGCATGATAGTACTGACCATCAAAAAATGCAGGTTGTTCTCCACTTACGGCCACAAGTGAGCCCCAAAATTTCCGTTGCTAAGCGAGATAGTTGTTAAGTGAGTTTTGACCCATTGTACGGCCTTTCTGGCCAAGGTTGCGAAGTGAATCTCTGCTGTTGTTAAGTGAGTTACACCAGTGGTGGGATTCAATTTTTTTTACTACCGGTTCTGTGGGTGTAGCTCGGTGGGCGTGGTAGGAAAAGGATACTGTAAAATCTCCATTCCCATCCCACTCCAGGGGAAGGTTACTGCAAAATCCCCATTTTCCTCCCGATCAACTGGGACTCGGGAGGCAGAGAATAGATGGGGGCGGGACCAGTCAGAGGCGGTATTTACCGGTTCTCCAAACTACTCAAAATTTCCGCTACCGATTCTCCAGAACTGGTCAGAACCTGCTGAAACCCACCTCGTGAGTTACACAGTAGTTCAGTGAATCTGACTTCCCCACTGACTTTTGCTCGTCCGAAGGTTGCAAAAGGGGCCTCGGGACACTGCAACCGTCGTAAGTACATGCCAGTTGCCAAGCGTCTGAATTTTAATACACGTGACCATGGGGAGAAGTGTGAGAAACGGTCGTAAGTCACTTTCTTTTCTTCAACCCATTGTAACTTCGAATGGTTACTAAAGGAATGGTTTTAAGTCAAGGACTACTTGCACGGAATGAATTCCTTAGTTCCTACATAGACCTCAACTTTTTAAAAAAAAAAAAATTATTTATATGCCGCTCTTCTCCGGAGACTCAGGGCGGCTTACAGTGTGTTAAGCAATAGCCTTCATTCTTTTGTATATTTATACAAAGTCAGCTTATTGCCCCCACAAACTGGGTCCTCAATTTACCTATCTTAGAAAGGATGGAAGGCTGAGTCAACCTTGAGCCTGGTGAGATTCGAACTTACTTTAATTGCAGACAGCTGGTGTTAAATTACAGTGCTTAGTCTGCAGAGCTATCCAGGCTCCTATTTTGTAGCTACGGTAATAGCCAAAATTGTGGAAACCTTTTGAGAAAAGTGCATTTTTGAGGTTTGATGGCTAATAACACCACTTTTTTTTTTCTTTTTTTGGGGGGGGGAGTTTCAAGATAATCCTATTCCACTGCTGGAATGGCCTGGGAAGAGCCCAGACCTTCACCCAGTGGAAAATCTATGGAGCCGATTAAAAAAACTTGTTAGTCAGAAGCGACCCAGCAATAAAACCCAGTTAATAGAAATTCATCCTTCAATCTTGGTTTCACATTAGAACAGCTGCAGAACTAAAAGACTTGGTTCCCTCCATGGGAAGACTTTGTAAAGCTGTCATTCATGCTAAAGGTTACCCAACTAAATATTAACTGGCATGGTGATCATTTTTGTAGATCTCATTTTTTCTATGGTGACAATTTTTGTAGATCGCATTTTTTCTACGTCTTTCACTTCTTTATGCCATAACTGCTATTCTAATAGCAAATCCTTCATGAAAGTGATTGCATTACATTCTTGATTAAATTATCTTTCCATTGTTGTATAATTTTATGGTACTACTCCCCCCAAAAAAGTGGTGTTATGAGCTAGTTTTAGAAAATACACTTTTCCCAAAAGGTTCCCACAATTTTGGCCACTACTGTATGTCAATGCTAAGAAGGGAAACCTGGGCCTTACAAGGTGACTTCTCATCTTACCGTCCAACATGTCTCTCCAATACATGCAGGAGGAAGAGGTTTCCAGATACACCGGAGAGAAAAAAAATACGCTTTTGGGGGGGAGAGAAAATAAGCTCAAGAAGCCAAAGGATTATACCGAATTTTGGAGACGGGCTGCTAAGAATCCGTTCACAATAGAGAGTTCTCCAGGGGTTTCAGTTTTAAGTCTTTTGAAGTATGGATTAAGGGAGAAGAGGACAAGGAGGACATTTTTTAAAAAAATGTTATTCAGAGTTTTGTGGCTTCCGATATGCTTTCACTAAACAACTTAGGGGAAAAAACAAAAACAAAGAGAGTCCAGCTGCCTCTTGAAAAAGCACCTTTGGGAGAACCATGACCTGGATGATTGAGTGTCTCCATAGACGTTTATTAAAAGAAATGTCCTAGTAGTAGAATGGATACGGATTACTCCTTGGTTATGTTTTATATGAGGGATTACATTTCTAAGCATGGGAAAAAAAAAAAAAAACTAAACCATCCACCTTTAAACACGGTGTTTTCTAATGCACAATCTTCATGAAACTGATACAACACACACACAAATGCACACACACACACACACACACAGCTGATTCTATGTGTGGACTTCACATTTTAAAATTCCCCAGCCAGCATGCTTTAAGATGAGTGGATTTCCATTCCCAGAATTCCCTACCCAGCATGCTTTAAGATGGGTGGACTTCAACTCCCAGAATTCTTTACCTAGTATGCTTTAAGATGAGTGAATGTCAATTCCCAGAATTCCCCAGCCAGCTGCTTTAACACGTGTGGAGTTCAACTCCCAGAATTCCCCAGCCAGCATGTTTTAAGGTGAGTGGACTTCAGATCCCAGAATTCCCCAGCCAGCATGCTTTAAGATGAGTGGACTTCAGATCCCAGAATTCCTCAATCAGCAAGCTTTAAGAGGGCTGAATTTCCAACTCCCAGAATTCCCCAGCCAGTATGCTTTAAGATGAGTGAACGTCAATTCCCAGAATTCCCCAGCCAGCTGCTTTAACACATGTGGAATTAAAATCCCAGAATTCCCCAGCCAGCATGTTTTAAAGTGAGTGGACTTCAACTCCCAGAATTCCCTACCCAGCATGCTTTAAGATGAGTGGACTTCAGATCCCAGAATTCCTCAGCCAGCAAGCTTTAAGAGGGCCGAATTTCCAACTCCCAGAATTCCCCATCCAGAATGCTTTAAGATGAGTGAACGTCAATTCCCAGAATTCCCCAGCCAGCATGCTTTAAAGTGTGTGGACTCCAACTCCCAGAATGCCGGCTGAGGAATTCTGGGAACTGAAGTCCACACACCTTTCAAGTTGCCAAGTTTGAAAAACACCTCTCCGTAACCTTTTCACGTTATGCATTTTTAATTCACCGTATTCTCCGCAGAGGATTCCGTAATGTAAACGCCGGTCTTAGCTTCCTGTCTGGCTTAAGGCCCTTCGAACAGTAAGGGCGTCCCAAAAACGGCAAATGCATGAGGACTAGCGACTTGCCTTGGAAATGAGCTCGTCGTGATTGGCCAGGTGGGCTCTGCAGTGGATACAACTGTAGGTTCGGTGACAATTTGGCAGGTACGCCTGGAACGTTTTGGATTTTGTCATTTTGACCATTTCCGTCGCTGGCTCCTCGGTCTGAGCAGAGCTGGCACTGGAGAAACAATTTTGCTGAACTTGCTGACAAAAGAAACACTGGAAAATGCAGGCAAAAGCCGTCGTTGTTGTGGAGGTTGTGTGGCCCTTTCCACACAGACGCTACCGAAGAAACTGTTAAAACCTGCAAGGGAAGGAAAACGGGTGTCAGCCGGTCCAGATGTTCACCATCCACCTGTCGCGTGCCTAGTCCCTCCTCGCTTAATAAAGGAAGGGGGAGTCTCATCTGTGTATTTCATGCAGTCACCAGATCCTACCCGAAAAGGATCTAAACCAGGGGTTAAACACTCAAAGAGCCATTTGGACCCGTTTCCCACAGAAAAGAAAACACCGGGAGCCACAAAACCCTTCCCGTGCCTGACTATTTCTTGAGCGGCCACAAAACTAGCATAGGTAGTTGAATTAAACGTTCTGTTTTCTTCTGAAACTTTTCTTTCCTTGGACTTATCCATGGTTGGCCTACAAGGGGTCGAAAAGCTCAATAAATCGTGTGCCGGCGGGTGTCGCACATTGGCGGTTGTGACGCATATTTTGAACGACGGAGCCGCAGCAGAGGAATGAAAGAGCCACATGCAGCTCCAGAGCCACGGGTTGCCGACTCCTGATCTAAACAGGTCTCTGCACACACCTTCCTTCAGGCCATCGGGAACCCAATGCAGTAAAAGGCAGGGTGTAAAGACAAAAAAAGTTATGAAACTGGAGGCGAGGCTCATGAATGAGCTGAGTAGAATGCTACTAAAACTCCCTTACGCCTGGCCCGGGGATGTCCAACCTTGGCATCTTTAAGACTTGTGGACTTCAACTCTCAGAATTCCCCAGCTAGCCCTGAGGGGGAGTTTCTGGGAGTTGATGTCCACAGGTTTTAAAAGTTGGACATCTCTGGGCTTGCCCATATGTTGCAACAGCCATGAAACTCTCCAGCTTGCTTGCTTGCTCGCTGCAAAATGTACTTTTTTTTCCCCAGTGAAGTACCGTATTTTTTTTCCTTCTTTTTGATTTTTTGATTTATTTTATTTGATTTTTATTTGATTTATATGCCGCCCTCCTCTGGAGACTCAGGGCGGCTTACAATGCGTTAAGCAATAGTCTTCATTCTTTTGTATATTTATACAAAGTCAGCTTATTGCCCCCACAAACTGGGTCCTCATTTAACCTACCTTAGAAAGGATGGAAGGCTGAGTCAACCTTGGGCCTGGTGAGATTCGAACCTGCAGAAATTGCAGGCAGCAGGTCTTAATAACAGGGTGCATTAAACCACTGTACTACCAAGGTGTGGTTTTTGACAGAGGAGGCCAAGGGGAGACAGGAGCACCTGTTCGAAATGAAAGGATGGAGGGGAATTTTGAGACCATGATACCCAACCTATGCCCATTTTTTTAAAAAAAAAAAAAATATTCGTGACCCAACGGATGGCCGTGGTTCATCACTTTAAATGGTCATTTTTTTTTGCAAATGCAAAAAGTGGAGTTACCAACGCGCCTCACACTTACAACGGCAGTCACGTGATCGAAATCCGGGCACTTGGCAACCGGCATGCATTGACAATAGTTCGCAGCATCCCGGGGTCGTCGGCCACCTTCCTAGCTTCCGTCAAGCAAAATTAATGGGGGGGAGGTTAGATTCGTTTAATGGCGAAGAGGTGAAATCGGGGGGAGTCGCTTAATGACTGCATTGCGTAGCAACAGGTCCCCAAATGGGGTCGTAAGGTGAGGATTACCTCTGATGTGAGGTCCTTGGTGGTCTTTTGAGCTCGGTGGAGGTTTTTTTTGCACATATTTCATTACCAAATGATGTAATATAACAGAATAACAGACTTGGAGGGGACCTTGGGAGGTCTTCTAGGCCAACCCTCCCCTCAAGCAGAAGATCTTGTACTATGTCAGACAAGTGGCCACCCAATCCTTTCTTTTTTTTATTTTATTGAAAAGTTCTATAAGAAATACAAACAATTTTCTCCCCCCCCCCCTTTCCCTCTCCCCACATAATAGAAATTGTACATTTTCTTATACATAATAAATCCGACATATACATGTTTCCCCTTAAGGAAGCATTAAAATAAGACATTTTAATTACATTCGGAGTTGCTCTTCTTCTCTTTCTTCCCTCATTCCACAACAAACCTTCTTCTTCTCCTCCTTTCTTTCCCTTCCCTCCCTCCTCTTCTCTCCTACCTCCTCTCTTACCTCATCCTACTTCCTTTTCCTTTCCCCCACTTCTCTCTTCTTTTCCCCCTTCTCACCTTCACTCCTACTCCTGTCCCCTTCCCTTCCTCCTCTCCTTTCTTCCATTCCTCACACTCCCTCTCCTCTTCCTACCCTCTCCTCCTCTCCTCCTCTCTCCTTTCTAACTTCTTTGCTGTGAAACATTCTCCTCCTTTAATATCTGAGCAACTCCTGTATTCTAATCGTAGATACTTTTAAAACATTTCTCTGTTCACCACTTTTTTTCCCCACCCCAACCCTTATCCCACCCTCCCCACCCCACCCGACTTCCCAGAGCAAAAACAGGGTATAGCATCTAACAAACATATGCTAAAATAAACTAACTAATTATAAAGTTCAAAACTCCCAAACATTCTTTAACCCCCCTTGCTCCAATTCATCAACCTCCCTTTTATAAATTCTCAAAGCCAATTAAATTAAATTCATTCTTCCTAATTATAAAAAAAACTTTTTCTTGATGTATAATCCAATACTTCAGCAGTCTTACAAACAGTAAAAAATCATGAATAAATTCCATTTCCATACCCTCGAACATCATTCTTTTTGAACATTACTCCCCAATCCCTTCTTAAAGACTTCCAGGGTTGAAGCACCTACAACTTCTGGAAGCGTTCCACGGATTAATTGCTTTCACTGTTAGGAAATCTCTCCTTAGTTGTAGATTGCTTCACTCCTGGATTAGTTTCTATCCACTGTTTCTTGTCCTGCCCTCCGGGGCTTTGCAAAATTTGCAAAATTTGCAAATTTGCTTTGCAAGACTCTTTTATTTCAGCAAGCTGGCCTCGCCTAAATCTTCTCCCTTTTAAGTGCAAATTTTAAATTTTAAAGTGTTTCAAAATATGGGTATTTTAAATCATGGGTATTAATTCAGCCAAATTTATTTAATTCATTTTATTCGGTTTTAAATTTTTATATGTATGTGTTTTATTTCGTGGTTGTTCACCGCCCTGAGTCCTTCGGGAGTAGGGTGGTATAGAAATTCAATAAAATAAAATAGGTGATTTGGAAAAAATCGTTAATGCACTTTCTGCAAGAAAACAAGGAAGCTCAAAGAGCACCGAGGACCCCAGCGTCCTCCTCCTCCTCCTCCACCCCTCACTCAGCACTGATGATGTTACTTAGCTGGGTCATGAAACGTCTGCAAGAAAACAACCAAGCTCAAAAGATCACCAAGGACCCCCACAGTTCAACCCAGAGCTACCCCATATGCCTTTCCATCGTATCTGATTTGGGCTGAGGCTCTGTTGAAAGAGAAAGGTGCTCATGGAGATCTGCTTTCGACATCACAGAGTTTATCCAAGTTCTGGTCTTCGTAACCCACCTCCCTTTGTAGGCTTCTTCGCCTTTAATTTCTAGTATAAATAAGACGTAGATTTGACACTACCAGTGACACGATTGGGGGGGGGGGAGAAAGAGAGAGAAAGACAGCTGGTGTTTTGTTGTGATGCATTCAGCCGGGGTGGGTGGGAGGGAAGAGGAGGCCGTGAGAAATGATGATGGGCTTTGCCGAGTCTTCAGCTCTCGGGCCCAATTACCAAGGAGGCCTCACCAGAGAAAGAGTTATCAAGATCCCTGCCGCTTCCCCATCCATTCTGGAAACACATCTGAAAAATCCATCTGCCACCAAAAAAAAAAAAAAGGAGAAAAATTAAACCGGCAGGAAAATGGCAGCACAACAGCAATGATGGAGTGACAAGAGATTTAAAGCCCATCTGTTTTATCTCGCTTCGGAAGAAGGCAAAGTCCAAAGGTATGCAGGTTTTCTTGGGCCCTCCCTGCCCCAAATTATCTTGGGTGGCCGAAGATCATCTGCCCTTCTATAACTGTCTGGTTTGGTTCTGCAACCCAACAAGAGAGACACAGACTTCAGAGGATAATTAGAAGTGCAGAAAAAACCATGGCTACCAACCTGCCTTCCATGGAGGACCTGTATACTGCATGAGTCCAAAAGAGGGCTGTGAAAATATCTAGAGACCCCTCGCATCCTGGACATAAACTGTTTCAACTCCTACTCTCATAACGACGCTATAGAGCACTGCACACCAGAACAACTAGACACAAGGACAGTTTTTTCCCGAACGCCATCACTCTGCTAAACAAATAATTCCTTCAACACTGTCAAACTATTCACTAAGTCTGCACTACTATTAATCTTCTCATCGTTCCCACCACCCATCTCCTCCCACTGATGACTGGATGACTGTAACTTTGTTGCTGGTATCCTTATGGTTTATATTGATATTGTTTCCTGATTGCTAATTTGTACCCTATGAGTATCATTAGGTGTTGTACCTTATGATTCTTGACGAATGCATCTTTTCTTTTTATGTACACTGAGAGCTTATGCACCAAAGACTAATTTCTTGTGTGTCCAGTCACACTTGGCCAAGAAAGAATTCTAATCTAATCTAAATGCATAATCATGGGAAGTTTGGAGGGGGTCTCTAGGCCCAGACCAGGGAGGAAGTGCCACAAGAAAGAGTTGTGACTCAGGCGAGCGTTGAAGTTGTGGTACAGTGGGTTTTAGTGGCAGAACTGAAGGATGGTGAACAACTCCGTGCTGTAAAGCAAAAAAAAGAAAAAAAAGAAAAAAGGCCATCATTTAGGACAGACTCAAAAGCTGGAGGGGACAGCTTGATTTTGCAATGTCCAGAAATATAGGAGAGACTGTTTGTAGCTCAGGTTTGAACTGTGGGGTCCTTGGTATTCTCTGAGCTTGGTTGTTTTCTTCTGCTAGCACTGATGATGTTACCCAGTTGGGTTCATGAAACGTCAGAAAGAAAACAAGTTCAGAGAATAGCAAGGACTCCATGCTCAGAAGTCCTACTGGAACGAATCAAGTCTATTAAATGTAAGAATTAAGTGGAGATATATAGAAAAAAGAAGCATTGTGCAATTGTTTGGGATGAAGACTTTCAGGACTGGATTATGGCGTGTTGGTCAACTAAGAACATCCTTTTAAGATGGTGGGCCCTGGGAAGGTTTGCAAAGCGGGAAGGCATTTGCATGTCCCTGCAATTCCTACCTTTTCCATACCACAATTTCACAAGTGGTTTGATTCAGATACGGCACCCAACCCCCATTGGCCAACGAATTCCGTTCCAGTAAAAACCACGTTAAGCTAAGCACGCTGGTTATCAATGGCGGGTTGCTTCTAACTGCCTGACCGATGCAAATTTTCTTGAACAAAAGAGCCATGCAACAAAGCACAAGTGTGACAACAAAGCAAAGAACATGACCTAAACATTTGCACACACAAAAAAGAAAAAAGCCATGGCAGCTAAGCACTGCTTCAAAAGCGAGAGAAAATTCAAGTGACTGGCTTGGCTTTCTAGAAAACCTATTTTAAGCTAACCAAGAATCAGTTCAAGAGCTCAAAAGCTTTTTTTTTTTTTTAATTCTTGGAGTTGAGGCACAGATTGAATTTACATCGAGCTAACCGCTTGCCGATCGTTGTCTCTTGCTTCCAAGTAGAAAAGGAGCCACGTGCCCCCAATATTTTGAGGCGCACCGTTCCAATTCTCCAAAGAACCCCCCAGCCGGGCACCCCGTGCGATTCTGCCTGCTGGCATGACATCATTTAAAGAAAATAAGAGCCGCTGGTAACCAAGCAGCAGCCAATCTTCAAACACAGAGGGCTGTCTTTCCTTCGCACCCGGATGTATAAACAAATATTTAAGCATGTTACCTGCCACAAAAAAACAAGATTGCACAAAATATAAACCAAGCCAAGGATTGGACAATCCCGCAAGCAACAGGTCAATTCGAATTGGCCTCGCCGCACACGTACCACTCCGTCATAAATATGCATTTCACCGCCGTTCAGTCTTAAAAGCCCTTTCTTTCATTGATAAAAATACGCTTAGCGCAACTGGCAAGCTACCGCTGGTTAAAAAAAAAAGAGCTCTTACAACCGGGTCGGTGATCCCTTGTTATGTTTAGGATTAATCAACGGGAACTTAATATTTCATCTTTGTGGAACGTTAAAAGGCGCCCCGAGTTATTAAATCAAGACGGATAAAGGACCATTCATTGGGAGCCAAGTCATTTCCTTCTTTTTATTCATCGCGACGAAGTGGCCTCTAAGCCTCCAAACTACCATTCAGGGTACACACTGCAAACATCCACCGTCATTTCAGAGCCTGTCAAGGCATAGAAGAGAAAAGGCACTGCGTTCAAAACAAGCCCAAGCCTTTTCTGTTGAGCCCCCGTGCCCTAGGAGAAGAACCGAACAACGGGTCTCACCCGGGCTTCAACCCCAACAAAGCCAAAATCCCGGAACGTCAGGAGTTTCCTAAGCAATCCCGCATCGGCAGAGACTCCAAGCAAAAAAAAAAAGTCAAGCTTGCCCCCTTTGGATTTTTTCACCCAAGCATCTCCTTTTTCTCCTGATCTTCGGTGGACAGCAGGAAATCGAGAGCTTTGCAGGAGAATCTGACTTTTTTTTTTCTTTTCTTTTTTTCCCCCCCCTTCCCTGTAGCCGCCGCCGCCGTTGCAAGAGGCAGCTTGCTAAAAATAGACAAGACACCTCCAGCCTGGTTTAGACAACACAGCACCTGGGGAAGGAGGCGAACGTGCGGCAACCAAGTCCCAGACAGTGTTCAGACCTTCCTGTAGCCAGCCAGCACCTGCTGGATCCAAGTGAGAGGGAGGGGGGGGAAAAATAAAATAATAATAATAATAAGGCAAGCGAGATGCTGTTTTTTTTCTACAGTGTTGACAAACAGCTACAACAGGGCTGATCTCGCTGGCAGGAAGCCGCTTGCCACAGCTTGCCACTGGCAGGGGAGGGGGGTTTAGTGTTCGGATATAAAGTGAAGGAACAGAGCTGGGGAGGGGGAAAGAGGGGGGGGAATGAAGAGGGCTGTTTTTGCAACCATATTATGTAAAGCGTGCCCCTCTTGTTTATATTCCCAACCGGCGTGCACAACTGCAATGAAGAAAAACAACAAAGGGCTTCCGTCACCAAAAAGCTTGAAAGCCGTCCAAAAAAAAAAAAAAAACAACCCCGACCTCAGGCAAAGTGGCAAGGAGTCGAAAAGCCTCAGCGACGCAAAACGCAGAAGAGAGATCATCAGCTGCCCACCCCGGAGTGACAGTTCCCCCCCCCTCACCTTACCTCTGGGGCTGCCTTGTTTTGGACTCCTTGGTTTGACTCGGGGGGCACAACAGCTGGTCTAGAAGCCTCCGACCCGATTAGCAAGTGGACAAGGGACGGCACGTAGAAAGAGCCCCCACCTCACCCCAAGTCCGTCCGTGCCTTACCGTGATCGTCATAGGAACATGCACAGATCTGAGTAGTACCAACCTCATCACTCAGACTGCCCCCAAACTGCAAACTCACAAAGACAATGGGGCAGAGGCAGGAGCAGGAGAGGTTTATGACTCTACCGCTCCAGGCCACATGCTCAGAAAAATAAAAGAAAACCACCTGTATTTCCCAGGAAAGCAGTTGGAGGGGTGGTGAGTTAAGCCCCCCCTCCCCTTTTCTGCAAGGGTACACAGTTCAGAGCTCCATCTAAGAAGCTGGAAAGGAGACCCTGTTGAGACCAGCTCTCATAAGCATCCTTAAAAGCCCAGGACGGAGTTTCAAAATTTGCAACTCTTTCAAAACAGGATTGGATTTAAAAAAAAATAAATAAACACCAACAACTGCAACTCCATTGATTTGTATCTTTTTCTTCCCAATAAACCCATTAAGGGAGAAAAGCAGGAAAAAAGAGGGGAGGTTAGGCAGAAGCATCCTCACCAATAAAAACTCACATTTAGAGATGAAGAAGGCCTTGCCAAACCAAAACGCACTGCAAAGCGCACTCCTGGCTTCAGGAAAAGCCCCATCCTCAATTCCTGTTCATCCCAATTCCAACCATGCGTCAATCAAAGTCTTGGGGAGCCCAAGTCAAGTCCCCGGCCTCCTCTCTTCCATTTCAACCAATCTCTCTTTTCTTTCGCACATGGGATGTTTTTTCCCTGGCCTGCAACCAGTTTCCCGAAAGGGGAACCACGTTTTTGCCTTCCACAGCAAGAACCACGCTCTTTAAGGAGGGCCTTTTCAGCTGTTTCGTTTGTGATTGTATATTGCGTGTTGTGTCGCTACCGGCCTTTCCAAGCCTCCGGTATCCCAGCTCTCCCAACTGCCCTGCAATTCCTCTCCGCAGCCTTCGAAGGCGAGATGGGGCCCCGGCTCTAAAGTCCCACCAGGAATTTCCCAAGCCTTTGGTGAATTTGGAAGGTCGCTCTTATTTTAAGACGGGTTTCATTCTTAAGACGGACGGTTCTCGCTTCCTCCTCCACAAAGCGAGACTCCGGATCATGAATTGCATCATCGGAGATTGGTGTGTGGCATCGCTCCGAAGCCACCTGAGCTTCCGAAGGAAAGGGGGGGGGTGTTTCAATATTTTTTTAAAAAGCATTAGGAAATCATTGATTATTGGCAAGGATAGCTGTCAGAAAAAGATGAAGCTTTGTGTGTGTGAAATTTGCAAGAGGCTGAAGATTTTATATTTATAATACAGGGCTGTATTTACAACACGGTGCATTTTAGATCTTAAAGATCTTTTAGATCTTTAGATCTAACCCTGTCTTTCCAGATTATGCTTCTTTTGGGAGGTGGAAGGCTCAGCGTGTATGGGGGGGGCACGTTTCAGGCGTACCCGCGCGAGCAAGAGGGCCATTAACGTCTTTTCACAGGCCATTTGTGCACGGATATTTTCGTGGTGCAGTTCATTCTGCGTTCAGGTGGGTTTGCGCTATAAATCCCATCGCACCCAGCCCAAATATAACCCAGTGGGCGCAATGGGATTTATAGCGCAAACCCACCTGAACGCAGCTCTAAGTGAGTTGGTGGGCCTGGGATTCCAGGGTGACTATTCCTCATCCTGGGGCCTTCCAGATGCATTGGGATGCCAGCCGATTGGAAGCAGATGGGAGTTGTAGTCCAATCTCATCTAGCCTTTCCTGATTGTTGCATTTGGTTTTCTCCAACGATGCATTGGTGGGGGACAATAGGTCTTTGTTGGTGGGGGACAGCCCCAAGTATGTGAGGGAATGGGATTTGTAGTTCATTTAGAACACGTGCGCGCGCGCACGGAAAACAGGAAAAATGGCTTCCCCAGCCATCACAGCAATTGGTTCCCCAATCTCCAGCAAATGGGATGAGACCTGGGCGGCTGCGCAGACAGGCCAAGAAAGAGAGAATGGGATTTGTAGTCCAAGCCATTTAGAACTCCCAGCAGTAAGAGAGTCAATCCCAAACTTCTCCAGCCCTCCCAGCACCAGGTTCTCCAATCCTTAGGGAGGCATCTGCTGGGGAGAATGGGTTTTGATGGGGAGCAGGCAAAGAGGCCGGAGGATGGGATTTGGAGTCCAAACCATAGAACTTTCAGGGGCAGAGGAATCAATCCATCTAAGAACCAACAATGGCAAGTCTCATCTTCCTCATCCTTCCCAGCTCTGCAGTCTTCAAAGAGGCAGGCTGGGGATCATGGGACTCTTAGCGGGGACCCAGCCAAGAGTTAAGAGAAGGATGGGATGTGTAGTCCAAGCCACCCAGAACCCCCAATGGCAGAGGAACCTAATCCCATCTTCTCCATGCCTCCTGGCTTCCCAATCCCCAGGAAGGCCGGCTGGGGATCATGGGCCTTTTAGCAGGGACCCAGCCAAGAGTTAATGGGATGTGTAGTCCAATCCACTCAGAACCAGGAACCTAGTCCCATCTTCCCCGTCCCTCCTGGCTCCCCAATCCCCAGGGTGGCCAGCTGGGGATCATGGGCCTTTTAGCAGGGACCCAGCCAAGAGTTAATGGGATGTGTAGTCCAAGCCACCCAGAACCCCCAACGGCAGAGGAACCTAGTCCCATCTTCCCCATCCCTCCTGGCTCCCCAATCCCCAAGGGAGGCCGGCTGGGAATCATGGGCCTCTTTAACAGTGGACCCACCCCAGGTGAGAAGGATGGGTTGTGTAGTCCCAACCCATCTAGGCACACCCCAAGGAGGATGGGCTCTGTAGTCCAGCCCCAACATGTCCTTCCCCCACCCGGCCGGGGATGATGGGCCCGTCCACCCACTTACCCACCTGGGCCGGGCGGGGGGGGGAGCCGTACCTGTGGGGGCGGGGCGGTGGGCGGGGCTTCCCTCACGCCCCCAACGGCCGGCGGGCGAAGCTGGGCGGGGGGTCGCGGCGGGGGGGAGCATAGAGAGCGCCGCGCGCCGCCTCGCCTCAGGTCGCCGACGCCGCCACCGCTGCGCGCTTTCTCCTCAGCCCGGGCAGCCGGCGACTCATCCCGCCGCTGCTGCCGCCGCCGCCGCGACCGCCCGGCTGGCCTCGGGCTTTGTTTTGCTTGGGGCTTCCTCGGCCCCGCCCCCTGGGTGGGCTCGCGGCCCCGGCGCATGCGCCGCAGCAGCCCGCCGCCCGGTGGCCGTTGAGCCCAAGCGCCGAGGAAGAGGCGCGCGCCGTCGTCCGGCGTTGCCGCGGGCGACGGCCAATCGTGGCGCAGAGCGCTCCCGCCCGCCGATGCCGCCTCCGCTGTGTCTTAGCGCCCGCACGGAGTAGCCTCGGCTGAGCTGGTGGCTTGGGGTGGGGGGCGGGATTTATGAATGTATTATTATTATTACTGCTGCTGTTTTGTTTTGCTATTGTTATATTATTGTTTTATTATAATTTAATAGTTTTATTAATTATATTGTTGCTATTGTTTTGTGTTATTATTATTATTATTACTATTACTGTTACTATTATTATTATTATTATTATTATTATTATTATTATTATTATTAATTACTATTACTATTACAATTCCACTCTGGATGCTGGGAATCGTTGGAAACGGCCATTCATTTTTTCCCAGTGCTTGGCTCGCTCTGCGACTGAGGTCCTGATGGGAGGACAGCTGGGGATGATGGGTGTGGTCGTCCTCCACTTGCACAGGGACTGGAGTTGGCAAGGGCTTTTCTGTTCGACTGATGCACAATGCTTTTACATCAGGATCTCCTCGCCTTGCAGCGCGAGATCATCAGCAAAGCAGCCCCCAACGGATCCGTCGTAAAGCGAATTTAAAAAAAAAAAAAAAAAAAGCTTTGCTGGCTGAGGAATTCTGGGAGTTGGAAGTCCACAGGTCTTAAAATGGCCAAGGTTGGAGACCCCTGCCCCAGGGGTCTATCTTTATGTTTCTAGACCACCACCACCCCGGCTCCCTCAAGAAGGGTCTCTGAGCGGTGTAATCCCCAATGATCCCTAGCAAGCTTGGCTCTGGTGACATAGCTACGTGAAGGCGCAAAGAACAGGCCCACAGAGATCAGGGGGGGCTTTGTGACAGCAGGAAAAGAGACACGGGGATCTCTAAAACGTTGCTGACATCTAGCGGCAGCTCCAGCAAAGGGAGGTTTTTGTTTGCCAGACTGGATTAACTTGTTTCAAGGGCATCTGGAGAGAGTGTGCGAATCACTTAATATGTGAGATAAAGAGGATGAATGTTGCAAGAGATTAAAAGACAGTGCAAGGGGGAGGAGGGAAAGGAGGCCACCTGGTGTTCTTGAGGTATCGGTGGTTGGATTCTTCCAAACCATCGCCAAGGTAGCAGGTATTTATCATTTATTTTACACCTGGGCCATTTTCATGCCATTGATCCCAAGTGGAATAACCAATGCCTGAATTAGCCCCGTTTCCCTCCTCTTAGCGGCTTTGCAATTTGCTCTAACGACATACAGGTAAGTCCTTGACTTCCAGCAGTTCCATTTACTGACCAGAGTTTCAACATCATGGAAGAGAAGAGACTTATGGCCGTTTTTCATATTTCAACCGTTGCAGCATCCCCATGGGAATGGGATCAAAATTTGGACGCTTGGCAACCGACTCATAATATTTATGACGGTCGCAGCATCCCGGAATCATGCAATTCCCCTTTTGCAACTTTGACAAGCAAAATCAATGGGGAAGCCAGATTCAACCACCGTGTTGCCAACTTAACGACCGCAGTGATTCGCTTAACAAACGCGGCAAGAAAAGTCGTAACGTGGGGCAAAACTCTGCCCCACGTTACAAAGTGTTGGACTCAATTGTGGTCGTAAGTCGAGGACCCACCTGCATTGTAGAAAATGCGTGCGCTCTGAGATGGAAAAACTTTGAAAAAAGACCCAGCTTCTCCCTCATTCCAAATATCCACAACTACTTTGTTGCTTTAGTAATCCAGGATCAAATTTAATGAGTTCCTTCACAATTGTTTTTACAAGAATCGGATGGCATGTAGTAACAAGACATTAACTGTTCCATTTCCTTTAAAAAAAAAAAAAAAAAAGCATGTACGCTCACAACAGAAGACAAAAATATAAACTTTTTCTACTTACAATAATCCTATACATAGCATAACAACCAAATCACAAATTTTGTCACACGATAGAAATGTTTTGTGTTATCAGGTAAACAGGCGGAAAACCCTTTATAAAATTCCGCTTTTGTTTCCGGTTTTAAATTAACCATTAACTAAAAATAGCTATGCGGGGGGGGGGGGGGGCTGGGGTACATGACTAAGGCACCGACAGTACAAAGCAATATAAAAGCAAAACGTTTTTTCCTTAGGAGTGCGTTACACACCGACACGCCACGAGAAAAGGCAAAAAGAGTAAACCAACTCGTTGTAACCTTTGCGCGTTCGTTCTCAGGTGGAACCGTTTCTTCCGGTTTTCATCCAAACGAATATGGTGACGGGCTTCCTCAAGGCTTCAGAAATTCAATCCCAATTTTCCTAACCTGGGTGTTTCTTCAGATCCTTGGCAGCAACCTAAGCTGGCTGGAGAATTTCGGGAGATGACAACCGAACAAATCGGTTGCTCAAAATCTAAACCTGAACTTTTTTTACTTTGAGGCTTTCCTTGAACGTGATCCTTCGACGCTCAACAAAAATAATTTACCGTTCAAATGAGAATTGCGTCAAAACGTTGTTGGCTGGAAGTATTCTCTTAGGTCTAACTCACCTGAGCTCATTTCAAGTTAAGGTTTCGTCTGCAGGAACCAATTTAGCCTGAAGAGACTGAACATAGATCCCTGTGATTCCTTCTTGCAGGGATCGGAGTATGTTATAGCGAAGTATGTGATGTAAGGATGTGCTATAGCAGGGATGGCTAACCTTTTTGCCATTGAGTGCCAAAAGTGGGGGGGGGGGAGTGCAGGGGAGGTCGCTTTTGTACATGCCCACACCCATAATTCTGTGTCCCGCCCCCCGCGCATGCGTGTCGGCAACCCCCACCCCACGCTCCCCCCACTTTTGGCATGTGATGGCAAGGTAGGCCCGTTTTTCGCTCTCCCCAGGCTCCAGAGCCTTTCTAGGAGGCTGGGGAGGGCCAAAATGGCCTTCCTCACTCCCCCAGAGGCCCGCCGGAGGCCAGAAACAGCCGTTTTCCTGACTTCCGGTGGGCCCAAAAGGCCTGAAAATCAGCTGGAATGCACGCACATGCATGTCAGAGCTGAGCTCATGTGCCCACCGATATGGCTCCGTGTGCCACCTGTGGCACGCGTGCCATAGGTTCACCATCACAGTCTAATAGCTTGCTGGCAATATACAAGGTGTGCATATTTCAAAGTACCTACGTTTAGACTCTAGAATCAACCGGGATGAGAATGATTTCTGCACAACCCTTTGGGGTAATTTACTATCAGTTAGGGGTTTCACTTGCCTTACATATTGCTTTCCATTACTAAAACGCAATCAATCGTAATCAGTTAAGGCAAGGGTCTCCAAACTTGACAACTTTAAGGCTGGTGGACTTCAACTCCCAGAATTGCTGGCTGGGGAATTCTAGGAGTTGGAAGTCCACCAGTCTTAAAAGTTGCCAAGTTTGGAGACTCCTGAATTAAGGTACACCCAGCCGTATCCCTGACACTGTGGGACAACCAGAACTCCCAGAAGGGTGAACATGCTTGCAGGGAACTCTGGGGGTTGTGGTTTTGAACCTCTGGGGTGGGAGGGTTAGGCAGTCATCTCATATCCACCAGTTTTGTAAATTATGAGGTTACTTTTAAAACTGGATTGTTTGGACTGCTTAAATATCAAGTGGCTGGGGGAGTTCCATGAAGGATCTGCACCAAAGGGTCTTCCATTTTGCCCTATTGAGCTGCATAGTCTCAAACATGATAGCCAAAGTATTTTGTAAATGGCCAGCAGAGGTTCATTCAATTCATATTAGGTCCAATATATCCATATATTCCATATTTACATATATCAAACCATTTTTGAATAGGCATGAATATGATTGCATATTCTTTATCGAATGTGTAATTTCTAGTATATATGGCGTAAGGAATAATGTATTAAAACTGTACCAATAGAAGCATTTCTTAAAAAAAGACAGAATATGGTAACAGAATAACAGAATTGGAAGAGGCCTGGGAGGTCTTCTAGTGACTAGGCCAACCACCTGCTCAGGCAGGAAACCCTATACTATTTCAGATAAATGGTTGTCCAATCTCTTCTTAAAAACTTCCAATGTTGGATAACTCACAACTTCTGGAGGCAAGTTGTTCCACTGATTAAATGTTCTGTCAGGAAATTTCTCTTTAGTTCTAGGTTGTTTCTCTCCTTGATTAGTTTCCATCCGTTGCTTCTAGTCCTGCCTTCAGGAGCTTTGAAGAATAGCTTGACTCCCTCTTCTTTGGGGCAGCCCCTGAGATACTGGAAGACTGCTATCTCTCCCCTAATCCTTCTTTTCATCAAACTAGACATACCCAGTTCCAGCAACCGTTCTTTATATGTTTTATCCTCCAGTCCCCTAATCACCTTGGTTGCTCTTCCCTGCACTCTTTCTAGTCTCCACATCTTTTTTACACCGTGGTGACCAAAACTGGATATGGCATTCCAGGTGTGGCCTGACCAAGGCCTTATAAAGTGGTATTAACACTTAACGTGATCTTGATTCTATCCCTCTGTTAATGCAGCCTAGAACTGTGTTGGCTTTTTTGGCAACTGCAGCACACAGCTGGCTCATATTTAAATGGTTGTCCACTAGGACTCCAAGGTCCCTCTCACAGTTACTACTATTGAGCCGGGTACCATCTATCTATATCATCTATATACTATAGCTTTGCATTTGGTTTTTCTTGCCTAAATGTAGCGCCTTACTTTTTTCACCAAGAAATTCTATTCTGTCAAAAGATGTGCCTTTAATGAACAGTTAATGGCCAGAAGTCAATTGACAGACAGAATGAATGAATATCTCAAAGCTGATTTTAGTACAGAGGTCCCCAATGCCTGCCTACTGGACTGCAGCATGCCAGAAACAGGGCCGCACAAACAAGTTAAGCCTTATCCATGGGATGCAGGCAGCACGCAAAACCAGATCCCTTCCAGTCCATGGAAAAACCTCTCCACTGAACCGGTCCCTGGTACCCAAAATGTTGGGGGCAGCACTGTTTTAGTATGTTTTGTCTGTAGCTTCCTTTGTCCAATTGTAAATTGCAGGTGAATAGGATAGTACAAAACATAATAAACAAAGTCAACACAACTTTCCATTCTTGTAACAAAAACTGCTGCTGTGTTGTTTCACTTGAGAGACTCGTAACAGTCTAAAAATCACCAAAATAATGTTGTAATAATGATGCAAGCCAAGCCCCCAAGAACAGCTCAGCTTAACGGCTGGCATTATGGTAAAACTGTTTAAAAAAAAAAAAAGAATTAAGACAGATCTAACAGTCATAGGAAGTTGCAAAGAACTTGGGACGCGTCAAACCTTTTCCAACAATATTCCAACAATATATAATATTCAATATATGCTTTTTGCAGGTTCCACGAGAGTTAACAGAGATCAACTTTCAGAGACAAACATTTATTAAGTTTGGTTGAGCAGGCTGATTGCTTATGTATTAATGTAGAATGCTGTCATCTGTAAACACCTAATATAAACATTGATATACACAGTACGCAACTTCAGATGCACCTAAAGTGGCCAAAACTGTAATTCTAATTTCCTAATGAACAGTCTTACCAAGCTCAATGGAATTTTGGATCAGAGAAACAAATTAACTAACTATGGATCAAGTGGAGACCATAACGCCACATCCTTAACAGAAAAGAAATCTTACTTGTTTTAGCATATATACATAATGATTGGCCCATTAAGAATCCACCCAAAAGACTTTCTCGCCCTTGCAGGAAGTAAAAATTAAACGCAAGTCACCCCAAGACTAAAACAGCAAGACTCCCAACAAAAATGCTTCAAAAGGCAAACAAAAATTATTTGGAAAAAAGTAAAGGGAAATATACCAAAACGAAATTTTAATGTTTGATTCGTTAACAAGAGCACTGCTGCCAAAATACAACAGAGCAAAAAAGAAAAAAAAAAAGATGGAACAGCTAAGAACACGCTTTATTCTCCCCCAATGAAATGTTCTCTTTGCTGGGGAGAATTTCATTGAGCATAATTAGAGGTAACTTTTTTTGTTGTTGTTTCAGCTCCAGCTATGTGGCACTTAAGACAATCATTTGTGCACAGAAAGCTTTTAACAGTCATGCGAGGAAGAGACACAGTTGTCATTTTAGAACAAGGTAAAATTTTTCACCAAGGGCAGTGGGGGGAAGAGGGAAAAGTGTCAATGAGGCACTGCACTGGAACAGAACATCTAGTAAACTCCACACTGTACAGTTTCAGAAACAAATATTTGAAGAGCTATCATTAAAAAAAAAAAAGGCAGAATATTGATGAAACAGAACCAAGGGTTCTATTCATTTCGTGGGCCCCGGGTTGGGGGGGTCTCGATAATGCAATTTAAATCAGCTGACTGAACAAGAGGTCCAGAGTTATAAATTCTGGAAGCATTATGGGAAGAGGGGGGGGGAACGTTACAGGAAATAAAAGGCGAGATGCCGACATGCTGTGGAAATACAGTTGTTCTCACTTTCTTATTTTAAAGATGCAGTGTTCCTTCCCCCCCCCTTTCCCCCCCCCCCGAGCCCACCACATACATACATTCAAAAGAAAGGTACCAAGTGAGGATTCTTCGTATTTGGGTGGAGTTTATGGTGTTCACAAAAATTTCTCTGCTAATCCCCCTGGATGCGTTTCCAGAAAAAGAAACCCATCAAAGATTTCGTATGAAAGTTCATTTTTGCTGGGTTGAAAAACGACCGAAATTCTAAGGTCGGCGGGGATTATGTCCTGTTCAAATCAACCAGATTGGCTTCTGGGTAAGCAGATGCACCTTGCAAATGTGGCATTGGAAATCCCAGGTGTACCATTCAAAGTTAAAATTGCACAAGTACCTACGATCTCTTAAAGTGGGGGGGGGAAAGAAGGGGGAAAGAGGTTTTTTCCCCCCCCTGCATCGTTTAACGAGATGTCTCAGCATTGAAGTGACCTGCCTTAATTTATGCCCAGAGAAAGGGGGGGGGGGAGTAAAAAGTATAAATACAGTGTATGCCTGGATCTGTCCTCTCGTACTGTGTATGTCAGTAAACATGGCAAGCTTAAAGAAGTGCAAAAGTTGTGGCAAATGCCCCTGACTTAAAGTGCCCTCAATGTTCCTTAATTATTATTATTTTTTCCCTCTCAAATGCCGTTACAAAAATCTAGAAAAAGAAAATGATCCAAGGTACAAAATAGTCCGCCCTCCTCAAGGTCAGAAGCCAACACTGCATCTTTCAAACCAGAAAGGGGACATGGTCTACTCTTAAAACCATGTTGGCGTGATCGAAGGGTGGTGTGTTTATAGAGAAAGACAGTACCTGCAAAAGATCGGTGGGGAGGGGAAGTTGGGGTTTTACACGCAGGAGTATTGGTAACGTTTCTTCAGGCATGAGAGAGAGAATCGGTTGAAGACATAGAAAGCCAGGACGGCCATAGAAATGGTCCTCCTGAATGGCTTGAAATGTTTAGGAGGCCACGTCATATGATCATAGAGAAAAATCCAGGAAGAGAATGTCTACGAAGAGTGTGCCCAGCCCTTTAATTCCTTTATCCTACAAGAAAGGGGGGGAAAAAAAAGACAAAGCGGGAACATTTTATTGGAAAATGGAGGATACACATCGGATTTACCATTTGCCCTGAATGGTGTAGGGTTTCCTGCTTGAGCAGAGGGTTGGACTAGAAGACCTCCAAGGTCCCTTCCAACTCTGTTATTCTATTAACGGACAGAGTAGAGAGATCACACCGTACAGGTAGTCGACTTACGACCGCAATGGAGCCCAAAATTTCTATTCCTAAACGAGACGGTTGTCGAGCGAGTTTTGCTCCACTTTATGACCTTTCTTGCCACCGTTGTTAAGTGAATCCCTGCAGTTGTTATTTCAAGTCGGTAACATGACTGTTGAGTGAATCTGGCTTCCCCGTTGACTTCACTTGTCAGAAGGTCGCAAAAGGGGATCAGGTGATTCCCCAGGACGCTGCAACCGTCATAAATACGAGCTAGTTGCCAAGCGTCTGGATTTTGATCATGGGGGATGGGTGGGGATGCTGCACTGGTCATAAGTTACTTTTTGTAGTGCCGTTGTTAACTTCAGACGGTCACTAAACAAATGGTTTTAAGATGAATATCTGTACAGTGTACTGGAGACTAAAAAACAATATACAATTATCTCCAGAAGCTGAGTAGAATATACCACTAGCACCAGCACTTAGACTTAAATACCGCTTCACAGTGCTTTACAGTCCTCTCTAAGCGGTTTACAGAGTCAGCCTATTGGCCCCCAACTATCTGGGTCCTCATTTTACTGAACTCAGAAGGATGTCAGGACTGAACTGCTGAATTGCTGGCAGCCGGCAGTCAGCACAATTAGACTGCAATTCTGCATTCTAACCACTGTGCCACCACGGCTCCTGAACTTCATATATTTATTAAATTTGTATGCTGCCCATCTTACTGTTGAGAGACTCTGGCTGGCTTACAACAATTTATATATAGGTAAAGGTTCCCCTTGCACATATGTGCTAGTCGTTCCCGACTCTAGGGGGTGGTGCTCATCTCCATTTCAAAGCCGAAGAGCCAACGCTGTCCGAAGACGTCTCCATGGTCATGTGGCCGGCATGACTCAACGCCAAAGGCGCACGGAACGCTGTTTCCTTCCCACCAAAGGGGGTCCCTATTTTTCTACTTGCATTTTTTATGTGCTTTCAAACTGCTAGGTTGGCAGAAACTGGGACAAGTCACGGGAGCTCACCCCGTTACGCGGCACTAGGGATTCGAACCGCTGAACTGCCAACCTTTCCATCGACAAGCTCTGAAGGCAGATCCACAAAGCATTTTTTTTAATTTAAAGCAAAATTTTGATATTTTAGCTTTTGCTGTACAAAGATTAATACAGAATATTAAAGGTGCGGTTTTCTAGGTGTATGAATTGAACTGAATACTGGACGAAATAGCAAATTATCTTTGCTTTAGAAAGGAAGGCTACATTCTCACTGGAGGGGGGGTGGGGAGAAATCAATAGGCATTTTAGGAAAACCAAATGAAGCCATTGCAGACTTTTGGGCTGTTTTTCTGAATTCTTTCAGATATTTTACGTGAATTTGGGAATAGCCACTTGGGGCTACTCCAAAGTAAATTCCTAAGTAAATTTTTCAAAAGCTTTTTTGGAAAGGCTTAACAATTGGCAAATCTTAACTGTGATGATATAAAATAATTTAATATTTATCAAATGATTACATTAGATGCAAAAGAAGTTGCCCGTTTCACGTAGTTCGATTAAAACACTTAATGTACCCTTATGCCATTTAGGATCTGTATCCTGGCTGGAATCTGGCAGTTTCCTCAAAAATTAGTTCTTTCAGTTTTTCCTTCGGCAAGTCATCCAGCTCCATATCAAATTTGAAAGGCGCTTCAGCTACAGGCTTTAAAAAAAAATAAAGAACAGGCCATCAGAAACATGAATGAGA
Source organism: Pantherophis guttatus (assembly GCF_059756535.1). NCBI lineage: Eukaryota > Metazoa > Chordata > Lepidosauria > Squamata > Colubridae > Pantherophis > Pantherophis guttatus. Next base: position 8,408,318 of record NC_142079.1, on the reverse strand, counting down.
TTAAGGCACAAAAGGAATATGCAAATCGGAATGTTTTTGACTTTTTAAGTGTTCCAAAGCTGTGCAGAAGACTTTGTGGTCAAAATTAAAATATGAATCTTAGAAAATAATGCATACTAAAATTACCTGCACTAGTAGTTACTCTATAAATAGGCAGTTACGGAAGTTTTACTTGGTTAACATTTATTATGATATGGTTTGGAGAGCTGGTGAGTTAAGATTTTTCACACATTTATTGATATATGCTAAGGAAAATACAGATAGTCCTCAACTTACCACAGTCTGTTTAGTGACTGTTCAAAGTTACAATGGCACTAAAAAATGTGACTTATGACCGTTTTTCATAGTTATGACTATTGCGGCATCCCCATGGTCACGTGATCAAATTCAGATGCTTGGGAACTTATCAACTGCAGTGATTCACTTAACAACTGTGGCAAGAAAAGTCGTAAAATGGGATAAAACTCACTTAACAAATTTCTCACTTAGCAACATAAATTCTGGGCTCAATTGTGGCCGTAAGTTGAGAACTATCTATATATAAAACAAGATTTAAGCTATAAGTACGTATTACCCTCTCTGGCTGCCAAACCTATTCAAAGCATTGAATTAAAGTGTTTTACAGTGTCAAATAGCCTCCATACCTCATCACTGGGGTCGTAATACTGTTCTAGGTAGGGGTGAGCCAAAGCTTCTTCCACTTCAATTCTCTTGTGAGGGTTGAAAGTCAACATTTTATCCAACAGATCAAGAGCTAGAAAGACAATTTTTAGAATTAGTTTGGCTTGCATTCTATTCATCCCAATGTCCATCCTTATACAGAACATGTTGAATGACGTTTAATTTTTTTCCCGTGGGGGACGTAAAATAATTTCACGGAACAACCACAAAAGGAGAGCTCTAGTCCAAGCAGGACTTCATCTACAATAAAATCATTTACTGAGAAGAAAATAGGAATTGTTTGCATGTTTTTCAACGTATTTATTTGGAAGAACGTAAATATGGAGGGCTAATTCTTTTGATATGAGCATTAATGAAGAAAGAGAAAGAGTAGGGACTGTTACAAATCTCAGCTCTTCCAACTTTTCCTATAACCCATGCCATGGTTTTTGCGAAATGTCAGAATCTTATTCTTTTAAATTACCTTTGGGATCAGCATTTGGAAATAATCTGTTCCAGGGAACTTTATTTTTATACGGTAGAGAAAGCAAGTAATTTCTCGCTTTTGCGTTGATTATACAGTTCAAGTCTTCTTGGGAAGGAGAGCCAAGAATTCCTGCAACATGAAGGGGAAAAAAAGGAAGAGAAATTATTGCAAAAATAAAGTAGATCTGTCTATGGGCAACTTAAATTTGCTATCGTTTGCTCAACTTCCTAGTTCCAACAAGTAAACAAAGAAAAAGGAAGAAACACCAGTTAGACATGTTAAGAGTCTTTTGCCTGTATTATTTAGATGTAAAAATGAAAAAAAAAAAAATTACCAAGAATGTGGTTGAGCTGATCAAGGTAGTGTTTTCCTGGGAAGATGGGTCTGTTTGATAGCATCTCCGCCAGAATACAGCCTACCGACCAAATATCAATAGATTTGGTATATCCCTACAGACAAAATGGGGAAAAAACATTTGCTATAATGTTGTATAATTTTACAGTTCTGGAGTTTTCAAATATGATAGTTTTCTAGCACATGTCACTACTACTACCATTTGGAGAATATTTTAGACTTTACACTTAGGATTTCTTGAAGCATTACAAAAATGCACTATAAAAAATATTTGTTTATACAACTCCATAAACCGCTATACCTAAAGTTAAATTACTTGGAATCCAGAGGACTTGTTTCAAGACATAGATATTAAATAACAACTTTAAATGGATAATATGTTACCCAGCTTTGAGCCTACAAACAAACACGTATATGCACCAAAAAAAAAAAAAAAAAACCCTGACAATATTCTAGAAAAAAAGTACTGCTTATAAAACAGGAGGCACCATTTTACGATCTGCAAAGTTAAACTAATATTTTACATAAACTAGGCCTGTGATGGCGAACCTATGGCATGCGTGCCAGAGGTGGCACGTAGTCCTCTGTGGGTACGCATGCCGTCGCCAGCTGCTCTTCTGGTTTCTGGCATGCACATGCCGGCTAGTCTTTGCAGGCACCGGAGCATGGCCCCAACACAGGCCATTTTCTGGCCAAAAACATCCCCCAAAACGACTTGAAAACAGTCCGAAAAATGGCTTGAAAATGACCCAAAAACAGACATGTGTCCGCCGGCCAGCTGGTCTTCGCACATGCACGCGTGTTCCAGTTTGGGCACTCAATGCTGAAAAGGTTCATCATTACTGAACTAGGCTCACTCAGTTAAACAGGTCTAATAATGGATTTCCATTATTGGTTGACTGATTTGGATTGAACAACTCTGCTATAATATTAAACACAAAACATTTCAGCTCTCACCTTAGAATTCAGCATGATTTCAGGAGCTCTGTACCAACGCGTAGCTACATATTCTGTTAGGAAACCAGTGTGGTCATGGTCTGGATCTGCCACACGAGCCAAACCAAAGTCACATGTCTATTATGGGATAGAAGAAAAGATTGTTGTTGTTTTTAGAAAGAGTAGGGGTTTTTCTTTCGAGTCAGCAAAATTCGTTTTTTTTTTTTAAAAAGGTAAATTTTAGGGGGATATCTTCCACAAGGGGGAAAAGGCTTCAGAGATGGCAGTGTTACAATATCTGAGCGGCTGCACAAAGAAGAGAGGGTTGGGGGGGAGGGGGTCAACCTATTTTCCAAAGCCCCAGAATGCAAGACAGGAAACAATGGATGGAAACTAACCAAGGGGAGAAGCAGCCTAGGACTAAGGAGAGGTTTCCTAACTGTGAGAGCAATCAACCAATGGAACGGCTTGCCTCCAGAAGCTGTGGGTGCTCCAACACTGGAGGCTTTTAAGAAGAGACTGGACAGCCATTTGTCTGAAATGGTATAGGGCCATGATGGCAAACCTATGGCACATGTGCCACAGGTGGCACGCAGACCCCCTCTCTGCGGGCACACCAGCCGTCGCCCCAGCCCAGCTCCACCGTGTATGTGTGCGCTCTTCCCGCTGACCACTGGTCTTTGGGTCTCTGCCGCGCATGCGCGGGGAGCAGGGGGCATGTGGGGGATGCACATGTACAGGAGGGGCGCATGCATGGGGGGTGCTCGCATTGCATTTTGGGGGTTCAAAATGGAAGCCAAAATGGCGCAGGGCACCACGCGAGGCCCCCCCGTGCCCCGTTTTGGGCCTGGAAAATCTCTTGCACCAACCTGGATGCCAAAATGGGGCATGGGGGCACCGCACAAGGCCCCCCATGCCCCGTTTTGGGCGTGGAAAGCCTCCTGCACCAACCTAGTAGCCAACACGGGGCGTAGGAGGGCAGGGCGCATGCACGCAAATGCATGGGGGATGCACACGCATGCACAGGGGGGTGCTCACAATGCATTTTGGGGGTTTGCACACGCCTTGGGCACTCAGCACCAAAAAGGTTCACCATCACTGGTATAGGGTCTCCTGCTTGAGCAGGGGGCTGGACTAGAAGACCTCCAAAGTCCCCCTTCCAACTCTGTTATTTTGTATTCTGTAACCCCTTGAGCTGTCTCCAGAAAGCTAAATACAGACCTTGAGATCACAAGTAGTGTTTAGCAGCAAGTTGGACGGTTTGAGGTCCCTGTGCAATACGTTGGCTGAATGGATGTATTTCAGTCCTCTCAAAATTTGGTAAAGGAAGTAACAAATGTGATCGTTGCTGAGATGTTGAGTCTTTAAGAGTTTGTAAAGATCTGTTTCCATGAGATCTTGCACAATGTAGCTGAAAATTGAATTAAGGCAACAAAACCAACACATGTTTTATATCGGATAATGTAATTTGGCCGAGCTTCCGAGATGTTTAAATTACGTGGCCAAGGGGATGCTGCAACGGTCATCAGTGTGGAAAATGGTTCTAAGTCACCTTTTTCAGTACCGTTAACTTCAAACGGTCAAGTAAGCGATGCATATAATAATAACCATTATTTTACTTTAACATAAAGAGGAAAAGAGGACGGCAATGAGAATAGGAGGAGGTAGGGTTTTTAAAAGGATACACGTCTTTCATCTGATCAATAGTTGAAGCCCTAATGATGTCGTTGATCCCAATAATATTTTCATGCTTGAAACGCAACAGGATTTTGATCTCTCTCAGGGTTCTCTGACAGTAAGTCTGGTGTTCGAAAGGGCTGATTTTCTTGATCGCCACCCGAACTCTGTTCAAATTATCATAGGCTGAACTGGGGGGGAAAAATGTGATAAAATAAACTCAACAATCGACAAAACAAGAGACGTTTTTAAATAATGTAGCAGGATCTCCACCTTGTCTTCCAACCAACGTTTGGTTAAGTTTCTACATTAAAAAGCTTCCTTTGATGCTGACGACCACAAAATTGCCGAGCACCCCTGTTTCTCCTCTAAATCTTTGCCCGTATTTTGTTCCTTCTCTATATGGCCATATGGCTTTCTTCTCAGCAATATAATATATAGAAATTGTTGGTCCCAAAAGAAATGTTGCTTAAAACAAAGAGTAGGTTCCAGCATTATAGACACTGAGATTGCAAAGTTGTCCACCCATTTCTTTTCACACGACCTTGCCTAATTTCAGAGACAGTAAGGATTGTAGGGTTGTGTTAAAGGGGTGGGTTGTGGACTAAGGACACAAGAGGGGACGTGGGGTCCTCCAAATCAGGAGACCCCAATACCCATTCACCATTTTTAGGGCAGAGGGGGCTGTTAGGAGGAAGAAGATTCTAACTAATTTGGATGCTATTATCTCCAGCACATGTAACATGAAGCAAACGCACCGAAATATTCACTTTAATGTCTGTTGCAAAACTTAAGATAATTTAGACAATGTTGCCTATCTCTGTAAATATACTGCTATTATGGGATACAATGGTAAAGAGATTTTTTTTTTAAAAAGTGCTACAATTTTTATTTACAGACCCCTCACATCCTGGACATAAAATGTTTCAACTCCTACCCTCAAAACGACACTATAGAGCCCTGCACACCAGAACAACTAGACACAAAAACAGTTTTTTCCCGAACGCCATCACTCTGCTAAACAAATAATTCCCCCAACACTGTCAAACCAGTTACTAAGTCTGCACTACTATTAATCTTCTCATCGTTCCTATCACCCATCTCCTCTCACTTATGACTGTATGACTGTAACCTTGATGCTGGTATCCTTAAGTTTTATATTGACTGTTTCCTAATGTGATTTGATTGCTTACTTGTTCCCTATGACTATCATTAAGTGTTGTATCTTATGATTCTTGACGAATGTATCTTTTCTTTTACATACACCGAGAGTGTATGCACCAAGACAAATTCCTTGTGTGTCCAATCACACTTGGCCAAGAAAGAATTCTATTCTATTCTATTCTATTTAGCAAAGGATAGTAATAAACAAGTGGGACTTTTCCTGTGGATCTGGATACATTAATCCAGCCCCCGCTCCCCCCATTTGCCTTCCTTGTTGTTCTGTTGACAATGGCTCATTTTCTGCTCTGGTGGTTTTTCAACACTGACAAGCACCAATATGTAAGCTTATCTGAATCTTGAAAAGTTTAAGGAATGTGTTCTTAGAAAAGGAGCAAGATTATTGCTTTGTCGACCCAGTTCTTGCTGTTGCTTGGCAACCACACTTAATTTAGTTTAAATTTCACTCCAGATTTCAAGCCTAATAATAGATGATTACTGATTCGGTTTTCAACGGAAAGACAACTCCTATAGTCTAACAGAACCATTCCAATAACACAGAAGACAAAAAGGAATTGAAGCAAAATTTGGCTGAGATTCTCGGTCTCTGTTCTTCTTCTCAGCAGGATCATTCAGCAGGAGCTATTCAAACAGGCTAAATGAACTATTTCTAGATAACCATTATACCAATTGTAAATCAGATTGCCTTTTCCTCCTGTATCACCTATTACAGATATAAGTCTGGAGCCAGGCACTTTCTTTGCAAGGATCTTTGTGAGTTTGCAGGCAACCTTCCTGATTAAAGAGGTTAAAAATGCTTTAAGTAAACAAAACAACTGCAGCCAAGAAATTAAAAGATGCTTGCTCCTGGGGAGGAAAGCTATGGCAAATCGAGACAGCATACTAAAAAGCAGAGATATCACCCTGCCAACAAAAGTGCGTATAGTCAAGGCGATGGTTTTCCCAGTTGCAATGTATGACTGGGAAAGTTGGACCATAAGGAAGGCTGAGCGCCAAAGAATGGAGGCCTTTGAACTCTGGTGCTGGAGAAGACTCCTGCGAGTCCCTTGGACTGCAAGGCCATCCAACCGGTCAGTCCTAGAGGAGATCAACCCTGACTGCTCTTCAGAAGGCCAGATCCTGAAGAGGAAACTCAAATCCTTTGGCCACCTAATGAGAAGGAAGGACTCCCTGGAGAAGAGCCTAATGCTGAGAACGATGGAGGGCAAAAGAAGAAGGGGACGGCAGAGAACGAGGTGGCTGGATGGAGTCACTGAAGCAGTCGGCGTGAGCTTCAAGGGACTCCAGAGGATGGTAGAGGACAGGAAGAGCTGGAGGAACGTTGTCCATGGGGTCGCGATGGGTCGGACACGCAACTAACAACAACAAAAACAAAACAACAACAAAAATTTAACCCTAGAGGAATTCAGGAAGGATTAAACCGAGCCTGGTTTTATCCTCCACTTTTACTTTTTAGAGATAAAGAATATTTCCCCATGAAGTTAACCCAATTAAAAGGAAGAGAACTGTCTAGCAACAGATTTATAAGTGATAATCTGGAAGAGAAAACTAATGGAATAAGAAATCCATTATCAAAAGCTAAAGAAAGTTATTAGGAAACAAGAACTTTAGATGTCTATGATGTGTGTGCAAATCAGGTGGATCACACACTGACGTGAAATAAAAGGCTGACACCTAAGAATAATTAATTTTTATATTCCTGACGAAGGGGAAGAGGATAATAATAATTAAACCTGCATGGTGCCCAACTCTTGTTGACTTTGGGTGGGTCATAACAACCAAGCAAAGAAATTAATGTTTCATAACCTTTCTCAAACAGATACTCTCTCCAAACCAGTGTACAGAGGGATCTGATTCCCAGAATTCCTTGGAAAGGCGGCCAAAGGTATTACCTAGATCAAAGATCGGAGTACAATCTGTTTGACTGGTTAGGAAAGAAATTCATTCTCTTTGTCGCTGAGCAACAAATCACTGGTTTGGCAGTGCACCTGTGTCAAGGAGTGATTCTGCTTTTAAAGGTTCAGGATCACAACCTTCTCGGGATCCCAGGTAAACGGTCATTCTTGCTTCACAATTTATGATTTGCCCATTAACCTGAAAACATTAAGGTCTTCATAGGATATCCCAAAGATTATTTCAATAGCCCTGCGTGAGAGTTGGTCAATGCATCTGCGGAGTGCCCTATTTCAGGAAGACCGCACTAGGAATTGGAAGAATTCCCACTGGAAAGTTTTAATTCTTCATTAAAGAATGGATCCCATAGGGCAAATCAGAATTTTAAGGCTATGGTGGCTATTTGAGAGAGATGGGGTTTCTGTCTTCCAGGCTACTGAAAAGTTTGAAAGAACGTATTTTTATCCTTTTCACCTAACTAGGAAATAGGGTAGCCTGTGAGAAACGCTCGTCATCAACTTTATTCTTAGAAAGAGAGAAGAACAAAACAAAAACAAACTCAGAGCATAAACTGAGAGCAGAGGTGGAGCAAATATAGGTTTTGGCAGAAAGAAGACAAAGAAACGACTATTATTAGAGCGAGCAGAGACCAGACGGTGTCTGGAATGTAACAGAGGAAAAAGGGACACAAGCGGGCAGCTTCAATCACATTTCTTTCAAAGAAATTCAGAAGCTCGGGAATCTCAGCCTTTGCAAATAGAAGGGATGAGCAGTACAGGCAGTCCTCGATTTACGACCACACTTGAGCCCAACGTTTCTGTTGTCAAGCGAGGCATTTGTTAAGGGAGCTTTGCCCCATTTTATGACCTTTCTTGCTACAGTTGTTAAGTGAATCACTGTACTTATGTTAGTAACCCGGTTGTTAAGTAAATCTGGCTTCCCCCTTGACTTTGCTGCTGAGAAGGTTGCAAAGGGGGATCATATGACCTTGGGACATAGCAACGGTCGTAAGTATGAACCAGTTGCCAAGCATCTTAATTTTGATCACATGATCGTGGGGAGGCTACAAAGGTTGTAACTGTGAAAAACGGCCATAAGTCACTTTTTTCAACGCCGTTGTTAGCTTTGAATGGTCACTAAATGAACTGCTGTTAAGTCGAGGACTACCTGTAATCGTGATTTCCTGAATCTAGAGCCAAAGAAAGGGATGAGTTAAAGACAGAAGTCTTGATACTACTGTATTATTTCAGTGGCCATGCTTAAAAGCATTAATGTTTGAAAATCCGACTGATTGTTCTCAAGACTGCAGACTTCCTCTTCACTCTTCCTGCAGGTAGGAACCTATAGAAGCACTTACCTTTCTTAAAAAAAAAAAAGCCAGAATTACACCTGCCATTTCCTTCTTTAAATGAAGCAGGTAGCAGCCAACTTCAAATTCTAGTTTCGCATTATATCTTGCTGGTCAAGGGATAAGGTGAGATCTGTGTTCCGAAGCAACATTAAGCTTTTTCAATCCTAAAAGATTCAGTGTTACCCACTTGAGAGAAAAAAAAATTAAAATCCCAAGATAAGCTTGAAAAAAATCAGATAGAGAACGCTGGCACGGTCGTTGGTGAATGTTAGGCCAGGATTCTGAAGAATTATGGCTTGGTATTTTCTGCAAGACAATCCAGAGAAGGCAGTTTCCTATGTTCCTAAGTTACAAGCCCTGAAGCGTAGGCAGAAGTGACAGGAGAAATAACATATTAAAGATGACTGCAGAATCAGTACACTGCACCTCGAAAAAACAGACATCGAAGGAAGGAATGAAATGGTGACCAGGCTACAAAAAAAGGACTACAAGAAGACAGAATTTTGTAGAAGGGATTCTAGGAAAGTCATTAGGGTTGAATATCAGAATATGGTTTGCCGAAGTATATTTTTTAAAAAATCTGTCCCAGAGAAAACTGGAAGAAGATGGTTCAAAAAGGTGAACGCGAATGCTGAATCACCAAGGCACAAGAATGGAAAGTAAGTCAGAGAGAGAGAAAGAAAGGGAGAAAGCCACAAGAGGTCTAGAATGAAAGTTGAATCTGGCAATGTGCCAGTAACTACGCAGAAGAAAAAAATACAGATTAAAGTTTCAGCAGTGGGAAAAGATAACCACCCAAGGCTGAGCCTGGCAAGACTTTGCCAGGGAACTCTGCTATCAGTCAGGTAAGATTGTAAAGACTGCCCAAAGGGAAAGGAAAAATCATCAAAGGCTGCGTTTTCTTCCTATTAAGCCACCATTCGCTTAACCACAACTTATTATTAAACCACAAGTGATTGGGTTTGCACAACATGCTAAGAAGAAGAAGAAAAAAACCTTTTGGCTTTGCAATGTTAGATGAATCTAGCCATCGTAAAAGAAGGAAACTGTGTGTTGAAGAAAGAAATTATAGAGAAAACCAGAGGATAAATTTAGTATCCAAACCAGCAGTGTTTTCCAGCTTTAGTGAAATCTTTTTGGTCTGCCTGGACTAGCATGTTCATTTGACATTGAAATGGACATACAAACCTGGATAGGGATCTGGGTAAGAGAAACCTTTGGTCACTGTTTTTAGTGGCAACCTCACTAGTGCGAGGTCTCAGATGTGAGTCTAGCAAAGATGTTCAACATTCTGAACACTTTTTCATGGAACGGAAGCATTAATAACTTGACTCCGAATCAGGATGTTCACATGCTTATAATCTGCTGAAAAGTATATAAACCACGGCTGTCTTAAATTCTCACTAATCTGCATGCACAGAACTTTTCTTAAATTCCTGTCTTAGCATCAGCTAACAGTCGCAGCTGACTGCCACATACCTATACTTCAGGTTTTAAACTAAATCTCAGAGTTTTCACAGAAATAAAGTACAATACCTATAACACACAGAATTGTTTGTATAATAGAATCACGATTCTTTCAGTTAACTATTATTAATGCTGAATTTTCTTCAACATTTCTGTTACCTGATTTGAAATTTTAGTAAGACAAATCTATCCATGGGTTAGTCAAGTAGTCAAACAGCTGTTAAGTATAAAGACGTTAGAATTTTAAAAATGAATTACCGTCTAGCTCATTATGCTGGATCGGAAAAAGGCAATTCCCCAGTGGAAGATCTGAGCACTTATGCCAGCTTGCATTGATTTAAAAAAAAAAAAGTTAAGAGCTGAGCAGTCTTTTTCAAGAGGAAAACAATTAACTAAAAAGACCTTAATGTAAAGTAGGCTCTGCATATGCTATGAACAGAACACTTTCCTGCCTACCCCTCTGAACTGATATTGGTGTAATAGATCCTGCACCATGTGACGGCAGGCACTTGATTGACAGGCATTAAATTCTGACTTCAGACTGGCTAGTCCATACAACACAGGAGACCCCAACAGAGGAACAGAGCCTTGTTGAATGTCAGCTGAAAAGGAGCAGCACCAGCTGTGTTAAGCACAAAGCCTTCACAACACAAACCTGTAATATATCACTTGCCCCCTCGCTGGCTCTGGTAACTAGAAAAGGCTCTGTTCCCTGCTCTCGCAGCTTCCTGTACCCAAATTTTTAAAATTATATAAGACCCAACAAGCTATCCATCAAAGCCCCCTACAAAAAAAATTGGCCGTTTTTCGTATTTGGCCTAGTCTCCTACTGTAATTCAAACAATATACAATACATTTTCATTCAAACCCAACTGAAGATACTATCTGATTTCATCAAGCGCAGGCATGGCAAACAGCGATTTAAGGAAGAGACAAAAAATGATACCCCATGAGCAACAAACAGTAAAATAGACTTAAGAATAGCTGAGCTCTGGGTCTTTGCTCCCACACACCCCTTAGCTTAGTATGTAGTGAAGGATCAGATGTTCTTCTGGTATCTTCCTGGACACCCCAGAAAATTCACACATGAAGTGTATTAAATAATACCTGGCATACATTTACATATGTAACACAGGCACCCTTATACAGACACAGACTGTACGCAGTTTCACCTTTGCTATGAACAGTATGGTTAATAATTAATATCTGACATTAAATATCATATTTAGATTGTATAGACGGCAACAGCATAAAGTGGTTTGCTGAAACTATAGCAGGCAAAGAAACTTGGGCATGTGGGTGTTTTATTAAGTAATCCGGTAGAGGAGATAATAACTTAGATCTTTGTAGCTGCTATAATACCAATAATAGGCATTATATTTTATTTGTGGCAGCAAAGTCTCATTAAATTTTGGGAAAATATGCATAGGATCAAAATGAGAATTTGAAATATATGCGTCCCGAGGCAAGACTCACTATTTTAGGTTTCGATTGCCTAAAAAAAATGCTTCCCCAAGGAATTTGGCACAATTAAAATATAAGGCATAAAATGTATTCCCGGTACATAAACGGCATAATGAAATGTCAGATATCGATTCCTTTGGAAAATAATGGGAACTCGGGAGAGAAATCAGAAGAAATGACTGCTTTAAATAAATAAATCACTGATATACATCAATGCACACCTATTTTGACTGCTTTACATAATATTATGAGGCACCCTGAATGCCTCATTGAGGGAGAATAGGCAAAACAAATGCGTTGTTTTTTTTTAATAGACAAAGCTGCAATCTTAAGGATATTTTAACCAGGAGTTAACAAGTTTGAACCTGGTTGGTTTCATTCCCAAATAAAAATGCCCAAAATTGCTCTGCAGTCTCCAAGCTTTTGACTTCAACCTTAATAGATTTTAAATGCAATCTAGGCACCCAACTACATTTGCATTTGATGTATGTAGAGTGTCTTGGCTAGCCAAGAACAGAACATTAGCCTGATGTGACAGTGAATGTGTTGACTTTTGAATAGGGAGACCCTGTTGCACACTCAGCCATGAAAACTGTTGGGGTGACTCGGGGCCAGATGTTTTCTTTCTTTCTCGGCCCAGCTCACTGGGTGATTGCAGAGGGGGGGAGCTGGGTCTAGGCTGCCTTTTGCTTCTGTGGGAGACACAGAAAACAGAAACCCACAAACAGGCGACAGGTTTGCAATTAAAAAAGGCTGCGGCAACCACAACTCGAGTTTGTCAGGATGGGTCACAGCCCCAAAGAAGCTGGGATCCTATGAAGATGGTGTGGGCTGCTGTTGCCCTTGTCACTTAAAATATGAAAGTGGAGCAGCAGATCTAGAAAATCCTGGTGGCCTTCAGACTCCATTCTCATCATCTACCACCACCATGGGAAGGCCCTTCGAGTCCGTGGGCAGCGATGGGAGTTGTGGTCCAACCTGGCTAAAAGGTAGCAGTCAAGGCCCCAATCCTCTCTCCAAGGATGGACCACCATCCTCATCATCCACTGCCAGTACTGGAAGGTTCTCTGCTCTCTGGAGCAATTGATGGGAGCTGAGGTCCAATCCATCTGGAAGGCAGCACTCTTGGCCTCCAATCTCTCAATTTGAATCCCCATCCCCATCATCCACTGACAATATAAGAAGGAGCTCTGGTCCTTGGGGTAGTGATGGTTCTTGTGGTCTGACTTGTCTGCAAGGCAGTATGCATGCACAGCCCCCAATCTAGAGCAATGAGGCTAGGATAGCAATGGGAATTGTGATCCAATCTATCTAGAAGGCAGAACACAGGGCTCTCCAGCCTTCCCCTCCTGGACCCCCATCCCCATCATCCATCACTAAGACAGAAAGGCTCTCGGGTCCATGGGTCAGCAATGGGGGCTATGCTCCCACCTGTCTGGAAGGCAATGCACCGTCCAACCTCAACCTACAGCCCCATCATCCACTGCTACGTAGCATGAGAAGGCTGGGAAAGCGAGGGGAATTGTGGTCCAATGTGTCTGGAAGGAGGAGTGCTCTCCAGTCCCTGTCTGGCAAGCAACGCACCCAGCCCCCCCTCCCCCGATTCCCATCATCCACTATCAGCTTGAGAAGGCTGGGAGTTGTGATCCAATATGTCTGGAACATAGGGCTCCCCACCCTTCCTCTGCTGGACCATCCTCATCATCCACTATGAAGACCGACAGGTCTGAAAAGCAATGCACCCATGCTCTTCCTAGATACCCATCATCCACTACCAGATGGGGGAAGGCTGAGGCAACGATGGGAATCATGGTCCAACCTGTATGGTTGGCTCCACACCTCCCCCCCCCCGCCTGGACCATCATCCCCATCATCCCCCACCAGGATAGAAAACCACTTGCAGTCCCTGTCTGCAAAACAACGCACCCAGCCTCCACCTAGATACCCATCATCCCCTACCAGATGAGGGAAGGCTGGGACAGCGCTGGGAGTCATGGTCCAACCTGTCTGGACGGCTCCCCCTCTCTTCCCCTGTCTGGACCACCCTCTCCATCATCCACCACTACGACCCGAAAAATCTGGAAAGCAATGCGCCCAGGCTCCTCCTAGATACCCATCATCCACTACCAGATAGGGCAAGGCTGGGAGTCATGGTCCAGCCTGTCTGGATGGCTCCCCATCTCCCTCCCCCACCCCCCTGGACCACCATCCCCATCATCCACCCCCAGTTGATGGGAGCAGTGGTCCCACCTGTCTGCAGTGCGCCCCGCCCCGCCTGCAGCCGGACTCCCACCCCCATCATCCCCACCCCCCACCCCCCGCCTTCCTTACCAGACCATCCCGTAAGCCCCTTCCCCGATATAGGAGAGGTTGGTGTAGCGAGGCCCCACGTCGAAGACCTGCCCGCGCACCATCTCCGGGACCCCGGCAGGGCTCCCACAGCTGCCCGCGGCGGCCCCCGACACCGCCGCCATGTTGGTATCCGTGAGGGGAGGCGAGGCTGAGGGGAAAGGGGCGCCGACCGGCCGGCGGGCGGGGAGAAAAGGAGGCGGGAAGCCCACCCTTCGCCTTTCCGGGGCTCGCTCCGGCCAGACGAAGCGAAGGAGGAAAGGCTGCCAAGGGAAAGGCGACGCAGAGACGCCCCCAGCCCCCGCCAAAAAAAAAACACGGCCGACGCGCAACCCCGCCAACCGCCCTCTGAGAGAAGCTTCTGAGGGAAAACGGGGCGGGGCTGGAAACTTGACGAACCGCGCACGCGCACTCGCCGGGAGGGGGTGGGTTGGGAGAGCGGGCCGGGCTCGCGCTCTGCGATTGGTTGGGCTGAGGATGGGGGGGGGAGAGAGAGAGAGAGAGAGAGAGAGAGAGAGAGAGAGGCGTGGCGCGCGCGCGCGCGGGGAGGGAGGGGTTTAGAGGATTGGATGAAGGCGGGGTTTGGGGGAGGGTGTGGAGAGGGTGCCGCAGCCCGAGGGGCGTGGCCTAGGGGAAAAGCGGCGGAGGACGTGGAACGAAGGGGGCGTGGCCACGGAGGCGGGGTTTTGCAGAAGGAAAAGGTGGGGGGGAGGAGGAGGATCTGTAAATCACGTGGTTTCCCTTTTATTTTATTTTATCTTTCCCCTTGCCATTCGTGATTTGCAATTTTATTTCTTATTTCTACCTCCGAAATTGCATTGGCCTCCCACGAATGAGTTTGCTTTTCTGGAAATGTGGTGCTGCTCTGAGAAAGAGGGAGATCCAGATGTGCATTTTCGAAGCACCCTAAGAGGGTGAGATTTCTGCAGAGTTGAGGAAGAATAATTTTTCGGTTTAAGAAATTTAAAAAAAAAAAAAAAAAGGCTAGCCCCTGCTCCGAGCAATGCATTAATAAATAAATCGATATCTTTTTTTATATATATTTAACATTTATTAAATGTTTATGCTGCCTCTCTTCGTTTTCTTGCAGACGTTTCATTACCCAAATTAAGTAACATCATCAGTGCTAAGAGAATGGAATTGGGGGGGGAGGAGGAGGAGAAGAAGAAAAGAGGAGGAGGAGGAGGAAGGGGAAAGGGAGAGGAGGAGGAGGAGAGGAGAGGGAAGGAGAGGAGGAGGAAGGAAAAGGAGAAGGAAGAGGAGGAGAAGAAGAGGAAGAGGAGGAAGGGAAGGAGGAGGAGAAGAAAAGAAGAAGACTGTGGGGTCCTTGGTGCTCTCTAGGTTGTTTTCTTGCAGACCCAAATTAAGTAACATCATCAGTGCTAAAAGACAGGGGAATTTGGGGGGGGAGGAGGAGAGGGAAGGGGAGGAGGCGAAGGAAGAGGAGAAGAAGAAGAAGAATGGGAAAGGAAGGAGGAGGAGGAGGGGGGGAAGAAGAAGGAAGAGAAGGGGGGAAAGAGGAAGGAGAAGGAAGAGGAGAAGAAGAGGAGGAAGGGGAAAGGAAGGAGGAGAAGGGGAGGAGGATGGGGAAGAAGAAGGAAGAGGAGAAGGGGGGAAGAGGAAGGAGAAGGAAGAGGAGGAGGAGAAGAAGAGGAGGAAGGGGAAGGGGAAGGGGAGGAAGAGAAGAAGAAGAAGAAGACGACTGTGGGGTCCTTGGTGCTCTCTAAGTTGTTTTCTTGCAATGCAGACGTTTCATTACCCAAAGTAGGTACACCATCAGTGTTAGTTCAAGATATATATATATATGAACCAATTCCAAACCTTAAACAGGAATCACTATTTCACAGGTTTGTTTTTAAAGTCTCCTTCTATAATCTTAAAATTGGATCTTATGATTCTTGACGAATAATTTTATTTTTTTCTTTTATGTACACCGTGAGCTTATGCCCCGAAGACAAATTCCTTGTGTGTCCAATCACACTTGGCCAATCAAGAATTCTACTCTACTATAAAATCTACGGTAAGGCAGTTTAAGAGTAAAAAAACAAAACAAAACCCACACATTTAGTTCTTTTTGACTTGCTAATTTTGGGTTGCCCAGCACCTCATTTCCAGATATTTTAATGTAGGATCTGTAACTCCTTTTGCTTCTTCCACATTCCCTGAAGAGGCAACCCGGACTGCTCCCCAACTTTTTCATTGCACTGCCATCCAACGTGAGCTATACAGTGCAGAATTTAAAATCGAGATGGATTTAAATACCCGCAACTGTGCCAAACACCTGTTTCTTTTATGACAGCTTTCCGCGCCACATGGAGGAACACGGTGAAACCGTTTCTTCTCCATGTTCCCCCTGTTAAAAAAAAATAAATATATATATATATTTTTAAATTGCTCAGGAACACCAGAGAAACCGCAGATGACAATGCGGCTTGCAACAAAAATATTTTTCCATCTCCTCCTTTACATAATCACAATTTTTCACAAGGAGAGGGAAGAACAGATGGCCGATGACTTTGTATGTTATTAAAGCACGTGTACCCCGTTAGGTGTGATTGGAGTTCGACGCATGGGCCATAATTAATGTAGGATGCGGTTAAAATGCTTGGATTATGTTCTGTCCGCACCACAAGATTTGTTTTTGTTTGTTTTTTTAAAAAAAGAAAGCGCGAGATTTTTGCATCTTTTCTTGGCTTAAACCTGAATCCTAAAAACTAGCCCCGTTCTAAAAGATGCTCAGAGTAGGAATCAATTAAGTAAAAGTAAAGGTTCCACATCCAGTGGTGAAATCCAATTTTTTTTACTACCTGTTCTGTGGGTGTGGCTTGGTGGGCATGGCAGGGGAAGGATACTGCAAAATCCCCATTCCCACCCCACTCTTGGGCCAGCCAGAGTTGGTATTTGCAGGTCCTCCAAACTAATCAAAATTTCCACTACCAGTTCTCCGAACTGCTCAAAATTTCCACTACCAGTGGAACCTGTCAGAACCTGCTGGATTTCACCCCTGTTCCCCTCACACATACGTGCTACTCGTTCCAGACTCTAGGGGGCAGTGCTCATCTCCGTTTCAAAGCCAAAGAGCCAGCACTCTTAGCTTAGCAACTGACATTCTGGTCCCAGTTGTTATAAACCAAGGAGTAAACCTGTAGTAGTTTACAGCAAGGAAAGGTCCACCCAGATTCTACTGCTGGCAGTCGCTAGATAGGGAGGGTATACTTTTCTGCCATTTTTAATAGAGAATCGGTGAGTATGCATATACCTGATGTAAATAGAATTTACCTAAAGGAAAAGGTAAAGGTTCCCCTTGCACATAAGTGCTAGTCGTGAATAAAGGGTTCAAAACATTGCTAGGTTTTATTGCACGAGGGAATCTTTAAGAAGAATAAAAATGTTTCGGAGCTACAGCTACGCTTCAGCTGTATTAAGCGGCCAGGCTCCCGAGACTTGCAAGAATAATATTGATTTTGCTTCTGCATGGCTATTACAGCAGACTGAACATTTCCACACGAAGCTAGGAAAGAGATTAAGACACTGTCTAAGGCCGTGATGGTGAACCCATGGCACGCGTGGCACCGGTGGCACCGAGCCCTCTCTGCGGGCACATGAACCGTCGCCCAGCTGATTTTCAGGTCTCTGCCACGCATGTTCAGAGGGGCAGGGGGCATGCGGGAGACGCACATGCTTGCCCAGGGTATGGGGGGGGGTTTCACAGGCGCATGCCTGGGGGATGGGGGTCATGTGGGGGCGGGGTGCCCCCCCACGGCCCATTTTATTTAGTTATTTATTTATTTATTTTATTAGATTTCTATACCGCCCTACTCCCGAAGGACTCAGGGCGGTGCACAGCCATTTTGGGCCTAGAAGGCCTCCCTAAAGCCTCCTGGGACCAAAAACGGGCCACGGGGGGGGGTCGCCGCACCCCACCCACCCATGGCCCATTTTTGGTCCCAGGAGGCTGCAGGGAGGCCTTCTAGGCCCAAAACAGGGCAAGGGGGGTCACACGCGCATGCGTGGGGGGAAGCGCAGCGGGGTCGCGCGTGGAAGGGCGGGGGCACGAGCGCATGCGTGGGGGGCGGGACCCAGGGGTCATGCACGCATTGCATTATTCGGCACACAATGACAAAAAAGTTAGCCATCACTGGTCTAAGGCAAGGATAGGGAATCAACAGTCTTGTCAGCTGGCAGATCTAATTGGAGCGATGGATCTGAGATCCATACCTGGGGAATGGTATGCAGCTGTTGGGGATCTACGATCTCGTGATCCTTCCTCCCCCTAGGATCTGAAATAAAGAGATATTGGGGGCCGGGAAGAGATTAGTTTTCTCCCATTGCGGGCAAGATGTTACATGGCAAAGAGGAGAAACCGCGTTTTGGGAAGGGTAGACACTCAAAATACAAAGTATTTTGGGAAACACAAAGCTATCCATTCCTTTCTATCCCTTTTATGTTGTAGGCCGCCCAGAGAGGTTGGATACGAGATGGGTGGCAAATAAATTTCATAATAAATAAATAAATAAACTCAGTAGGTTAGTGAGTGTTGGGCGAGAGGGAATTGGATGTCTTCTCTTTCCCCTTTGGAGGTGCCAGGAGGAATTGGTTGCCGAAAGGAGATAGAAGCAAAATAGGAAGATAATTCTGTTTTTAGCTGCTGTTGACTCTCTCTCCATTCTGCCTCTTCATTTCTTCTTTCTCTCCCCTCTCTTCCTCTCTTCTGTCCCTTCCTCATCTTCTTTTCTCTTCCTGCCTCTTCCCCTCTCCATCTCTTCCTGTCTCCATCTTTCTCTCCTCTCTTCCTGTCTTTCTCATATCTTCCTCTTCTGTTCCTTCCTCCTCATCCTCTTTTCTCTTCCTGCCTCTTCCCCTCACCTCTTCCCCTCTCCATCTCTTCCTGTCAGTTCTTGTCTCTTCCTGTCCATCTTCCTCTCTCTTCCTGTCTTTCTCATATCTTCCTCTCTTCTGTTCCTTCCTCATCCTCTTTTCTCTTCCTGCCTCTTCCCCTCACCTCTTCTCCTCTCCATCTCTTCCTGTCAGTTCTTGTCTCTTCCTCTCCATCTTCCTCTCTTCCTGTCTTTCTCGTATCTTCCTCTCTTCTGTTCCTTCTTCTCATCCTCTTTTCTCTTCCTGCCTCTTCCCCTCCCCATCTCTTCATTCTTTTCCTCTCCATCTCTCTCTTCCTGTCTTTCTCATATCTTCCTCTTCTCATCCTCTTTTCTCTTCCTGCCTTTCCCTTACCTCTCTTCCCCTCTCCATCTCTTCCTCAGTTCTCATCTCTTCCTCTCTTCTCTTTTCCTCTTTCCATCTCTTTTCCTCCTCTCTTCCTTTCTCATCTTTTCCTCTCTTCTGTGACTGTCCCTTCTTCTCATCCTCTTTTCCCCTCTCCATCTCTTCCTGTCAGTTGTCGTCTCTTCCTCTCTTCTTTTCCTCTCCATCTTTCTCTCCTCTCCTTCTGTCTTTCTCCTCTCTTCCGTCCCTTCCTCTTCTTATCTTTTCTCTTCCTGCCTCTTCCCCTCATCTCTTCCTCAGTTCTCCTCTTCCTCTTCTGTCTTTTCCTCTCTTCATCTTTCTCTCTTCCTGTCTTTCTCGTATCTTCCTTTCTTCTGTCCCTTCCTCTTCTCATCCTCTTTTCTCTTCCTCTCACCTCTCTTCCCTTCTCCATCTCTTCCTGTCAGTTCTCGTCTCTTCCTTTCTTCTCTATCTCTCCTCTTCCTGTCTTTCTCATCTCTTCCTCTTTCCCCTCCTCTCCTCATCCTTTTCTCTTCCTGTCTCTTCCCCTCATCTCTCTTCCCCTCTCCATCTCTTCTTATCAGTTCTCTTCTGTCTCTTTTCTCTCTCCATCTTTCTTTCTCTCTCTCACACACACACAGCTTCAATATAAGCTATTTGCAACATAGCAGCATCAGGTAATGGAAGAATAAATTATCACTTATCCTTCCGAGCCAAGAACAGTTACTCACACATAAATTGTGTTGCAAACAGCCACAGAATGGCCTTTCCAGAATTCTCAGATTTAAGTCCAAGGATTTTATGCCTTCTCACGTTTTTTTTTTTTTTACTGGAAACGGGTTGTGTGTGATTGTGGCACTGTAAGACAATGGAACCGAATCTTAACTGCCCAAGGAATCCAGCTGCATGCAAACAAACCCAGGGTATTAAATGCCTTATCGTTCTCCTGTTGTTGTTTCTTTTGTTGGGGTGAAGTGTTTTGACAATTTATCGAGAAGGCAGGCTTGCTGAAGTGACAACCGGAGGGGTGGGAAACACAAACACACAGAAAAACACACACAAACACACACGAGCATGCAGGGGGTTAGCCACGAGCTTTAAATCTTTGCAGCCGTCTTGAGGAAGAGACAAAAACTGGGCTTCAAATTTTGCAGCCTCTCCAACAACAAAGCGAAGAAAACTTCAAGTGAAATCTGTGGTTCTTTATTAATAACACTTACAAACAAGTAGGTGGGTCTCCCCCCACTTACACAAAAAGGGATGTGAGGCCCTCTGCAAATACTGAGCAGAAAATATGAACTGACACCTTTTCAAGCAAATCCACTCAATTTCAGCAGGATGTACAGTAGTGGCCAAAATTGTGGAAACCTATTGGGGAAAGTGTATTTTTGAGGTTTGATGGCTAATAACACCACTTTTTTTTTGGCGTTTCAAGATAATCCTATTCCACTGCTGGAATGGCCCGGGAATAGCCCAGACCTTAACCCAATTGAAAATCTATGGAGCCGACTAAAGGAACTTGTTAGTCAAAAGTGACCCAGCAATAAAACCCAGTTAATAGAAGCCGTCCTTCAATCTTGGTTTCACATTAGAACAGCTGCAGAACTAAAAGACTTGGTTCACTCCATGGGAAGACGTTGTAAGGCCTTCATTCATGCTAAAGGTTACCCAACTAAGGATTAACTGATGTGGTGATCATTTTTGTATATCTCGTTTTTTTCTATGGTGACACTTTTTGTATATCTCATTTTTTCTACGTGTTTCACTTTTCTTCTTTATACTGTAACGGCTATTCTAATAGGAAATCCTTCATAAAAGTTATTGCATTACATTCTTAATTAAGTTATCTTTCCACTGGCATATAATGTCCCCCCAAAAAAAGTGGTGTTATTAGCTAGTTTTAGAAAATGCACTTTTCCCAAAAGGTTTCCACAATTTTGGCCACTACTGTATATGAGGAGGGAGGGAGGGAGGGAGAGGGAGAGAAAGAGAGAGAGAGAGAGAGAGAGAGTGAGATAGACACAGAAAGAGAGAGAGAGAGACAGAGAGGAAGACAGAGAAGGAAGGGAAGGGAAGGGAATGGAATGGAATGGAATGGAATGGAATGGAATGGAAGGAAAGGAAAGGAAGGGAAGGGAAGGGAAGGGAAGGGAAGGGAAGGGAAGGGAAGGGAAGGGAAGGGAAGGAGGAAAGGAAAGGAGGGAAGGGAAGGGAAAGGAAAGGAGGGAAGGGAAGGGAAGGGAAAGGAGGGAAGGGAAGGGAAGGAAAGGAAAGGAAGGGAAGGGAAGGGAAGGAGGAAAGGGAAGGGAAAGGAGAGAAAGGAAGAAAGGGAAGGGAAGGGAAGGAGGAAAGGGAAGGGAAAGGAAAGGAGGAAAGGAAAGGAAAGAAAGGAATGGAAGGAAAGGAAAGGAAAGGAAAGGAGGGAAGGGAAGGGAAGGGAAGGGAAGGGAAAGGAGGGAAAGGAAGAAAGGGAAGGGAAGGAGGAAAGGGAAGGGAAAGGGAAGGAAAGGAAAGGAAAGGAAAGGAAAGGAAAGGAAAGGAAAGGAAAGGAAAGGAAAGGAAAGGGCCCCACATACATACAGTATAAAAGCTGTATAAAGCATATGATTCAAAACCAAGCTACAGTTAAATGCACAGATTCTATCTTCTGCGAAGTGAAAAAAAAAACCCCACTTCAAATTAGCTGGCCCAAATTCCAGACCCCACCGTCTGTACAACCCCACTCTATTCCAGACTGTTGATTACGAGGACCGTTCTCTACAAAACAAATAAAGGACGATTTGTTTTAAATGTTAAAATGGCACAGCCGACAAAGCGTGCCTCACTGGAAAAAAAAAACCCAACATTGTCACTTGTGGGGTTTTCTTTCAAGGTCAATGGAACAACACAAGAGTCCGAATTTTATACGGGGCCAAGATAAAGCTATAGTTTTTTTTTTCCTTTTCCTTTTCCAATGCTCGAAGTGGTTAATACTGACAAGTATTTTTTTTTTTTAATATAAAAAAGAAGAAAAAAAATCAGTAGACGTGGTTACAGAAATAGAACATGTACTTCTGGAGTTATATAATATATGCCAAAAGCTGGATATAAATGGCTTGATGCAAAGATATGATTAATCACAGCTAACTGGATTGTCTCTGGTTTGACTCCCAGGCAGAAAACATATGGATGATCATAAACAAGGCTAACCTTTTTGCCATCGCGTGCCAGGAAGGGGGAGCGGGGCAGGGGAGGTTCATGCGTGTGTGTGCCCACCCCTATTCTATGCGCCCCGCCCCACACATGTGACCCCCCTCCCCCCTCCTGGCATGCGATGGCCCGGTAGGCCCGTTTTTCTTTCTCACCTGGCTCCAGATCCTCTCTATGCATCTGGGGAGGGCGAAAACAGCCTTCCCCATCCCTTCGGAGGCCCGAAATGGCCCGTTTCCCAACTTCCGGATGGACAGGAAGTGACATTTTTTGCTGTCCCCAGCCTCCAGAGACTCCCCACACACACACACCCGCCCTCCGGAGGCAGGAAACAGCCTGTTTCCCTACTTCTGGTGGGCCCAGAAGGCCCGAAAATCAGCTGGCCGGCGCATGCCTGCGCGCCGGAGCTAAGCTGGCATGCCAGGCGACATGGCTCCGCGTGACACCTGTGGCACGCGTGCCATAGGTTCGCCATCACGGCTCTTGTACAGGTAGTCCTCCACTTACGACAGTTTGTTTAGTGACCATTCGAAGTTACAACGGCACCGGAAAAGGCGACTTATGACCCATTTTTCGCACTTTACGGCCACTGCAGCAGCTCCATGGTCAGTCACGTGATCAAAATCCAGATGCTTGTCCACTGGTTCCGATTTACGACGGTCGTAAACTCCGCAGTCACATGATCTCCCTTTTGCAACCTTCTGACAAGCAAAGTCAATGAGGAAGCCAGTTCCACTTAACAATCGTGTTGCTAACTTTATTCACGGCAGGGATTCGCTTAACAGCTGTGGCGAAAGAAAGGGGGTCAAACGGGACAAAGCTCACTTAACAAAATGTCTCACTTAACAACAGAAATGCGGGTGTGTGTGCTCCAAATTCCGTAAGTCGAGAACCACCTGGATCTAAAGTCCCAAGTCTCCAGGTTGAGCTTCGTTTTCTGGTGAGTTCAGACGGAAGCCTTTTGTCCTCTTGCAGTTATGAAAACATACTGTGAAATGAACAATTATATGTCTCTCCTGAGAATACGGTTTGTTATTCTTTGTAAAAAAACCAAAACAAAACAAAACACCGAAGTTTCTAGTCCTTGGCGTTGAAAAGACATGCATTTGAAAAAGGCATATGGCAAAACAGCCCTTGTTTAATGCGTTAAAGACATATTGCTTCCCTTCAATGCCCAGTTCACCATTAATAGAATAACGGAATAATAAGAGTTGGAAGGGACCTTGGAGGTCTTCTAGTCTAACCCCTGCTCAAGCAAGAAACCCTATACCTGTGATGGCGAACCTATGGCATGCGTGCCACAGGTGGCACGCGGAGCCATATCGGTGGGCACACAAGCTCAGCTCCTTCAGGCCTTCTGGGCCCACCGGAAGTAGGGAAACACGTTGTTTCCTGCCTCCGGAGGGTCTCCAGGGGGGGAAAGGCCGTTTTTTCCTCCCCAGGCTTCTAGAGAGGCTCTGGAGCCTTGGGAGAGCAAAAAAACGGCCTTCCGGTCCCACCGGAAGTCGGCAAATGGACCGTTTCCGGCCTCCGGGGGTGTATGGACGGCCATTTCCACCCTCCCCTATTTCCTAGAGAGGCTCTGGAGCCTGGGGAGAGCAAAAAAACAGGCCTACTGGGCCCACCGTGCCATCGCGTGCCAAAAGCAGGGGGGGTCACGCGCGCATGCATGGGGGGCAAGGTGCATAGAATTATGGTGTGGGCACGCACCCGCGCGGCCCACCCACCCCCGTGCTCCTCCCGCTTTTGGCACACGATGGCAAAAAGGTTAGCCATCACTACCCTATACCATTCCTGACAAATGACTGTCCAACCTCTTCTTAAAAATCTTGGGGCATCCACAACTTCAGGAGGCAATTTGTCCCATTGATTAATTGTTCTAATCGTCACTAAATTTCTCCTTGGTTCTAGGTTGCTTCTCTCCTTGGTTAGTTTCCATCCGTTGCTTCTTGTCCTGCCCCCACATGGCAGTTTCTAAAATCCAAGGTTATCCGTCATTCAGGGCGCAGAATTCTGGGGTTTGTGGCACAGAAGGTGGGTACTGAGCTGTGCCAGGCTAGCTTATATACAACTGTCTTTCCAAAGCAGGAAGTTTAATATACATTTCCTAAATATTATAATGATGTAACATATATCGAAGGATGCAATAAGACGAGTATAAGGATGTATTCTAAAGGAATAATCAGAAATTTATCACAGGACGTGTTCAAGGAAGGCACAAGAGGCGGAGGGGAAGAAGAAATTCTCACCGACGTTACTACAGGACTGAAAAAAGGTGGCTTACAACCAGTCCTCGCATTTATGACCATTGCCGCCTCCCAGTCATGTGATCAAAATGTAGGCGCTTGGCAGCCAGCATGTAGCATCTTGGGGTCATGTGATTTTCATTTGCGACCTTCCCAGCCAGTTTCCGACAAGCAAAGACAATGGGGGAAAGCTGGATTCACTCAACGACCGCTTGAGTCACTTAACAACCGCAGCGATTCATTTAACAACCATGGCTAACAAAGTCATAAAATTGGGTGCACGGCTCCCTTAGTTAGAGTCGCTTAATGACTAAGATGATACACTGAACATCTGCAGCGATTTTCCCTTAGCCAAAAAAAAAAAAAAGACTCCGAATTCTGGCGCGACTCACTTAGCAACCTCCTCGCTTAGTGAGGACAATTCTGCTCTCCCAACAGCGGTCGTAACTCAAGAACAACCTGCATCTCATTTCCTTCTTTTAGGTGTGGAATCAAGGGAAGCTCAAATAAACATCCTCAAATTGTAAGACACGAGACTCCAAAGCAGTGTGTTGGCAAACCTTTTCGGCACCGAGCGCTGAAACGGGAGCAAGCACATGCATGGGGGAGCAACGGAAACTGGAAGAGCAGCTCCCCGCCATGTATGCGCCAAAGCACCAAAAACTGGAAGAACAGTTCCCCAAAGTGCATGTGCATGCTGGGAAGCTAAACTTCCGGTTTCCGGCGTGCTGATCTTCCGGTTTCTGATGCACATGCATGTGCAAAGACCAGCTGGCCGGAAACCAGAAGCTCAGCTTCCTGGCGCGGATATGCAGAGTTTGGCATGTGAAGACCAGCTGGCTGGCGCGCATGGAACTCGGAAGAGCAACAGGTGACAGCTGGTGTGCCCAGAGAGATGGCTGTGTGTGCCACTTCCGTCACGTGGGCCATAGGTTCCCAATCACTGCTCCAAAGACTTCAAAGTTAAGACTTCCCTAGGAAAAACTGGGCTTCAAGGAATGAAACTCAGGTGAGTGATAAATTCTTCTTCAAAAGACAATTCCTGGTGACACTGCAGGTAGATTAAAAAAAAAAATCCTGAGTCCAAATCCTTTTCAAATAGCAACCATCGGGGAGGACAAGATGTTATATACCAAACGGAGACATCTTCTGTGTATCCTATGATATGTCCGCCTACACTGTTTTCCACAGAAGGACTGTCAGCTCCAGAATTATCTACACAACAACACAGCCCTACTTTTCCAATTGCCATCTCTCGTTCCTTCTCTGCTTTCAGTCAGATTTCGCTTCTGTTTCCCAAAGCAGATGTTTCTGAGGGGTCCTTGGTGCTCTCTTGGAGCTTGGGTTGCTTTCTTGCAGACGTCCATTACCCATATTAGGTAACATCATCAGTGCTAGTAGGCAGTCGGGTTTGCTCTCTGTTTATATACAATTATAAAAAAGAGCCTGAGTGGCGTAGGAGGCTAATGCCTCCTAAAGGCAGCATTTAACATCCAGCTGTCTGCAATTACTGCGAGTTCAATTCTCCCCAGGCTCAAGGTTGACTCAGCCTTCCATCCTTTCTAAGGTGGGTAAATTGAGGACCCAGTTTGTGGGGGCAATAAGCTGACTTTGTATAAATATACAAAAGTATGAAGGCTATTGCTTAGCGCATTGTAAGCCGCCCTGAGTCTCCGGAGAAGGGCGGCATATAAATCAAATTAAAAAAAAAAAAATTAGTTTGCCCTATCAATTATTGTATATAAAGAGAGCGAACCCCATTCCCTTCTAGCACTGATGATGTTAACTCGTTGGGTAGTGAAACGCCTGCAAATAACCAAGCTCAGAGAGCAAGCACCAACGACCCTACAGATCTCCTTCCTCCCTCCTCTCTACAAACCCCACTCCCTTCTAACACTGATGATGTTACCTAGTTGGGTAGTGAAATGTCTGCGAACAACCAACCAAGCTGAGAGAGCAAGCACCAATGACCCCACGGACCTCCTCCTCTTCTTCTTCCTCCTCCTCCTCCTCCTCTCTACAAACCCCACTTCCTTCTAATACTGACGATGCTATCCAGGGTGGATAAAAATCGATGGGTTTTTTTAAAAATAAATAAATAAAAAAAATGGATTCTTAAATTTTAAATCAGATTTTTTTTTATTTTTATCAAATTTATTTTAATAAAATGCTTTTGGAGTAAAATCTATCTAGTTTTCTATTTAAAATACATTAATTTAATTTATTCGGCATGAAATGGAGGTTAGTTATGTAGTATGAAGCTGTATATTCTGCAATATTGGGGACTGTTGGTGAGTCAACAGCAGGTTAGCCATTGCGGGCAGGGATGACAGTTGCTCTTTAAAAATTATGATTTAAATCGAGTTGATTTAAGGAGCCTTGGTGGCGCAGCGGACTAAAGTGCTGTTAAAGTAGCACTTAGCTGCCAGCTGCCTGCAATTACTGCGAGTTCAAATCTCACCAGGCTCACGGTTAAGCAATAGCCTTCATCCTTTTGTATATTTATACAAAGTCAGCTTATTGCCCCCACAAACTGGGTCCTCATTTAACCTACCTTAGAAAGGATGGAAGGCTGAGTCAACCTTGAGCCTGGTGAGATTCGAACTTACAGTAATTGCAGACAGCTGGTGTTAATCACAATGCTTTTAATCTGCTGAGCTACCAGGCCCGTTGATATTATCCTAAGGAACTGCAAGAAGTCCAAATCCGAGACCAAAGTCCATTCCTACCGGGCAGAGAACTCTTATAATAAAAAGATTCCAATCGCTGGCAGCACGTGAAAAGGAGGAAGACGGAACACGCTGTCTTACTTTTGAGCTCTGTTGAGTGTCAATTATTAAACCCGATGCCGTAATTAACCATCCGAGCTGCCAATTCTGCTTTAACAATCAAGTCATTCATTCTGTCAAGTCCCAGAAACCTGGAGAAAGTTTCACAACAACAGCAGGTGTGTTAAGGCAGACGGTTACTTGCCAAGGAGGAGAAACGATACTGGAACAATCAACCAACTAACCAACCCACCCAAAATAAATCTGGATCCATTCTTTTTTCTCCCTACAGAATAACAAGAGTTGAAAGGGAACTTGGAGGTCTTCTAGTCCAACCCCCTGCTCGAGCGCTGCTGTCTGGGGGATTCTGGGAGTTGAAGTCCACCCATCTTCAAGCCGCCAAGGTTGAGAAACACTGCTCTATACCATTCCGAACAAAGTGGCAGTCCAGTCTCTTCTTAAAAGCCTCCAGTGATGGAGCACCCGCTCCAATTTATCGAAGTTTATATTAATTTACCCAGATAATTATAGAACATAGAATAATAAAGTTGGAAGGGATCTTAGATGTCTTCTAATCCAACCCCCCCCCCCCCGCTTAAGTAGGAGACCCTGTATCCCATTCCAGACAAGGGGGTCTCCAGTCTTGTTTTTAAAAACCTCCAACCACAATTTCTGGAGGCAAGATGTTCCACTGGTTAATTGTTCTGTTAGGAAATTTCTCCTTATTCTAGGTTAATTTCCGTCCATTGTTTCTTGTCTTGTCTTCTGGAGCTTTGGAGAATAGCTTGACTCCCTCTTAACAGAGTAGAACAGAATAAGAGTTGGAAGGGATCTTGGAGAACTTCTAGTCCAACCTCCTGCTCAAGGAGAAGACGGCCCTATACAATTTCAGACAAATGGCTGTCCAATCGCTTCTTAAAAGCTTGCAGTGATGGGAGCATCCACAACTTCTAGAGGCAAGTCGTTCTACTGGTTAATTGTTCTCACTGTCAGGAAATTTCTCCTTAGTTCCAGGTTGCTTCTCTCCTTGATTAGTTTCCACCCATTATTTCTTGTCTTTCCTTCTGGTGCTTTGGAGAATAGCTTGACTCCCTCTTCTTTGGGGCAGCCCCTGAGATATTGGAACACTGCTATTGTTAGGATATGGTTTGAGCCTAACAAGTTGTCCAGGCAATATATGTGTTCTGTGACTTTAATATGAATATGTATTGTGTGACTTTAAAGTTTTACTGCTGATTCATTGTAATGCTGAGTCATGCTGCAATTAGATAATCACCGGTTGTAAATGTATTTAAGAAAGGTACTGTAAAGTATTCAGTTGATGATAAGCTACCAGTGTGTGGAGTTGCTATCATTGTGCTATCATCGTTGGATGGATCTGCTACCATCGTGGTTTGTGAACCAGAGTGAGTTTGTTATTCTAACCAACTACTGTTTGTGTGGTAAGAAGATTTTTGTATCACTGGACTGATTTAACTGGCAAAGACTTGGATTGATTTAAAGACTATGAGATTGTTTTTTCACTATAAACTAAACTTTTGATAAACCAGTTTGCACATCTCTTATTCATTGCTCTCAACATTTCTCTGTGCTCTACACTCTGCTGGTTGGTAAGACAACAACAATATCCTTAACAGCTATCATGTCTCCCCTAGTCCTTATTTTCATTAAACTAGACATACCCAGTTCCTGCAACCCTTCTTCCTATGTTTTAGCCTCCAGCTCCCTTATTATCTTTGTTGCACTTTTCTGCACTCTTTCCAGAGTCTCCACATCTTTTCTATAATATGGTGTGACCAAAACGGGATGCCGTATTCTAAGTGTGGTCTTACTAAGGCTTTATACAGCGGTACGAATACTTCACGTGATCTTGGAAGTATTAGTACTGGAACAGAAGCTGCCTTCAGAAGTTGTGGGAGCTTCATCCCTGGAAGCTTTCAAGAAGAGACTGGGCTGCCATCTGTCAGAAATGGTGCAGGATCTCCTGCTTTTGGGCGGGGGGTTTCCACTAGATGACCTACAAGATACCTTCCAACTCTGTTAATCTGAACCTAAGATGATCAAAGGACTGGAGGCTAAAACATACGATGAATGGTTGCAGGAACTGGGCATGGCTGGTCTAGTGAAGAGAAGGACCAGGGGAGACAGGATAGCAGTCTTCCAATATTTGAGGGGCTGCCACAGAGAGGAGGGGAGATCAAGCTATTGTCCAAAGCACCTGAAGCCCAGAAGAAGAATAATGGATGGAAACTGACCAAGGAGAGATTCAACCTGGAAATAAGAAGGAATTTTCTGACAGTGAGAGCAATCAACTAATGGAACAAAGAAGTTGCCTTCAGAAGTTGTGGGAGCTTCATCACTGGAAGTTTTCAAGAAGAGACTGGACTGCCATCTGTTAGAAATGGTGCAGGATCTCCTGCTTGGGTGGGGGGTTGGACTAGATGACCCACAAGGTCCCTTCCAACTCTGTTAATCTCTCTCTCTCTCTGTGTGTTATTTGCTAGCCATTATCCAGAACTATGCCTCTTTTTAAAAAAGTAGCAGGCATCTGTAGCTTTCCCTTCCTCCAGGCGTTAATAATTCCTAAACGCTTTCTCATTACTCCCTCACCCTCCATTACCACTGTCAGAGGGTGGATTTACTTAAAATTACCACCTCCTCCCATTGTTTCTAAAAATGGCGCTTTCTGCATAATGCAGCGTGTGTCAACCTGATTATCAAGCAGGGGAAAAACCGCTCTGCAACCTTTCTCGTTTTCGAGATTTCTGGCCCGTTCTATAGTTTCTTGAAGGTTCGAGAAAGAATAGGGGGAAAAGGTAAGGAGAAAAATCTCAAAAAAGCCAACCGTTCAGACGTACAGACTGTTAGCTTGTCCTCCCAGTCTCAAAAGAGACCATTTCACGCCACTGCTGAGCGATTTGCTCTAAAGATAGTTCTCAACCTACAGCCATTATTCGTTTAGTGACCAAAATGACAAGGCTACTGCAGAAAAAGGCCGATGACCAGTTTGCTCACTTAAGGACCGTTGCAACATCCTGGGGGGACGGGGGGGGGGGGTCAACGTGATCAAACTTCAGATGCTTGGCAAAAGGACTCATATTTATGACGGCTGCAACATTCCCCCGGGGGTCATGGGATCAAAATTCGGACGCTTGGCAAACTGACTCGTATTTATGACGGTTGCTGTGTCCCGGGGGGGGGTCATGCAAACCCCTTTTGCGACCTTCTGACAAGCAAAATGGATGGGCGAGCCCGATTTGCCGAACCACCGTGTTCCTAATTTAACATCTGCAGAGATTCACTTAACAACGGTTATCGAGGCAGGTCGGAAAAGGGGGCAAAACTCACTGAACGACAGCCTTGTTTAGCAGTGGAAATTTCGGACTCCCTTTGCGGTCGTTAAGTAGGGCTTTACCTGCATTAGCAAATGAACCTGGAATCGCAACTTACGTGGATTAAGAGCAGGGGTGGGCTTCAAAATTTTTAGCAAGGGGTTCTCTGCCTGGTTGCTGGGTGGGCGTGGCCATGGTGGGCGTGGCCCAGTCGGCCTCCTGCACCATGGCGGGGGGGGGGCATTTTTGCCCTCCCCAAGCTCCAGAGGCTTTTCTCGAGCCTCCGGGAGGGTGAAAACGTCCTCCCCAGGCTCCAGAGGCCCTCTGGAGGTCAGAAACGGGTCTATTTCCAGTCTTCCTGAACTTCCAGTAGGCCCGTTTTTCGGCCTCCCTGAGCCTCCTCGTGCGCCCTGCATTTACGTGCATCCAAAACAGACCACGTGGGGACTCTTGTGAGGGGAGGGGTGGGTAGGTGGGGCCAGCCAGGAGTGGGATTACGGGGGTTCTCCGAACTGCACAGAATCTTAGCTAGAGGTTCTCCCGAACCCCCAGCAGCCCACCTGATTAAGAGACGAGCTGAGGTTTAACCCGGGTTCAGATCACCTATGAGCTGGATGCTGTAGGGAAAAAAACCCCAATTCTAGCTAGTTTTTCCCTGCCACTTCCCAGTACAGTAATAAGGAAAAAAGGAAATTATAAAGCAGAGAATGACAACAGATTTTGAAGGATTCTATCCTAGTTGCTTTTCCCATTGCTCTTCATTGCAAGTTTTTTTTTTCCCCTTTACCGTCAGATTCAAGTTTAAACCTATCCGACACCGTTTCGACTTTAAGCCTCAAAAAAAAAAAAAAGTGCATTCTTGTAACAGCGCTGGCGATTAAAAGAAAACACCGGATTGTTTAATTCAAAGCCTCTTGTGTTTTGGAAAATTTCCAGTCATTTCCAGTCACCGTTTTAACAGGGGGAAAAAGCATTCCTGAATTCTAGAGAGCTCGGCATACCTTTCTAAAAAGGCCTCGAGGATTTGAGCAGCTTTTTAAACGTCTTGAAATAAACTCCCACAAGGATAAACCAGAACACAGGTAGTCCTCCACTTACAAGTTCACTTAGTGACGGTCCAAAGTTACAACGGCACTGAAAAAAAGTGACTTTTTCACATTTATGCCTGTGGCAGCATCCCCAAGATCGTTTGATCAAAAATTCAGAAGCTTGGCAACTGACTCATATTTATGACCGTCGCATAGGTTCGTGCAATCCCCTTTTGCGACTTTCTGATAAGCAAAGTCAGTGGGGAAGCCAGATTCACTTAACAACCGGGTTCCTATCTTAACAACCGCAGTGGTTCGCTTAACGACTGCGGTAAGAAAGGTTCGTACAACGGGGCAGAACTCATTTCCCAAACGTCTCGTTTAGCAACAGGAATTCGGGGCTCAATTGTGGTCGTTAAGTCGAGAGCTACCTGTATTCTATTTCGTCGTCAGCAGGTGAATGACATCTGACAGCAACCCATTTCAAAATACCAGTGATAAAATAACAGTAAACATGCACATATCTAAAAATCTAATTAAAATAAACCCACTGGGAGATTTTTTTTTTTTAAAAAAAAGGCTGAACATACAATTGAGCAGAGAAGTAATAAAACAGTTAATTTTTAAAGAAAAAAAATGACAGAGATGACAATTACACACAGAACACCCCATATTTGGCAATTTAACTGCAATTTAGGTTATCTCAGCTTAGCTTATGGATACTGTATGACCATATATGAGTTTGATGCAGGTTTGACATATTAAATAATTGGGGAAAGGGAAGAGGGGGGCAGTAGATTATGATCACGTCCGATCTCGTAGCTGACATTCTTGGCTAATATTTTCTTTGGTATACAAAAGCACAAACACAAGATGCAGAACAAGATGTTTGGGCACCCCAATCCTGAACTTAATACTGAATTTCTCTGCGAAAAACAAGCCATAGCTTATTCAGTGGTTCATTTCCAAAAGACCCCACCCACTCCCAACGCAGCCCCCTTTTCAGCCCTAGGCGATTTACGCGGTTTCCAACGACACCTCCTCGATGAAAACATAACTTTTGGCTCTGATCCGAGACTACAGAATAACGAAGAGCTGGAAGGGACCTCGGAGGTCTTCTAGTCCAACCCTCCCTTGCTCAGGTGGGAAACCAAGCAGAAGATGCAAAGACACATGGGAACTTCTCAAGAAGCAAGGCCTTCAACCACCAGCCCATACCAACCCCCCCCTTTTTTAACGATATGCTTAAGCTATATTATCGTTTCAGCCTGACCGACACCTTCTCTGCTCAAATCCCATCCTTTCTCCGTGGAAAACCAAAATTGGCAAGAAATTTAAGCCTTGCCCTTTCACCTCCTGATGAGGTCTTCAAGAGAAGCTTGGAGCTTGCGTCCTACCCTTTCTCCAGCTGTAGAGTCTGATGTTATACCACCCCATGCGTGGCCCCGGGCTAAGAAACAGCTGGATGGATTTTTTTTCTCCCCAATGTCAAATCCATTCCAAGCGCCATATTTTAGATTTCTGACCTAGAAGAGCCGATCTTAAAAAAACTTGTTGACATCTTGTTGACGATGGGCCTTCGGCAGAGTTGCAGATGTTGCTTTTAAGGTGAACGATCTTTCAGTTGTTTGCTCCAGAGCTGAAGAAGGTGAAGAAAGAACCCGGTGTGCCCTCATCCGTAAGGCTGGTTTTGGGGTCTCTGAGACAGTCGGCCACAATGTCCTTGGGCTGGCGTAGAAAGAGCACCAGGACGGTGATGTTGTCGGTAGAACCGCTCTCCTTCGCTGCGGCCACCAGCTTCTCCGCGGTCCGAAGGCCGTCTCCGTGGTTTTGCGTCAAGTGCTCCAAGACGTGGTCCACCACCTCGACCGGCTGGATGGCATCGAAGAACCCGTCGCAGGCGAGGAGGACGTAATCTTCCGTCCCCGTCAGCTCAAATGATGCGCCATCCGCGCAGCCGGAGATGTAAGGTTTTTGCAGGAGATCCCCTGTAAATGATTTAAAAAAAGAGGACGAGAAACAGGAGATAAAATACAGGCAGTTCTCGATCAAAATTCAGACGCTTGGCAACGGACTCAGACTTATGACGGGTCGCAGTGTCCCGGAGTCACGTGATCCCCTTTTGCGACCTCTGACGAGCAAAGTCAATGGCGAAGCCAGATTCACTTAACAACCGTGTTACAAGGGCTGCAGTGATTCCCTTAACAACTGTGGCAAGAAAAATCGTAACATGGGGCAAAGCTCACTGATCAGTTGTCCAGTTTAACAACAGAAATGTTGGGCTCAATTGTGGTTGTAAGTCGAGGACTACTTTTATTCATAAAAGGAGGACAGGTTCCACTTCCTTCGGTCCACAGCCAACAGAACAAATTCAGATTTGACTGCAACTTGAGGTAAATTGTCGTTTCCCCTGTTATACACCAAACATCGTTTCTCTTTCTCCTTAATAACTTAATAACTACTAAGACTGTATTACTATTCTTCTTCTCATCCTTACTAGTATCTATCTCTTCCCACTTATGGCTATATCCATGTTGCTTGTATCTTTACAACTCATATTGTTTTTATTGTTTCCTAGAATGATTTGATTGCTTATTAGTATCCTATGACTATCATTAAGTGTTGTACCTTATGATTCTTGTCGAATGTATCTTTTCTTTTATGTACTCCGAGAGCGTATGCACCAAAGACAAATTCCTTGTGTGTCCAATCACACTTGGCCAATAAAGAATTCTATGTTCTGTTCTGTTCTGTTCTGTTCTGTTCTGTTGTGTTCTATTCTATTCTATTCTATTCTATTCTATTCTAATTCTAATTCTAATTCTAATTCTAATTCTAATTCTAATTCTAATTCTATTGATGTCAAGGAAAGAGAAGCAGCAAAAGAAAGAATTCAAAAAGTGAATGGTCTCACAAACCACAGATAAGATTTCAAGGAATTTGTCTTTGGTGCATATGCTCTCAGTGTACATAAAAAGAAGAGATACATTCGTTCAGATCACCACAACTGTCGACTGAAGTTGAAGATTGAAGTCCATTTCTGTATCGATTGATTACAAAGCAAGATGATTGTTAAGAGAGAGTTGTGCCCCATTTTACGCCATTTTGGCCACGGCTGTTATGCAAACCTCTGCCGTTTAGGGAATCAACATGGCTGCTAAGTAATTCTAGCTTCCCCCAAGGACTCTGCTGGTCAGAGCCAGCTGGTATAGGTCGCAAATGGGAATCACGCAACTGTCACAAATACGTAAATATACTCCGGTTGCCAAACTCCCGAATTCTGATCACATGACCTTGTGGTTGCTGAGGTTGTAAGTGTGAGGACCGGTGATAAGTCACTTTTTTCACTCGGTCATTAAATGAATAGTGGTATACTGAGGACTACCTGCATTTGCATTACCTAAGGATCTGAGCGAACAGGAACATTACCTAATAATCTGAGCGTTAGCCTTGAATATTAACGTGGGCTTCTGGGAGCCTATTGAAAATATTAAAAATATCACTGCAGATGCTTTGGGAGCGAACAGCACGAACTTCATTCCTCAATCTGCACTGTGTCAGGTTTGAGTTACTATGGCAATGCGCTGTACGGAGCAGTTTTTAACGTGAGCGCCTCAATGGCAGCCAACATGCCAAGGTTTTCTGAGATGCCAGTGTTTCCGTGAATATTAAAAACAGGCAGCCTTGGGGATGGGGTGGGCTGGGGTGGAGTGGAACAGAAAAGAACAGAATAGAATAGACTATAGAATAGAATAGAATAATGACAGATAATAAGGGTAGAGGAGAGGAGAGGAGAGGAAAGGAGAGGAGAGAAGAGTGGTGGAGTGGAGTGGAGTGGAGTGGAATGGAGTGGAGTGGAATAGAACAGAACAGAACAAAACAGAACAGAACGGAACAGAACAGAACAAACAGAACAGAACAGACTATATAATAGAATAGAATAATGACAGATAATAAGGGGAGAGGAGAGGAGAGGAGAGGAGAGGAGAGGAGAGGAGAGGAGAGGAGAGGAGAGGAGAGGAGAGGAGAGGAGAGGAGAGGAGAGGAGAGGAGAGGAGAGTGGTGGAGTGGAGTGGAATAGAACAGAACAGAAGAAAACAGAACAAAACAAAACAGAACAGAACAGACTATAGAATATAATAGAATAATGACAGAGATAATAAGTATCAGACAGAGTAGAGTAGAGTAGAGTGGTGGAATGGAGTGGAGTGGAATGGAATAAAAAAGAACAAAATAGAACAGAACAGGAATAGGAAATAGGGGAGGGGAGGGGAGGGGAGGGGAGAGAAGAATGACAGAAATAATAATAAGTTAGGATACGATAGGATAGCTTTATTTGGCCCAATGTGATTGGACACACAAAGAATTTAGGATTTAGAAATTGGAATATGTCTGGCTCTTCTATTTGGTAACAATCTCATTCTTTTATCAGTTTCTTGCCCAAAAACACTTCACTTTGCTGTCACAGTTTTTCTCACAGAATTTTTTTTGTTTTTTTTGTTTTGGTAGTTTCTATTTGTGGAGGCTAACAATCTGAAGCAATCCTGCTCGATTGAATAAGGAAAGTTGCCACCAATCTCCCAGTGCCCTGATCAGCTGGCTGTATCATTTGGGCTAATTTTCAGCAATTTTCATTGGGCTAATTTTCAGCAATTTTCAGTCCTTGACTGACAAGTTTGGATTCAACTGTGGTCGTTAAGTTGAGGACCACCTGTACAATGTTCTCCAACTGGCTTTAGAAAACACGCTTACCAATTGCTCTGGAAACAGCCAGGGTGCCGTTTACACGCCAACAGTCCATGTATGTTATGCAGCCTCCCAAATCTTCTATGCGCTGTCGTTCATCCTATAAAGGCAAGGAAACACACACACCCCCTAAGCCTTCGTTGTGTAACAATGCAACAAAGAAAGGAGAGATTTGGGAAACGCGATGAAGAAAAATCGCATCCCTTTTCGTTTTCATTCAGGCTCCTGAAACCTTCTCATACAGTTCAGGGAAAGCAAGATCTCCTTTAAAACCTTTTTCGAAATATCTATTTCACTTTTTCTTACGGAAATTACTGCTGAATTCACACGCAGATTGCGGTTCATTTTAACCAAGGGTAGGATTGAAAAATTTTAGCAACTGGTTCTCTGCCTGGTTGATGGGTGGGCGTGGCCATGGGGGCGTGGCCTACTCAGCTTCCGGCACCATGGCGGGGGAGGGATGTTTCGCCCTCCCCAAGCTCTGGAGGATTTCCTCGAGCCTCCGGGAGGGCGAAAACAGCCTCAATGTGCCCCGACACCCTCCCCGCACTCCCCCCGTTTTTGGCACACGATGGGACAGGAAGGCCCATTTTTCGCCCTCCCCAGGCTCCAGAGCCTTTCTAGGAACCTGGGGAGGGTGAAAATGGCCTTCCCCACCCACCCCCGGAGGTCTAGAAAACCTCCTAGAAAGCCTCTGGAGCCTGGGAAGAGTGAAAAACCGGCCTTCCCCCAGAGGCCGTCTGGAGGCTGGAAACAGCCTGTTTTCCAACTTCCGGTGGGCCCGGAAGGCCCAAAAATCAGCTGGCTGGCGCGCACATGCATGCTGGAGCTGAACTAGGGCAACACTCACATGCCCACCGATATGGCTCCGCGTGCCATAGGTTCGCCATCACGGATATAAGGTCTCCTGCTTGAGCAGGGGGTTGGACTAGAAGACCTCCAAGGTCCCTTCCAAGTGTGTTATTCTTCAATTAAAAAATAAATCAAGTGTTGTGACCTCGACTCCCGAGCATGTCCTAACAGAGGAGGTGATGGGGAGGAACTGACAAGGCCTCTCTCTCCAGGATCCTCCTCTCTGGCAATGCCTCAGGTTCCATCCGAAGGCCAAGAGGAACAGCCTGGGATATGCCAGGAGGAAAGCATATCGGAACAACAACAGATAGGGAGCGAGGATGATGAATCCTGGCTTGATCCCAGGCAGCGTCGGAGGGAGAAGCATGCGCAGCAACGAAAGAGGCGTGGGAGGGCCAGAGATTGAGCTGAGTCACTGAGCCACACCCCACAAGGAATAAAAGTGGGTGGGATTGCTCTTCAGGCTTTGTGACGGTCAAAGTTAAAAACCTGAGGGTCACATCGCCTTACCTGAAATCTGGCTTGTGCATATTTGGATTGGACCCTGGCCAATTCTTGCTTCGTGGATTACTTTTTGCTACTGAACCGGACTGAGGAGAAACTCTCTCTTGCTGACTGTGAGTGAAAACTGACTTGGCAGGCATTTCGCAGTTTACTGCCAAAACTCTTATCTGCAAGGGTTTCTAGTCTGATTACTTAATAAAATCTTGGCAGGCGTGCCTGGTTGTGTGTTTGCCTGTGTGGGGAAGGGGGACAGAACATCAAGGATACATAAAGAAATTCGGTTTTCGGACAATTGGGGGGGGGGAATCTTCCAAGTAAGTCAATTACTGTTTTTTATACCAAGGTGAGCCAAAATAAACATAGAGGACAAATTGCAAAGAACTACATTTACCTCTCGTTCTGGTTTGTGAGGTTCCATCAGAGTTATAACTTTTCCTTGCTGGACCAGGATCACTTGTGAGTCCCCCAGCCACGCTATGTGTAGTTTGTCGTCAACCAGGAGACAAGACACCCCTGTCGTGCCACTCCGAAGCTTCTGCAGACAGGTTTCAAAAAAGCAGAAAAAGTTAGTTTGCCCTCACCAAGACTGAAATATAACACATGAGAAAAAGTCACACCTGTTGATTAACCACAGGGCAAAAAGAGATCTTGTATGAATATTCTGCTAAAGGATACAGAATTTATAACAAGCTAGCTAAAGGATATACAATTTATAACAAGCTAGCTGATAAACCTGCGTTGTCCGGGTATTTATTTATCCATCCCAATCCTGTATTAGACAGGAAGAGCAACTTCCCCCTGAGCCCTGATTTCGGCGAGAATTAAATTAGTTAAAAATGTTTTCCCTGCAGGCAATAATGTTTTATTAATCATCAAAGCCTTGTTGAAAATGTCGGAACCAAACGTTGGATGGGGGAAAATCCAACGTCTAATGTTGGATTTTCCCCTTTACCAGAGGGAGCCCCCTTGTGGAGTACTGTGAAACCATTACCATGGCAACTCCACTGTGCTATACAGTAGAAGCCATTTTCAGGCAGTCCAGTAGAAGCCGTTTTAAGGCACAACAGGTTGCATCTTAACAGAACACAGACCCCGAGGGCTGTTAGGGGTGTCTTACCCCCACAGTGTTTTTTTCCAGAAAGTCACCTGTGTACCAAGTTTGGTTGAAATTGCCATTGCATGCCAAAAGCGGGGGAAGCACGGGGTCGCGCAAGCATGCGCAATGGGGCGGAGCGCATAGAATTATGGGCCTGGGCACACACACATGCGACCCTCCACATTCCCCACGCTTTTGGCACACGATGGCAAAAAGGTTAGCCATCACTGACCTATATATTCTCTTAAAAGATATGAGATGACACTGAATTGACACCACAGGTTGTGCACCACCCACCATGTCTTCTCCTCAGTGATTATTAAATAATAACTGCCACTCAGAAATGCACGCACGTACTTCTTTCCTCCCTCTTTCTTCAATTTTTATAACGGACATGCATAATTGTGAGGAAAACCGCATTTCCCCCCCCCCCCTGGAGATTTCATTTCAGCCTTTGCACAAGGCCCATTATTATGTATGACAATTTCCCTTCTGAGCTTCCGGTTTTAAAACTGTGCAAACCACGCGGAACTGGAACAAAAACCAAGTGTGTGTGGGGTTTTTTTTAAAAAAAGAAAGAAAACAAGAAAACAAAGAGATCTTTGTTAGTTGCGCCGAGTTCTGTTTCCAGCTGAATAACCAACCACAGATCGGTGATCGCTAATATCGAAACTGTGACAAAAAAAACCCCCCGTATTTTCTGCACACACGAAACCTTTATGTTGGTATATAAAATACTTTACAAAGCACGCTGCAAATCCATTAATGAACGAAAACTTTTGCAGCGGATCCTGAAGTCTGATCTTTTTCTCGCAACGTGAGGCACAACATTGAGGCTAACCACAGCCAACTGTATTCTAATCCTCTACGGTTAGTCCTCAATTTACGAAAATTGAGAGTAGGATTTCTGCGGTTAAGCAAGACACGATTATTTTTACAAGTAACTCAAAGCTGTGAACGCACCGTCCTCCTCCTATTTTCCCCACAACAAACAACCCTGTGAGGTGGGTTGGGCTGAGAGAGAGAGAGGAACTGGCCCAAAGTCATCCAGCTGGGTTTCATGCCTAAGGTGGCACTAGAACTCCCACACGTTCTCCATCTAAAATCCACTCAGCAAACCGACGTCCGTTTTGGGTTGGTGGCATCTCAACCAATTTAAACCAATTTAAAGCAGGCACAGGTAAGTCCTCGACTTACGACCACAACCGAGCCCAAAATTTCAACTCCAACTAAGCGAGACCTTTGTTAAGTGAACTTTGTTAAGTGAATCTGGCTTTCCCCATTGACTTTGCTCATCAGAAGGTCGCAAGAGAGGATCATGTGACTCTGGGACATTGCAACCGTTATAAGTATGAGTCGGTTGTCAGGCATCTGGATGCAAATCATAGGACCATCGGGATGCTATTAACGGTTGTAACTGTGAAAAAAGGGTCATAAGTCACTTTTTTCCCACTACTGTTCTAACTTTGGTCGCTAAACGAACCGTTGTAAATCGAGGACTACCTGTAAAGAAAGGTCGCTTGTCAAGAGAATATCTTTCTCCAAACTCGCCCCCTAATTTTTATGTCCTCTTTCGTCAACGATCTAATGGCATTTGGTCCCTTCAAACGGGGTGTGTGTGTGTGTGTTTGTGTGTGTGTGTGTGGCCATGGGGGTGGGAGGGAGGCATTTTCATCCTCCCCAGGCTCCAGAGGCTTTCCTTGAGCCTCCAGGAGGGCGAAAACGGCCTCCCCTGGGCATCCGAGGCCCTCCGGAAGCTGGAAACAGGTGTGTTTCTGGACTTCCGATAGGCCCGTTTTTTGCCCCTCCAGAGCCTCCGTGTGCACCCTGCGCTTACCTGGCATCCAAAATGGGCCGGGTAGAGACTCCTGGGAGGGGCAGGGTCAACCAGTCCGGTTCAGCGAACCAGATTAAAATTCACCCAAACCGGTACGAACCGGCTGAATCCCACCTCTGCCTTCAACCCTTCTACCCCGCTCACCTCTCTCCTGGCTCTTGAGAGAAACATGTCATCCGTCTTCTGAAAGGAATCTCTCAGAGCTTCCGCTGGGCTTTCTAGAAGCTTCTTGTGATGCGCCAAGTTGACGTGCAAATGGGCCGCGGCATAATTAGCGGCCTCGATCCCTCCATGACCATCGTAGACGGCAAAGTAGGCTCGATCTACGTCATCCTTTCGGTGGCCAGGGTGAGTAAAGACAGAAGAAAAATATAAAACAGGTATGTTGACCCAAGCTTACAAGAAATAGAGAATTGAAATGTGTGTGTCACACACACACACACACACACACAGATGTTTTCCAACAACAAAGCCCATCAGAGATAGTTAACTGGGACAAAGAAGGACAGAAGTGGCGAGAGAAGAGAATATCTGTAATTCAGATGAACTGTGAGGTCCTTGGTGCTCTCCGAGCTTGGTTGCTTCCTTGCAGATGTTTCATTACCCAACTAGATAACATTATCAATGGTAGAAGAGAGTGGGAGCTGCGGAGGAGAGGAGGAGGAGGAGAAGGAGGATTGTGGGGTCCCTGATGCTCTCTGAGCTTTTTGTTTTCTTGCAGATGTTGTTCTGTCCCCAACCCCACGCACACACCCCAACAGACGTTCAGGAGTTAAAGACCAAACCAGCCGGCAAAATCCTTTCCCTTATGATAACGGAACTTGGCAACAACCTAGTGGCTGCCTGCCAAGAGTTTATTATTTACAAAGAGGAGAGATAACTTCTCCCCACTTCTGATACATCAAAGGAAAGCAGCTCAATAATTACGAAATTAATCAAGTCCAGAGGTACTCCAGCAAAGTCTTAAAGCAAAAGTCCAGCAATGCAGAATGGCGTGGAAGCTTTCAGCTTTGTTCGTCACAAGGTTTGACTGGCCACCACGCTCCCTTTTATATCCTGTGGGGTGTGGTTCAGTGACTCAGCCTAATCTCGGGCACGCCTTTTCTTCTGTTGCGCGCGCTTATCTCTGCGATGCTGGCGTGGGTCCAGCCAAGACTCATTACCCTCATCACTGTCCATCTGTGGCTGCGTGGACGTGCTTGGCCATGGACCTATCTCTTGCCCTTCGGCGGACACCGAAGGCATTGCCAGAGAGGAGGGTCCTGGAGAGGGAGGCCTTGCCAACTCCTCTCCTTCACTCTCGGAGTCCTCTCCTGACGATGACACAGGCTCCGGTAATGGAGCCACAACAGATGTTTCATT
This sequence comes from Pantherophis guttatus, assembly GCF_059756535.1. Taxonomy (NCBI): domain Eukaryota; kingdom Metazoa; phylum Chordata; class Lepidosauria; order Squamata; family Colubridae; genus Pantherophis; species Pantherophis guttatus. The sequence continues at coordinate 8,366,315 of NC_142079.1, read as the reverse complement.
ACCCAACTAGGTAACATTATCAGTGGTAGAAGAGAGTGGGGCCTGCGGAGGAGAGGAGGAGGAGGAGGAGGAGGATTGTGGGGTCCCTGGTGATCTCTGAGCTTGGTTGTTTTCTTGTACATGTTTCATTACTCAACTAGATAACATCATCAGTATTAGAAGGGAGTGAAGTTTGTGGAAGGGTGGAAGGAAGGAAGGGTGGAAAGAAGGAAGGAAGGAAGGAAGATGAGAGAGGAAGGAAGGAAGGAAGGGAGGAAGGAAGATGAGAAAGGAAGGAGGAAGGAAGGAAGGAGGAAGGGAGGAAGGGAAGGAAGATGAGAAAGGAAGGAGGAAGGAAGGAAGGAAGGAAGATGAGAAAGGAAGAAGGAAGGAAGGGAGGAAGGAAGGAAGGAGGAAGGGAGGAAGGGAAGGAAGATGAGAAAGGAAGGAGGAAGGAAGGAAGGAAGGAAGGAAGGAAGGAAGGAAGATAGGAAGGAAGGAAGGAAGGAAGGAAGGATGGACTGTAGGGTCCTTGGTGCTATCTGAGCTTTTCTTGTAGAGATTTCATTACCAAGCTACCATCAATGTACTGATGATGTTACCTAGTTGGATAATGAAACTGCAAGAAAACAACCAAGCTCAAGAGAATATCGAGGAAACTGAACAGTCAGAAGCTGCAATTCCAAAATAGGTTAGCATGATCACGGAGGGCAATTTTTCTATCAGTGTGTCCTCTCTTAGCTTCTTCTAGAAACTCACCTCCAGGCCAAAGAGTTGGTTAAATTCCGGCAGGGAAACATGTCTATCTTCCATCTTCCGTCGAGTATTACGAGTTGCGTGGATCGAAATCTGAAGGTAGCGTTTGGACAGCTTCAAGGCGGGAAGCTCTTTCTGCCATTCGCCACAGATCTCCAAGAGTTTGTTAAAGAAATGGCGGTGCAAAGGAGCGGCTACCAACACTGCGGGTGAATTAAAAAAGAATTCGCTGAAATAAGTATTTGGAAACTTTCACGCCTCACCTGGTTATTGTCAACTCGCAAAGCTTCCCTGGCCTGCTCTCGAGGTCGGGGTGGGAAACTGACGAAGCAGCACGGCAGCCAAAAACAGAAGCACATTCCAGACATAGCTCTCTCAAGGCTGTCTCCCAGGGTTACCTACAGTGGCCAGAGGGGAGTGATCTCTACAACCCACAAAATTGCTCCATTGGCGAATGTGACTGATGACACACCCTGGAGAAAGGGGGGGAACAGGGTCACGATTGGGGCGTAAATTATGTGGGGTCAGAGTTGGCTTCACCTGGAACGTGCTGACATGAAGCCCCTAATAAATAACTGGGTTTCTTTTGAAGCTTGGCTCGTCGGAACCCTGACAGTTATCTTCAACCTGAACTTTACAGGTAACCCTTGACTTACAACCACAACGAAGTCGAACGTTTCTGTTGCTAAGCGAGACATTTCTTAAGAAGTGAATTTTGCCCCATTTTACAACGTTGTTAAGTTAGTAACACGGCGGTTGAGTGAATCTGGCTTCCCCACTGAAGAGCACAAAAGGGGATCCTGGATACTGCGACCGTCATAAATGTGAGTCAGTTGCCAAGCCTCCAAATGTGATGATCTGTCCCCGTCTACACACACACACAAACACAGCCAGCCGAGGGTTAAGAAAGCAGTTGGCACGCACACAGGTCGTTATCTCAAACTTGGCAGCAATATAAGCACCGTCTGCCAAGAGCTTTTACTGCAACAGATAACATAAAATTACATACGCATTGCAAATAGTCCAGCAAAACAATATCCCTTTCGGCAGCTTCAGATGTTGTTCAAGTGACTAGCCATAGTTAGTTTTTGTTCGTCACGGAGTTTTACCAGCCACCACCCTCTCTTATATAGTCTCTGGGGTGTGGTCCAGTGACTCAGTTCTAATCCCTAGCCCGCCTCCTTAACTGCTGCAACCGTTTATCACGCCTTCGTTGGCGTGCATCCAGGAATGACGGCTCTCCTTCTTCGCTCTCATCCAAGACACCTGGCTCCTGGCTAATCTCCTCTCCCTCGGCCGGCACCTGAGACAGTGCCAGAGGGGAGGGGCCTGGAGAGGGAGGCCTGGCTGACTCCTCTTCCTCATATTCGGAGCTTTCTTCCTCCGATGAGATAGGCTCAGAGGGCGGGGCCACAACATGTAAATCATGGGAGCATGGGAGATGCTGCAACGGTCTTAAGTGTGAAAAAGCGTCGTAAGTCCCTTTTTCGGTGCCTCTGTAAACTACCAACTGTTGTAAGCCGAGGGCGACCTGCTCAAACGACGATGAACCAATTTTAAATGATTTTTTTTCAATTAATTAGAGATAAACCACCTGGGAGCCAAAATAAGGAGCTTTTTGTAAGAAGAGATTGTGAACCGAAGGAGGGCAAATGCTTACGGGTTTCGCTCTCACCAGCCTCATCCTGGTTCTGTTTTTTAAAATCGCTGAGGTCGCTCTGCAGAATCCCGCTGACCGCGGCGTGAATTAAGGAGGCTGCAAGAAGAGGGGGGGCACCCCTAAGGGAAAAAAAAAAAAAGATGGGATGAATGAAAGAGCCATGCAGAGAAAACAGGCAAAACAAAAGAGTTTCCAGTAAAGGAGAATATTTGTCTCTCGAGGTTGGAACGAGGGGTGCTTGGTGCTCTCTGCGGTTAGTTGTTTTCTTGAAGAAGTTTTATTACCCAACTAGATAACATCATCAGTGCTAGAGGGGAGGAAGGTTTGCAGGGAGGAGGAGGAGGAGGAAGTGATGTGGAGAAGGGAAGGAGGGATGGAGGAGGGGGAAGGAAGAGGACTGTAGGGTCCTTGATGCTCTCTGAGCTTGGTGGTTTTCTTACAGACATTTTATTACCAAACTAGGTAACATCATCAAGACTAGAGGGGAGGGAGGTTTGCAGGGAGGAGGAGGAAGAGAAGGAGGAGGAAAATTATGAGGCCCCTGGTGTCTCTGAGCTTGTTTCTTGCAGACATTTCATTACCCAACTAGGTAACATTATCAGTGCTAGAAGGGAGAAGGGTTTGCAGAGAGGAGGAGGAGGACGACGACTGTGCGGTCCTTGGTGATTTCTGCGCTTGGTTATTTTCTTGCAGACGTTTCATGACTCAACTAGGGAGTATCATCAGTTAGAAGGGAGTGAGTTTGGAGACAGAGAGATAGAAAGATAGATAGAGAAAGAAAGAGAGAGAGAGAGAGAGAGAGAGAGAGAGAGAGAGAGAGAGAGAGAGAGAGAGAGAGAGAGAGAGAGGACTGTGGGGTCCTGGATGGTCTCTGAGCTTGGTTGTTTTCTTGCAGAAGTTTTATTACCCAACTAGGTAACATCATCAGTGCTAGAGGGAAGTGGGGATTGTGCAGAGGAGGAAGGGTAGGAGTAGGAGGAGGCCTGTTTGGCTGTTTGCTTGCAGACATTTCATGACCCAACTAAGGAAGAGAAGGAGTCCTTGGCGCTCCCTGAGCTTGGTTGCTTTCTTGCAGACATTTCGTTGCCAAACTAGGTTACATCATCAGTGCTAGTAAGGAGTGGGGGTTTATATAAACTGAGAGCAAACAGAAAGGTTGTGGCTCCTATTTATGGGAGACCTTTTAAGTTCCTACAAACTCCACATGAACTCCACAGGTCTTGTCAATTGCAAATCACAACAAAGCAAAATAACGTATGAAAAAGGGTTGCAGGAACTGGGTGTGTCTACTTCAATGAAAAGGACTAGGGGAGACATGATAAGAGTGTTTTAATATCTCAGGGGCTTCCACAAAGAAGAGGGGGTCAAGCTCTTCTCCAAAGCACCTGAGGGCAGGACAAGAAGCAATGGGTGGAAACTAATCAAGGAGAGAAGCAACCTAGAACTAAGGAGAAACTTCCTAACAGTGAGAACAATTAATCATTGGAACAACTTGCCTCCAGAAGATGTGAATGCTCCAACACTGGAAGTTTTTAAGAAGAGGTTGGATAATCATTTGTCTGAAGTGGTGTAGGGTTTCCTGCCTAAGCAGGGGGTTGGACTAGAAGACCTCCAAGGTCCCTCCCAACTTCTATTCTATTCTACTCTTCTAGAGAGCTTCAAACAATCCATTCTGTTTCTAACTTTCTTACAAATCCCAGCTTCAAACGGTTTACCCCTTTCCTCTGCAGCGCAAGGGGGTTATTTTCAGCACCGAGCTAATTCTTGGAATTTCCTGTTATTCTTCTCCCTTTCTCAAAAAAATAAATAAATAAAAATAATACGAATTCCTATTCTGCTCTGTAACTGGAAACACTCACTTCCTTTTTCCTTTCAAAATTTCCTACCGGATGTCAGGCCTGTGCAAGGATGCACTCTGCATCTTTTGTCCTGGGGAATATGTAATAACTTTAGGATTTAGAATTCTTTATTGGCCAAGTGTGATTGGACACACAAGGAATTTGCCTTTGGTGCATATGCGCTCAGTGTACATAAAAAGACAAGACACGTTCATCAAGAATCATAATAATCACACTTAATGATAGTCATAGGGTACAAAGAAGCAATCAAATCATACTAGGAGACAATCAATATAAATCATAAGGATACAGCAACAAGTTACAGTCATGCAGTCATAAGTGGGAGGAGATGGATGATAGGAAGTATGAGAAGAATAATAGTAATACAGTCCTAGTGAATAGTTTGACAGTGTTGAGGGAATTATTCGTTTAGCAGAGTGATGGCGTTCAGGAAAAAACTGTCCTTGTGTCTAGTTGTTCTGGTGCGCAGTGCTCTATAGCGTCGTTTTGAGGGTAGGAGTTGAAACAGTTTATGTCCAGGATGCGAGGGGTCTGTAGATATTTTCCCAGCCCTCTTTTTGACTCGTGCAGTATACAGTATATAACTCCCTTGCCAATCACGAGAATCTGGCTCGTGATAAGATAAAATCAAAAATCTGTGATAAGCAACATTTTGCACCCCCGTCAGGCGTCCTATTCAGTGCTGTTTGATTGCACTAAAGGAATCTGATTTGTTCACCGTGGAAACCAAGAAAGAATTCAGTCTTGTCCGTTTAATTTTTATGCCGCAACTCCGGGCAGCGTATATAGATTGTACAAAAAATGGAAAAATAATTAAAAATATATTAAAATGCTAAAACCCTATACAGGTCGTCCTTGAGTTAAAACCGCAATGGAGCCTTAAAAGAGGCAGGACAGTTTTTGAAGCGAGTTTTGGCCGTGTTTTACAACCTTTCTTGCCACCGTTGTAAAACGAATCATTGCCATTGTTCAATTAGTAACACGGTTGTTAAGTGAATCTGGCTTCCTCGTTGACTTGGCTTGGTCAGAAGGTCACAAAAAGGGACCACGTGACCCTGGGACACTCCAACTGTCGTAAATACAGGCAGTCCTCAACTTATGACCACAATGGAGCCCCAAATCTCTGTTGCTAAGAGAGATATTTGTCAAGTGAATTCTGCACTGTTTCATGACCTTTCTTGCCACCGTTGTTACGTGCGTCACTGCTGTTATTAAGTTCGTAACACGGTTGCTAAGAGAATCTGGCTCCCCCCCCATTGACTTTGCTTGTTAGAAGGGGACACTGCAACCGTCAGCTGCCAAGCCTCCGAATGTAAATCCCACGATCCTGGGGATGCTGCCAACGGTCATAAGTGTGAAAAACGGTCCTAAATCACTTCTTTTTCAGTGATGTTGTAACTTCGAATAGTCACTAAACGAGCTGTCGTAAGTCGAGGACTCTCTGTACATGCCAGTTTGCCAAGCATCCAAATTTTGATCATAGAGCCACCGGGGATGCTGCAACCGTCATAAATGGGGGGTTGGGGGGGAAGGAAGGTAATAAATCACTTTTTTTCATTGCCGTTGTAACTTTGAACGGTCACTAAAGCAAACGGTTGTAAGTCAAGGACTGCATTTTAAAATTTAATTTCCCCCAGACTGCAGAAATATGACATAGCCCCTGGCTGTATTGAAAAAGGGTTATTTCTCCATTCAAATAGGACAAGAAAATTCCAGGCTTGTTTTGACTTGCTCAAAATGTTTCACATTTCAAGGATAAACCTTGCCAAAATTAGTGTTAGGTGAGATCAGAATTATGCCATCGTTGAAAGTGAGCAGGTAAAGGAGACAATGATTGCCTGGGCTAAAAACTTTGGATATGCAATACCCTGTTTCCCCCAAAATAAGACATCCCCTGATAATAAGCCCAATCGGGCTTTTGAGCGCATGGCAATAAGGCCAAGCACTTATTTCAGGGTTCAAAAAAAAATATAAGACAGGGTCTTATTTTCGGGGAAACACGGTAGAATTAGATAAACGGCAGAAACCGCGGGAGAGAAATATTAAATTGACTATGTCGACTGCATGTAAAGAAAATGTGTATAAAATGTTTTATAGATGGCATTTTGCATCATCAAGATCGGCAAAAATGTATAAAGATAGATCTGCTAAATGCTGGGAGTATAATCAACCCTCTGGTTCATACTACCATATGTGGTGGACATGCCCAAAAGCTAAAAAATATTGGATGAAATATTTTGGGTGTTTGTGGCGTGCCCCACTCCCCCATGGCCCGTTTTTGCGCCTAGGAGGCTGAAGTGAGGCCTACTAGGCCCAAAATGGGGCACGGGGGGTTCGTGGCGTGCCCATGGCCCGTTTTTACATCTAGGAGGCTGAAGTGAGGCCTATTAGGCCCAAAATGGGGCACGGGGGGGGTTCGTGGCGTGCCCATGACCCGTTTTTGCGTCTAGGAGGCTGAAGTGAGGCCTACTAGGCGCAAAATGGGGCACGGGGGGGGGGTCGTGCGCACATGCACAGGGGGTGAGGCATATGGGGCGAGCGCGCAGATTGCATTATGGGTGCTGGCACACGGGCATGTTGTTGCACACGCACGCGGACGCTTTTGGCACGCAACAACAAAAAGGTTAGCGGTGTTAGGGTCTCCTGCTTGAGCAGGGGGTTGGACTAGATGACCTATAAGGTCCCTTCCAACTCTGTTGTTTGTTATTATCTGTACCATAAGATCAGCACCCAACTTGCAACATTTAAGTAACCCAGAGCACTTTTCACTAAACGTCCACCAGTTGAATTAAAGTCAGCAATGACTCTGGATTTATCAACCTCCAGATTAGCCCTTTGGAGAATTTCTGAGATAAAACTAAAAAGCTATTTAACAGACCTCAAAGCTCTGGCTTAGAAGTATTTATCTAACCATTGTTCTGTTTACTTGCACACTTCCTGACATGAAAGGACGGTTTGAGGGCAGGCCAGTTCAAAAAAAAGAAGAAGATTGCATAAAGCAAAATTACAAAATCTTCCAGGTGCCTCCTGGCCATTGTATCTTCAAGGGGTTAGGAAGTCTTGTAAACAAATGCCCAAAATGTTACAACCATCCATAACAAACATCCATAATTTTGATCAACGGAAAACGAACCACAGAGAGGCTGGGAAGGAAGGAAGATCACAACAACCCCAAAAGGCCATAAAATGAGGTGTGACTCGCTTAACAACCGACTTAACTGTATGTCAAAATGATCGGCCTGGCTGGAATTAATCTGGGTTAGGTGACTTTTCCCTCCTAGGTTATTGCATGAATTGACACCAAAGATTCTGGAAAGGTTTTGAACTGAGGAACCAGGTCAGGCATTCAACGCAAAGCTAACACTGATGATGTTATCTAGTTGGGTAATGAAACGTCTGCCAAAAAAAAAAAAGTTCAGAGAGCACCAAGGACCTAACAATCCTCTCTTCCTCCACTCCCTTCTAGCATTGATGATGTTACCTAGTTGGGTAATGAAATGTCTGCAAGGAAACAACCAAGCTCAGAGAGCACTCAGGACCCCATAATTCTCCTCCTCCTCCTCCCCCTTCGACTCTGGACACCCCAGTCCCTTTTCACACTGATGATGTTCCATAGTTGGGTCTTGAAAGGTCTGGAAGCAAACAATCTTGCATTGCCTTCCACCCGCTTCTTTGCAAAGAAATCCGGACCAGCAGAGGAAGGAGGGGGGGGCTTTCCCCCACCCGTGTCCCCACGCCAAGCCTCCCTCACTCCCCCCATCCCCATTTAGCCAAAACCACCCTCAAGAAAACGGTCCCCAGGCCCGTTTTGCAAAAAAGGCCCACGCTTGGGATCGGAGAGCAGAACCTGCCACACACACACCCCACGCGTGTCCATGCAAAACAAAAAAAACAAAACAAAATTGCACCCGCCCCCGTGGGCCTTGCAACGCCCGCGTGGAGGAGGGAAAGGCGTGCAATGCATCGCCTTTCACGCGCTTCCTTGCAAAGAAATCCGGGCCAGCTGGAAGGGGGGGGGGAAAGCCCTTTTTTCCCCACGCGTGTCCCCACGCCAAGCCTCCCTCACTCCCCACCCCCCACTTAGCCAAAGCCACCCGCAAGAAAACGATCCCCAGGCCCGTTTTGCAAAAATAAGGGCCCACGCTTGGGATCGGAAGGCCGAACCTGCCACCCTCCACTCCCACGCGTGTCCATGCAAAAAAAAACAACGAAACAAAATTGCACCCGCCCCCCGTGGGCCTTGCAACGCCCTGAGTGGAGGAGGGAAAGGCGTGCAACGCATCGCCTTCCACGCGCTTCTTTGCAAAGAAATCCGGGCCAGCGGGAAGGGGGGGGGAAGCCCTTTTTTCCCCACGCGTGTCCCCACGCCAAGCCTCTCTCACTCCCCCCCTCTTAGCCAAAGCCACCCGCAAGGAAACGGTCCCGGGACCCGTTTTGCAAAAAGAAGGGCCCACGCGGGGGCTCGGAGGGCCGAACCTGCCACCCTCCACCCCCACGCGTGTCCATGCAAAAAAAAAAACGAAACAAAATTGCACCCGCCCCCCGTGGGCCTTGCAACGCCCGCGTGGAGGAGGGAAAGGCGTGCAAATGCATCGCCTTCCACGCGCTTCTTTGCAAAAAAAAAAAAAAATCCGGGCCCCCTTTTCCCCCCACGCGTGTCCGGCTCTCACCTTCTGCCCAGGAACCCGCGAGCCCGTTCGCTCAATTCGCCCGCCGCTTCGTCCGGCCGGAGCAAAGCGGTGGTGGAAGCGGTCCAGGGCGGCGGCTCGGCGGGGCCCAAAAGGCCGGGGAAATCGCGCAGGAAGCCGGCCAGCCAAGCCAGCTCCGGCCGAGCCATGGCCGAAAAAAAGAGCGAGAGCGAGCCCGGCTGGAGGCGGTGCCCTGCGGGTGCAAAAACGGCCGCCTTCCCGGGGCTGCCTGGAGAGGAGAGAGCCCGGCTGGCTTCCTTCCTGCACCCCCCCCCTCCTTCCCTTCAATGGGGAGGGGGGGAAAAGGGGGAAAAAGGGGAAGGGGAGGGCAGCCCCCCTCCCCCCCTCCCCAGTGGGCAGCTTCCTTGTGCAAAGAAAAGCCAGCCTCTTTTTTTTTTTTCCCCTCTCCCCACCCCCCCCATGCAAAACTTTTCCTGTTTGGACTTGGAGGGGGGGAGGGGAAGGGGGGAGGGGGAGGGGGAGGGGGAAACCAGCCGGCTTCCTGGGCGGGTCGTTCAAGGGGAAGGAAAAGCAGCGCGAGCAAGCCCAAGCCGAAGTTTTAGGGGTTTTTTTTTATTAGTGGGGTAGGATGGGGGGTCGACAGCGATCGGGGTTCCTGGGGTGGGGGCTGTATGGGGGGGGGTGTCCTTTAATGCAAAAAAAGAAAGAAGAAAGAAAGAAGAGAGAGAGAGAGAGGAAGAAAGAAAGAAAGAAAGAAAAAGAAAGAAAGAAAAGGGAAGGGAAGGGAAGGAAAGAAGGAAAGGAAAGGAAAGGAAAGGAGAAAGGAAAGGAAAGCACGATTTTTTACTCATCGCATGCAAACCTGTTTTGGGGCGAGAGGAGAGACCAGTGGATTTCTTGGGGGTGTCCTTTAAGGTGATAGATAGGTAGGTAGGTAGGTAGGTAGGTAGGTAGAGAGGCAGGCAGGCAGGCAGGCTGACTGACTGACTGACTGACAATGATAGATAGACAGACAGACAATGATAGAAGACAGACAGACAATGATAGACAAACTCAGACAGACAGACAATGATAGACAAACTGATAGACAATGATAGATAGACAGACAATGATAGAAGACAGACAATGATAGACAGACAAACTCAGACAGACAAAGAGAGAGAGAGAGAGAGAGAGAGAGAGAGAGATAGACGGACAGACAATGATAGACAAACTGATAGACAATGATAGATGACAGACAATGATAGACAGACAGACAATGATAGAAGACAGACAGACAATGATAGACAAACTCAGACAGACAGAGAGAGAGAGAGAGAGAAACGGACGGACAATGATAGACAAACTGATAGACAATGATAGATAGACAGACAATGATAGAAGACAGACAATGATAGACAGACAAACTCAGACAGACAAAGAGAGAGAGAGAGAGAGAGAGAGATAGACAGACAGACAATGATAGAAGACAAACAGACAATGATAGACAAACTCAGACAGACAGACAATGAGAGAGAGAGACAGACAGACAGACAATGATAGACAAACTGATAGACAATGATAGATGACAGACAATGATAGACAGACAGACAATGATAGAAGACAGACAGACAATGATAGACAAACTCAGACAGAGAGAGAGAAACGGACGGACAATGATAGACAAACTGATAGACAATGATAGATAGATGACAATGATACATAGACAGAAGACAGACAATGATAGATGATAGATAGATAGATAGATGGGGGGGGACAAAGATACACTGTGGGGGCACCAGCCCTCTGGAATGAGCTGTCTCTTGAGATTTGTCTCATCCCCGACTTCGCCTTGAAGACCCTCTTGTTCCAACAAGCCGCCCTGGCCTAATACGAATTTTAGAATGGGTGTATGTTTGTTTTAATCTATGGGCCAAATTTTTATATATTCAATTTTAAATTGTTTTAAATTTTGTAAATTTGTATGTGTTTTAATGTGGCTCTACACCGCCCTGAGTCCTTCGGGAGAATAAACATAATAATAAGCATAAACACATTTCTCTAACACACACACACACTAGAGGTGTCCTTTAATGCAAAACATAAAAATAGACGCTGAAAACAACATGGATTGATGAGGGTTTTTCTGATTCTGGGGCAGCTGACCAGCTGTTTTGATGAGTATATGGAGTTTTATAAGTTTTGGGGGAGGGGTGTTGTGCAATGTCCGAAATGCCCCTTAGGAGATTGTGCAATGTAGTGAACTCTGTATCTTCTGCTAAATGGTAGTGGGTTGATCCTATTATGGCTAATGGCTTTCGTCCTGTGCTGGATCTTGGGTGAGGGGCTGCTGTGCTCATCCTATCCTTCTGCTTTTTGTTAGCTGTTGTTGTGGCCCGCCAGTGGCCAGCGGATCTGGCGACAGATTCGGACAGTGAGGAGGTTGGGGAGGAACATGGGCCAGTCCTGGAGTCTGGGGAAGGCCCGGATGAGAGCTCTGCGTCGGAGGCAGAGATGGGGCCAGGGCCGTCCGACAGTTATCAGCTGCCTTCGGAGTCAGACATCAGTGAGGCAGAAGAACAGCTGAAGCCTGTTCCCAGTGTGAGCTGCCAGGAGAAGGGAACAGCTAAGGAACAAGGGTCGACTCAGGAGTAAAGCCACAGGTGGACGGTGAATGGCTCCTCCCATAGGGAATAAAGAGGAGCGAAGGGGAAGGGAGCTTGCAGGAGACAATTAGTTCATTTGGGCGAAGATCACTTCCTGCATTCTTGCTAAGTATTGCAGGAGTCTGAAAGATATCAGCCTGGCCACTCTCCAAGCCTGATAAAGGTCGGTAATTGTGAACTATCTTGAAAGACTGTGGGAGAGGAAAGACTTTGCTGGAGAGGAATTCACTGACAATTAAATAAAAGGGGTTTATCGGGAGGAGGACTCGGCTTCGTGCTGCTGGAGAAGCCTAGGTCAGAACAGCTGTCAAACTTGACTGCAAGGAGTTTTGAAACATCCCGTCTTGACTGGATTTCTGCCTGCAGTATTTGCTTTGCTTATGAATAGAGCCACCTAGATAGTTGTCTTCCGCTTTCGATAAGCTCTTTTATCTCCTTAAGTGCTGGCATCCACTGTGGGCTATTAAGAAAAATTTGGGGGTGGGTGGGGGTTGCTTTCTGCCTTTAAAAACATGTTTCTCCATTAGGGAAATATAATATTCTGTCTCTTTTTAAAAAAAATTCTCAAAATATTTCATTCTTCTGGGGAGGGGGTTTCCCACACAATAAAACCAACCAAAAGAAGCTTTCTCCGGGGGGGGGGGGATTTTATTACGAAAGGCTTTCTGCGCAACGGCGGATCATACAAAATAAGCTGCGAGGGCCGCCATCTTGTCTTTCGGCTTCTTAGGGGGCTGCCTTCCCCCGAGCCGCCGGCCCTTGCCGCCTCTTCCTCGCCCCTGCCGTTTCCCCTGCCCGCCCCGGTGCATGGGGTGTTTCATGGCCGCGTGCTTCAATTCCACCAGGTCTTGGAAGACGGGGTCGCAGAAGACGCAGCCGGTGTGCTGGGTCTCACCTCCGGGCAGCGGCGACTTGGCCTTGTTAAAATCCACGTCCACCAGGGCGGCGTCGCAGGTGTCGCACGTCTCGGCCGATACCCGCACCTTGTGCGCGTTTTCGAAGAAATGCACCACCACGTTGCATTTGTTGCAGGCCATTTTCCACTTGGGCCCGGAGATGGGGTCCAACACCAGCACCCCACTTTCGCACTCGACGCACTGGCCGATGCCCAACTGGTTCAGCGAATGTTGGCAGTTGGGGTGGGTGCATTCGTTGCAACCCATTCCTGAATTGGTGGGGGGTAAGCAAGAAGAAGAAGAAGCTGGGTTTTAAAATAAATACAGGTAGTCCTCCACTTACGACGGTTCACAGAGTGACCGTTCAAAGTTGCAACGGCGCTGAATGAAGCGACTTAGGACTGGTTTACACAGATACCACCTTTCCAGCATTCCCATGGTCATGTGATCAAACTTCAGATGCTTGGCAACTGGCATGGACTTCTGACAGTTGTAATATTCTGGGGTCATGTAATCGATCCCCTTTTGCGGCCTTCTGATGAGCGGTGACTTAAATTCCCAGAATTCCCTAATATCTTTTAAGATGGGTAGACACAACTCCCAGAATTCCCCAGCCAGCGTACTTTAAGACGGGTCACTTCAACACCCAGAATCCCCAAGGCAACATGGTTTAAGAGGAGTGACTTAAATTCCCAGAATTCCCAAATATTTTTTAAGATGGTAGACATAACTCCCATAATTCCCCAGCCAGCATGCTTTAAGGAGTGACTTAAAAGTCCCATAATTCCCCAGTATCTTTTAAGATGGGTAGACACAATTCCCAGAATTCCTCAGCAAGCGTACTTTAAGATGGGTCATTTAAACTCCCAGAATTCCCCAGACAGCATGTTTAAAGATGGATGGACTTCCACTCCCAGAATTCCCCAAGCTTTAAGGTGCATGCACTTCCACTCCCAAAATTCTGGGAGTGGAAATCCATCCGTCTTCAGTTGGCCAAGGTTGAGAAATGCAAGGCCATATATTTAGAATATATAGTTAGACAGTTAGAACAATTAATCAATGGAACAACTTGCCTCCAGAAGTTGTGAATGCTCCAACACTGGAAGTTTTTAAGAAGAGGTTGGATAACCGTTTGTCTGAAGTGTGTAGGGTTTCCTGCAAAAGCAGGGGGTTGGACTAGAAGACCTCCAAGGTCCCTTCCAACTCTATTATTGTATTGTATTGTATTGTATTGTATTGTATTGTATTGTATTGTATTGTATTGTATTGTATTATTATTGTATTGTGCTGTATTGTATTGTACTGTATTGTATTATATATATACAGTTTATATCTCCTTCTGCGAAATCTCACCTTTCTTCATATCCCTAAAAGGAGGGTTATTGTAACAATAAGGGCACAGCGGGTAACTTTTCCCCCTGGAACCGGAAGACCACAGCACCAGCTCAAAATCATCCAGAGGGCATCGCAACTCTTTGTACAGTTTGATCGTCCCATTCTGGGGAAGGCTGTAGGTCTCGTCGCAGTGCGAGCAGTGGAGACGGCTTGGTTTGGCCTAAAAAAAAAAAAACAAGAAACAAAAAGACAAAGTTCAAAACTTTTAAGAAAATAAGTTTCTGGAGAAGCCAGTTCCCATCAGATCCTGAAATGGCCATTTCATTTTGATTCCATTTTTAGTTAAAATAAAAAAAGTGCATAAAGGATATTTAGTCTTTTATAAAAAAAACAATTGTAGTTTCCACCTTAACAAACAAATCATTTTTGTTGTTGTTGTTGTTAGTTGAGAAGTTGTGTCCGACCCATCGCAACCCCATGGACAACGTTCCTCCAGGCCTTCCTGTCCTCTACCATCCTCTGGAGTTCATTGAAGCTCACGCCGACTGCTTCAGTGGCTCCATCCAGCCACCTCGTTCTCTGCCGTCCCCTTCTTCTTCTTTTGCCCTCCATCGTTCCCAGCATTAAGCTCTTCTCCAATGAGTCCTTCCTTCTCATTAGGTGGCCAAAGTATTTGAGTTTCATCTTCAGGATCTGGCCTTCTAAAGAGCAGTCAAGGTTGATCTCCTCTAGGACTGACCGGTTTAATTTAAATTAATTTAATTTAATCTATTTAAATCATTTTACCCATTTCTAAATCAAAAGACTACTTGGACTACATTTAAAAAAAAAATAAAAGGAAGCTTGTTAAGAGTTTGCAGCAATCCAAACAGCACACAAGTAACGAATTCAGCAGGAGTCATGTATAAAAGAAGCTTCTTTCTATACAGTAATATAAAACATGATGCATGTATACAATACCCATGCAGCAGAAGCCAGAACCAGAAATCACAGAAGCACAGAACAACCGAAGCAATAATGCAAGGACAAACCAATTCTATCATACATAACAGTCAAGCTAAGCCACGCCCAGGCGCCAAAATGTCCGAGTCACCAAACCAGCGGTGAAATCCTCTGAATTCTGCTACTGGTTTTGTGCGTCTGCTTCTGAGTGCGCGCTTCACGTGCGCCTGCGTGCCTGAGGCGCATCCGTGCAGCGCTAAAATAGGAACATTTTGAAGCCTTCCGAGTCTGTAACGGTAAGTAGACCAGCGAGGGGGGGAATGGACCGCTGTGCCACGCAATTTAGATTAGCTAGAAAGCAGGAAATCCGACGATTTTAGCTAATATAAATCACACGTCACAGCTGCTCATCGCCCAGCTGATCGTTGGAAATACCTGTTCGCCCAAACCTGTAGCATTTTTTACTACCGGTTCAAGAGAACCGGTCCGAACCGGTAGCATTTCACCCCTGCACCAAACAGTCCCCATTGGCTGTTGCTATGTCTATTCCAATTCATGAATTCTTATACACTGACAAAGCTGCCGATAAATACATAAAAAAATCATGCAACCATTAAAAAAAAAATCACATCACAGTTCTTTTCCTTTAAAGTCGGCTTAAATTCCAGATTTTCTTTACCTGGATGTATTTCATAAAACGATGACATTTGCCGCATCGGGAGAGGGGCTTTCCTGTGGCAGCCAGAGGTGAAAAAGACACTTCCATTAACTCATCCATACCTGGAGGGAAGGGAGGGCAGGTGGGACAAAAAGGTCAGCAATTTTGAAAGCGCACACCTCTATCACCCTGTCTGTTCTAAAAAAAAAAAAACGGTATTAAAGAAGGGTGGTTTTTTGCCAAGTAAAAACAATACATATTTAGAGAAAAATAGAAAAGTAAGGAAAAAGTAATAAATAAATAGAAAAGAAATGGAAGAAGGAAGGAAGGCGGGAAGGAAGGAAGGAAGGAAGGAAGGGAGGGAGGAAGGAAGGGAGGGAAGAAGGAAGGAAGGAAGGAAGACAGGGAGGGGAAGGAGAAGGGGAAGAGGAAGGGAAGAAAATGAAAGGAATGGGAGGGAGAAAGAAAGAAAAGAAAGAAAGAAAGAAAGAAAGAGAAAGAAAGAAAGAAAGAAAGAAAGAAAGAAAGAAAGAAAGAAAGAAAGAAAGAAAGAAAGAAAGAAAGAAAGAAAAAGATAGAAAAGTAAGGAAAAAGTGACAAATAAATAGAAAAAAATTGGAAGAAAAAAGGAAGGAAGGAAAGAAGGAAGACAGGGAGGTTGGGAGGGGAAGGGGAAGAGCAAGAGGAGGGGAAGGAAATGAAAGAAATGGAAGAAGGACAGACAGACAGACAGAAAGACAGAAAGGAAAGAGAGAGAGGGAGGAAGGCGGGAAAAGAAAGAAGGAAGGAAAAGAAAGAAAGAAAGAAACAGAAAGACAGAATGGAAAGAGAGAGAGGAAGGGAGGGAAAGAAAGAAAGAAAGAAAGAAAGAAAGAAAGAAAGAAAGAAAGAAAGAAAGAGGGTTCTGATCTACAGCTGTTATACATTTATATTTTATCCACTCTAGAGCTATCTGTAGAACCCTGTAATAATAACTCTTTCGTATTCATAACCAGAAATAAACCACTGAATAGTTCGACAATTCCTAAGAAGCAAAGTTACGATTCAATGGAGGAATATTTCTCCCCAAAACTACCATGTCATGACTGTAAATTCTTCTTTAAAAAAATAAATAAATCTCTATTTTTATTAAATAAAAAGCAACCAACCAAAAAGGCAAAACAAAGAAAAAAAGTGGGGAGGAAAGAATAAGATTCTTAGGTATCCAGCAGTATAAACCCCTGACTCATACATGTTATTTTTCTTTTAGACTAGACTAGACTAGGAATTACAGAGTTGGAAGGGACCTTGGAGGTCTTCTAGTCCAACCCCCTGCTTAGGCAGGAAACCTACACCACTTCAGACAAATGGTTATCCAACATCTTCTTAAAAACTTCCAGTGTTGGAGCATCCACAATTTCTGGAGGCAAGTCGTTCCACTGATTAATTGTCCTAACTGTCAGGAAATTTCTCCTTAGTTCTAAGTTGCTTCTCTCCTTGATGAGTTTCCACCCATTGCTTCTTGTCCTGCCCTCAGGTGCTTTGGAGAATAGCTTGACTGCCTCTTCTTTGGGGCAGCCCCTGAGATATTGGAACACTGCTATCCTGTCTCCCCTGCACATTTTAACGACTGCACATTCTAAATAAACGCCAGCCAGGGGAGGAGTTGTTGAGACCTACCTGCGATGGAATCCACAAAGTAGTGGAACTTCCTTTTGAAGATATCCAAGGTGTGCTCTAGCACCTGATGGAAGTTGGCTTTCCCTTGAGAAATTAGGTTGAGCTGCTTCTCCACCGCGCTACGGATGGTCGGGAGCACCAGCTCCGCATCTGAACAGGTAGGAAGAGGCCAAAAAAAAAATGAGATCGATGAAAAGTTTACGGGATGTCCAAGAAAAGTCAGCCTGGGAGAAACAGCCAGGATTTGTCCAAAATGCATGGAATCCTATTATTATTATTTTTTAATTATTTTTAATTTGATTTATATGCCGTCCTTCTCCGGAGACTCAGGGCGGCTTACAATGCATTAAGCAATAGCCTTCATACTTTTGTATATTTATACAAAGTCAGCTTATTGCCCCCACAACTGGGTCCTCAATTTACCTACCTTAGAAAGGATGGAAGGCTGAGTCAACCTTGAGCCTGGTGAGATTCGATCTTACTTTAATTGCAGACAGCTGGTGTTAAATTACAGAGCTCTGTCTGTTGAGCTATCCAGGCTCTTTCTTTAGATCTCTGTTTTGCAAACTCAGCAATTTTAAGAGTTGTAGACTCCGCACCCCCAGAATTCCCCAACCAGGGGGAAATGGGGAATTCTTTTTTAAAAAAAGTTTTTTATTTTTTTTTATTTTTTATCAAAATGTCAAATCAATGCGTGCCATACATTCCAATGCAAACAAATCTGATCAGATTAAACATGATTATTACATTCAATCAACTTATGAAATTCCCATAACAATACACATCTAGTATATTAGGTTACAGTCTATCATTATTCAGTTATTCCATCTATTTCTCATTATTACTTTCATTTTATCAAATAAAATTGTAATACGTTAATATTCCCTTTATTTCTATCCCTTATTCTAGCTTTTAATCATACCACCCTATATGAAAAAGCCTTTTCTTTCTTTCCTGTCTAACTTCTAATCAAGTCACCTGCATACAAAAAGAGAGAAAAAAAGAAAAAGAATAGAGAAGGAGAGATAGGGAAAGACAATTCAAAACAGCAACTGAGAAAAGGAATCTTCCATCCATCATCTCTTGCCTGCTTTATATTTTAATTATTTATATTTTAATTGCTATACTTTAAAAGGAAGAGGGGTAGAAGGAAAAGCAAGTCAAAATAACAATAAAGAAAGGGGGAAAAAATCATCTACCCATCGTCTCTTGCCCACTTTAATACTTCAATTGCTATGCTTTTTTTTTTTTTTTTTAACTTGCCTCGGGAATGGGAAATTCTGAATTCCCCAACCATGGGGAATTCTGGGAGTTGACATCCACACGTCTCAAAGCATGCTGGCTAGGGAATTCTGGGAGTTGAAGTCCACCAATCTTAAAACATGAAGACTAGAGAATTCTGGGAGTTGAAGTCTACCAGTCTCAAAGCATGCTGACTAGGGAATTCTGGAAGTTGAAGTCCATCCGTCTTAAAACATCCTGGCTGGAGAATTCTGGGACCTGACCACTTCTCTTCAATTGCCAAGAAAAACAGAGGAACTTCTCCATGTGAGTTAAGAGGGGGTCCTTCAAATAACCTGGCTACAAGACGCAAATTTACTCCTTCAATTTCCCTAGCGTTGTCCTCCCCCACTGCAAAATGCCACATTACCTATTTTGTAGTAGCCGTGTACCAAAACTATGCCCAGGTTGGTAGGTTTCAGTCTGCGGCCGCCTTCCACAGTGACGTAGTTGCGTTGGCAGATGTTGTTGATATGGACTGGAATGCTGGCATCCGTTCCTAACAATAATACAGTATTATCTTCTTTATCTATCTTTATCTTTTATTAGATTTATATACCGCCCGTCTCCTTTCGGACTCAGGGCGGTGAACAGCCAAAGTAAAAACATTTGTACACAAAAGTTAAAATAATTTTAAAAATAATTAAATGAAATTTGGCCCATAATTTAAAACATTTCAACTAAAAATCAGTATCGAACTTTAAAACCAACATAGAATCAGGCCAGCCCGGCTAACTGAAAAAAGTAAGTTTTAAGGGCCGGACGAAAAGTCTGGAGGTCTGGGATCACTCGTATCTCTGGGGGTAGATCATTCCAGAGGGTTTTATTATCATGTATTAATTACATGAAGTGTTGATACCACTTTATAATGCCTTGGTAAGGCCACACTTGGAATCCTGCATCCAGTTTTGGTCGCCACGATGTTAAAAAAGATGTGGAGACTCTAGAAAGAGTGCAGAGAAGAGCAACAAAGATGATGAGGGGACTGGAGGCTAAAACATATGAAGGACAGTTGCAGGAACTGGGCCTGGCTAGTTTGATGAAAAGAAGGACCAGGGGAGACATAATAGCAGTCTTCCAATATCTCAGGGGCTGCCCCAAAGAAGAGGGAGTCAAGCTATTCTCCAAAGCACCTGAGGGTAGGACAAGAAGCAACAGATGGAGACTAATCAAGGAGAGAAGCAACGTAGAACTAAGGAGGTCAACCTTACCATCGCCACCTCCTCATACTCCCTAAACCTTGGAAGAAACGTGAGATGACCATCGTCTGAAGAAAGATCCTTTCCACCACCAACTTATGCTAAGCATGCCACCAAAAAGGACCATTTCCTACCTATCCCATGTTTTTCCATCAACGTGATGAGTTCAGCTTCCGTCAAATAATCGGGCGGGCAGGTCTGCTTCTCCAGGAGCTTCACTTCGCTCACAGGGAAGAGGTCTCCTCGGTCACAGCTGGGGAGGCTCTCTTCCAACGGGATGCTTTGCCAAGGCATAACTTCTGTAAACCCTGTAAGGGATTTAAAAAAAAAAAAAAAGCAAGTGGTGATTCTGCACTAATCTTAGCTAATTTTTTAAAAAGAGCTAAGTAATATTTTTCATAATTTTTATATTCAAAGGTTTATAAAGAACAAGGGAGGGAGGGAGGAAGGAAGGAAGGTTGGAAGGAAGGAAGATTTATTTTAAAAAAGCAAGTGGTGATTCTGAACGAATCTTAGCTATTTTTTAAAAAGAGCTTAGTAATGCTTTTCATAATTTTTGTATTACAAGGTTTATAAAGGAAGGAAGGAAAGGAAAAGAAAAAAACAAAAAAATAAAAAGGAAAGGAGAAAAAGAAAGGAAAGGAAAGGAAAGGAAAGGAAAGGAAAGGAAAGGAAAGGAAAGGAAAGGAAAGGAAAGGAAAGGAAAGGAAAGGAAAGGAAAGGAAAGGAGGAAAGGACAGAGAAGGGAAGGGAAGGAAAGGAGAGAAAGAAAGACATACAGACAGGAAAGGAAGAAAGGAAAGGAAGAGAGAGAGAGAAAGAAAGAGACGTACAGACAGGAAAGGAAGAAAGGAAAGGAAAGGAAAGGAAAGGAAAGGAAAGGAAAGGAAAGGAAAGGGAGAGAAAGAAAGAGATGTACAGACAGGAAAGGAAGAAAGGAAAGCAAAGGAAAGGAAATGAGAGGGAGAGAAAGAAAGAAAGAGACATACCGACAGGAAAGGAAAGGAAAGGAAAGGAAAGGAAAGGAAAGGAAAGGAAAGGAAAGGGAGAGAGAGAGAGAGAAAGAAAGAAAGAAACATACAGACAGGAAAGGAAGAAAGGAAAGGAAAGGAAGAGAGAAAGAAAGAAAGAAAGAAAGAAAGAAAGAAAGAAAGAAAGAAAGAAAGAAAGACAAAGAAGCAAAAGTACAAAAAGAAAAAAAAAATCTGTCCCAAGACCGTGCCTTAACCTCTTTCCTACCTGGCGAAAGAACTGTCTTTCCTATGCAGGTGAAACGTTCCGAGGCAACGCTGCACGCAATAGTAGTTTGAAGGTATTTGCAGTCAGCACTGATAGTGGCGATAAAGTGCCTTGTAATGTATTCGTAGAGCCTCCATCCATCACCCCCTGGAAATACACAAGGGTGCTGCTGTTATAACTTTGACCAGTTGCTAAGTGGATGGCCAGTCCGTCCAAGACAGTTTGTAATGTTTCTGGAATGTTTTTATTGTGGCCTGACGGCTGACGGCCCCTCCAGCAGCCAACTCAGAGGAGGAGATGGCGTGGGACTCAAGGCCAGCATCAAGGCAACCTGAGAGCTCCAAGGAGGAAGACGGAATGGAGCTGGCAGAGCGAGAGAGAGAGAGAGACGGAGCCTGGGCCATCCGTCAGCCCTCAGATGGAGAGTCAACAGCCCCCAGGTCTGGAGGTGGCTGATGAGGAAGAGGAGGAACAGCTGGGTCCAGTGCCTGATGCGCAGATGCTCAGAAGGCAGAGGAGAGGAGAACAGTGGAAATCTATGGGCTGGTCCTCGGGACGGAAGAGCCACTGCTGCTAGCGAAGCCCCACCCTAGCTCTGGGGATAAAAAGCAGGGGGCGGAGATGAATAGATGTGGCAGACAACTATTCATCTCGCTGCCGGACAGACTCGTTAGCTTGCGAGAGAAATTTTTTTGCCGGGGATTTCTAATTAAAGGACTCTTTTGAGTTCACGTCAGAGGGCTTGTCGTGTTTGGGAAGCTGGGTTCGGAACAAGTTTTGCAAACATGAATAATCGCTCACCTAATTCTGCTTCAGAGGCCGCTCTCATTGGGGTGATGGGGGGGTGATCTCCAGCATCGTGGCCTTTCCGTGGCCTGTTGATGCCTTCCACCAATAATGTTTTGACCTTGGGAGAAAACCACCGACAGAGCATACATGAGCCAAGGGCCGGCCACCTCTGGCCGAACCAAAGATTGATTGGAGCAGACTAAAGTTAGCTACAGGTAATCAATGCCTTACGGACAACAACTGAGCCCCAAATTTCTGTTAAACAAGAGAGTTGTTAAGTGAGTTCTGCCCCGTTTTACCATCTTTCTTGTCACGGTTGTGAAAAGAATCACGGTGTTGTGGCCCGCCAGGGGCCAGTGGAGCTGGCAGCAGAGTTGGACAGTGAGGTTGGGGAGGAACTTGGGTCAGTCCTGGGGGCTGGGGAAAGCTCGGATGAGGGCTCTGCATCGGAGGCAGAGAGGGGACCAAGGCCATCTGATAGTTATGTGCTGCCTCCGGAGCCTCCGGAGTCTGACATCAGCGAGGCAGAAGAACAGCGGGAGCCTGTTCCCAGTGTGTGTACGCACAGAGCTGCCAGAAGACAAGAACAATTAAGAAAACAGGGTCGACTTGGGAGTAAGGCTTGGAGATGATTGGCCCCTCCCATAAGACATAAAAGAGGAGCGACCGGGACGTGAGCTTTTGCAGGAAGCAATTAATTCATCTGGTCAGTTCAAGCTTTGAAAAGTTCTATTTGACTCTGTGCTAAGTTTGGCTTTGCCCTGCATTTGGCAATTAGTTCTCTGGCAGCATTCCAAGGGAGATAAGGTGGGTGTTTATAAAAATTCCCCTGAAAGACTGTTTGTGAAGCCTTTTGGACTGGGAATGACAATAATTCACAGCCGTGAAAATAAAAGAGGTTTTGCTGGGACTAAGATCGGGACTGTGTGGACACTACAAACAGCTTAAATTTGAGCCAACATGTGACCACAGAGGGGTGAAAATCAGAACTTTGAATGTGGATTACATATAGTTCTGATTTAGGCTTCCCCCAAAAAGTGTGAAGTAGAATCCTGGTTCAGATAAAACCCCTTTTATGAAATGAATGTAAATTCCTCTCATTCACTTTCAGCAGAGGCCTGGCAAACAGTCTTTCAAAGGTGTATTTATGACCACAGAGCTTATCTGGCTTGGAAAGCTGCCATGTAAATATTTTCCAAAGGCAGTGCTGTGCAAGGAAAGACTTGGCACAGAGTCTCTGAGAGTCACAGACAGATCTTTACACTCCTGAACCAAAGGAACGAACGAACAAATTGTTTCCTGCAAAAGCCCATTGTTCTGTCCCCGTCTCACACACGCACACAAACAGACAGCCGGGGGTTAAATAAACTGGCAGACAACCAATTCTTTCGATAAGAGGATTGGCAGCAACCCAGTAGCCGCTTGCCAAGAACTTTACTCATAAACAAGATACACACAGTTCAAGAATTGTCAAGTCCAGTCCGTAATTAAATCCAAGGCAGATAATGTTGTTTCCAAAGATGCAATGTGACTCGATAGTAGTTAGTTTTGTCCGTCACAGAGTCTGAATGGCCACCTCACCCCCTTATATCCCCTGTGGGGTGTGGTCCAGTGACTCAGCTTAATCTCTGGCACGCCTCCTTTTCTGTTGTGTGCGCTTGTCTCTCTGACGCTGGCGTGGATCCAGCCAAGACTTATCTCCTTCACTGTCCGACTGCGAGGAGATACCTGGCTCCTGGCCAATCTCTTTTATTTCCTATGGAAGGGGCCATTCATCGTCCACCTGTGGCTTTACTCCCAAGTCGACCCCGATTTCTTAGCTGTTCTTTTCTACTGGCAGCTCTGCGCATGTGCACAACCGGGAACAGGCTCCAGCTGTTTCTCTGCCTCACTACTGTTTAGCTCTGGAGGCAGCTGATAACTGCCGCTGGCTACTGGCGGGCCACAACACATGTACCCCCTAGATCAGGGGTCTGCAATCTTAATCACTCAAAGAGTCATTTGGACCCGTTTCCCACAGAAAAGAAAACACCGGGAGTCACAAAACCCTTCCCGTGCCTGACTATTTCTTGAGCAGCCACAAAACTAGCATATGTACTTGAATTAAATGTTCTGTTTTCTTCTGAAACTTTTCTTTTCTTGGATTTATCCATGGTTGGGTAAAACCGGGGGTTGAAAAGCTCAATAAATCACGTGCCGGCAAGTGTCGCACACTGGCGGCTGTGAGTGATATTTTGAGCGACAGGGAGCCGCAGCAGAGGGGTGAAAGAGCCACATGCGGCTCCAGAGCCGCAGGTTGCTGACCCCTGCCCTAGATAAGTCTGTCGGAATTGCAAACGGACAAACTGAACAAACGGTCGCACGTCAAGGATTCCCTGTGAAATTTAGGCCTGCCTTGATTTCGAAGTGTCTTTTGGCAACGAGATGAATTGACAGTCACTTACGGTTTCAGCCCAGAAAGCATTATTAGCTTGTTGTCGCAAAGGGCCTTTCAAATCGAAATTTTCAGGATAATGAGTCGTTTCTGTTCGAGGGTAGCTAATGTAGCCCTGGGTATAAAGACGTTCAGCTATCTGCATCGTATGCTGCGGTCCCATTCCTACAGATAAAAACAGTTTGGGGAAAAAAAAATAGGTTGAAAATGAATAGTCACCGCATCATGCAAAAGATGTTGAGACTTTGGAAGGAGTTCAGAGAAGAGCAACTAAGATGCTTAAGGGACTAAAACATACAACACACAGTTGCAGGAATTGGTATGGCCAATCTGGAGAAAAGAAGGAATAGGGGATGACATGATAGCAGTTTTTCAATATTTGGGGGGCTGCCACAACAAAGAAGAGGGGGGGGAGCCTTGGTGGCACAGCGGACTAAAGTGCTGTTAAAGTAGCACTTAGCTGCCAGCTGCCTGCAATTATTGCAAGTTCAAATCTCACCAGGCTCAGGGTTGACTCAGCCTTCCATCCTTCCGAGGTCAGTAAAATGAGGACCCAGATTGTTAAGGGCAATAGGCTGACTTTGTAAACCGCTTAGAGAGGGCTGTAAAGCACTGTGAAGCGGTACTGTATATACATCTAAGTGCTATTGTAATTTCCTTTCCTTTCCTTTCTTTCTCCTTTCCTCTTTTCCTTCCCTTCCCTTCCCTATTTTGCTTCCTTTCCTTTCCTTTCCTTTCCTTCTCTCCTATTTTGCTTCCTTTCCTTTCCTTTCCTTTCCTTCCCTCCTGTTTTGCTTCCTTTCCTTTCCTTTCCTTTCCTTTCCTTTCCTTTCCTTTCCTTTCCTTTCCTTTCCTTCCCTCCTATTTTGCTTCCTTTCCTTTCCTTTACTTTCCTTCCCTATTTTTGTTTCCTTCCCTTCCCTCCTATTTTGCTTCCTTTCCTTTCCTTTCCTTTCCTCCTGTTTTGCTTCCTTTCCTTTCCTTTCCTTTCCTTTCCTTTCCTTTCCTTTCCTTTCCTTTCCCTTCCTTCCCTTTCCTTTCCTTCCCTCCTATTTTGCTTCCTTTCCTTTCCTTTCCTTCCCTATTTTTGTTTCCTTCCCTTCCCTTCCCTTCCCTATTTTGCTCCTTTCCTTTCCTTTCCTTTCCTTTCCTTTCCTTTCCTTTCCTTTCCTTTCCTTTCCTTTCCTTTCCTTTCCTTTCCTTCCCCCTTCCTTCCTTCCTGGTGCAGTGGTTAGAATTCAGTATTGTAGGCTAATTCTGCTCACTGCCAGGAGTTCGATCCTGACCGGCTGAAGGTTGACTCAGCCTTCCATCCTTCCAAGGTCGGTACCATAAAATGAGGACCCCGATTGTTGGAGGCAAGAGGCTGACTCTGTAAACCGCTTAGAGAGGGCTGTGAAGCGGTATATAAGTCTAAGCGCCACTGCTATTATTTTTTAAAAGGAAGGAATCCTGCCGTATTTACCCAACGCAGCGCTGGCAACCCGCAACATTTCCACCGTGTTAAGAGCCAGAGGTCGTTGTTTCACTTTCTCCTTTTTACTCACAGACTCAACCTGCAAAAAACCGGGATGTTCCTTAACCATTTTATCCGGATAAATCAAAGTTCTAGGAAAAACTCATTTAAATTTCATTCTCTCTAATTTACAAGAGCAAGAGGAAGGATAGCAAACCCACCACTGATCCAATGTAAACCACAAGGTAGATTAAATTTTGCAGACTACTTTTGCAGACGACACTAACTTGGTCTTACCTTGGCTTCCTTCGCCATTTTCGTTAGGTTCAAAAACATCTGAGCAATTTCTCGGTCAAAGATCCTGACTCTGTCCCACTCTAGAGTCAAACAACTGTCTTTTTCGGGAGTAACCTGATAAGAAGAAAACTTTTAGAAAAACAAAATGCCACCTCTCAAGTTCTTCCATCAGGATTTACCACGATGGTCTTTTCAGACCACATTGTTTTGTTTTATGTTTTGTTTTATTAGATTTATATATATTCTGAAAGTTTTGAGCTAAATACAGATGATCCTTGATTTAGGACCACAATTCAGCCCAAAATTTCTTTTGTCTTAAGTGAAACATTTGGGAAGTGAGTTTCGCCCCATTTTACCAACATTCTTGCCACCGTTAAGTGAGTCACTGCAGTTGTTAAGTTAGTGAAATCTGGCTTCCCCATTGACTTTGCTTGTCAGAAGGTCGCAAAAAGAGGATCACGTGAGGCCGGGACACTGCAACCGTCATAAATATGAGTCAGTGGCTAAGCGTTTGAATTTTGATCCCATGAGGAGGTGGCAATCGTTATTAAGTGTGAAAAACGGCCACAAGTCATTTTTTTCACTGCCCGTTGTAACTTTGAACGGCCCAACATTTCTGTTCTTAAGTGAAACATTTGTGAGGTGAATTTTTTTCCCTATTTTACGACCTTGCTTGCACGTTGTTAAGTGAATCATCGCATTTGTTAAGCTAATAACATGGTTGTTAAGTGAATCTGGCTTCCCCATTGCCTTGACGGTCGCAAAAGGGAATCACAGGACCCCGGGACATAAATATGAGTCAGTTGCCAAGAGTCTGAATTTTGATAACATGAGGAGGCTGCAATTGTCGTTAAGTGTGAAAAAAGTCCCATTTTTCATTGCCGTCGTAACTTTGAATGGCCACTAAACGAACTGTTGTAAATCAAGGACTAACTGTATGATTTTTGAGGTGGGAATTAAAGATTCCCAAACAACTGGAGGCCGGA
Source organism: Pantherophis guttatus (assembly GCF_059756535.1). Lineage (NCBI taxonomy): Eukaryota > Metazoa > Chordata > Lepidosauria > Squamata > Colubridae > Pantherophis > Pantherophis guttatus. The sequence continues at coordinate 8,339,596 of NC_142079.1, read as the reverse complement.
AGAATCAGGAGCAGATTACCTTGGCTTGCAACACCCAGTAGGTTTCGGGTTTGAACGACTGGATTTTATCGTGGCGCTCCACGCAGAACCCCAGGGTGGGGGTCTGGCAAGGCCCAAAGGAGATCAGCGAACTGTCTAAATTGCCGTATTTGCCCTGGAAATATTTTGTCTGAAACCTGTAGGAATGAACAGAGAACATAAGAGGAAATAAGAGGAACAGCGTGCGACAGCTGCCAAAATAGCCAACACAGTTTTAAATTCCACTACCAAGGCATTATAAAGTAGTATTAACACTTCACATGATCTTGATTCTTTTTTTTTCTTTTTTTAAATATACTTTATTAAATTTTTCCATTATAAAAGAAAATATACAATCTCTATTTCCTTCAGAGGTACAGTGTTTATACAATTTACGGAATCATACGTTAAATAAACTACATCCTTAGCTGTACAATATTCTATGCAATATAGCTCGTATTTCGGGTGCATAACAAGTCATATCCTAAAATAATGTTTTGGGCTTGTTCTTCAACCAATTGTACCAATTTCCCCATACTTCATAATATTTAGATTTGTCCTCATTATTTATCTCACTCGTCAATTTTGCCATTTCTGCGCACTCTTAGGATTTTGTTTATTAGTATTTCTTCTGAGGGTATGGATTTATTTTTCCAGTATTTCGCAAAGGCTAATCTAGCCGCAGTTGTAATCTGGATTATGAGTTGCGTTTTGTTGTTTTTAAAGCCATCTCCGATTATACCCAGGAGGAAGATTTCTGGAGATAAAACTATCTCCTGTCCCGTTATTTCACATGATCTTGATTCTATCCCTCTGTTTATGACATGCATGGAATGGCCAAAACTAGTGGTCCATGAAAGGCCCAGGAAAAATAAGAAGCCAAGATAGGAAATCTGGTTTACACACCTTGTAAACGCACAGCCAATCCGCAGGTCTAACTCTTGCCGGGCGTCCACCGACAGAGCTTCGTTGTGGTTGGGTTCCCCCAACTGGTTCATGGCGTTGCAAATATCCGTGTCAGTGATGGAGCTGAATTTGGCTCTGTAGATCGTCTTCTCGCCTCCACGGGGTTTATTCATGACGGGGAGGGTCGCATCCAGCACCTAGAACCAAGGAAGCCAAATGTGTGGGGTGCGGAGAGTCCTCGGCTTATGACCACAAACAAGCCCAACATTTCTGTTGCTAAGCGAGGTGTTTCTTCAGTGGTGGGTTCCAAATTTTTTAACAACTGGTTCTCTGCTGGGTGGGCGTGGCTGGGGCGGTCATGTGACTGAGTGGGCATGGCCAACTCTATGTCAGTGGTACCTGTATGGGGCAGGCATGGTTGGGGAGAGAATCCAGGGGTCTCCAGTGGGGGGGGGGGAGGAAAGAAAGATTCAACCTGTTTGTGTGTGTGTGTGTGTGTGTGTGCGCATACGTGTGTGTGTGTGTGTGTGTGTGAGAGAGAGAGAGAGAGAGAGACTGCATCAAGCTAGACTGGGAAAACTGGTTGCAAGAGGACGAGAAGCTGGGTTAGCTGCTTTTTGGACTTTTGGGGGGCTGTTTTCAGGCTGATTTCATGCCGATTTTGGCGGAAAAAATGACCTGAAAACAGCCCGAAAAACAGCCTGTTTTGTGGGCATTTTTGGGTCATTTTCTGGCTGTTTATTGGTCCATTTTTAGGCCTTTTTGGGGCTGCTTTCAGGCCATTTTTGGGGTGATTTTGGCTAGAAAACAGCCTGAAAACAGCCCAGAAAATGGCCCGAAAAACAGCCTGTTCTGTGGGCATTTTTTTGGGCTGTTTTCGGGCCATTTTTCACCCAAAAAATCACTGAAAAAGCCCCAAAAATCAGCCTGAAAACAGTCCGAAAAAATGGGTTGTTTTTTGGGCTGTTTTCAGGCCATTTTTGGGGCTGTTTTCAGGCCGATTTTGGCTGGAAAAATGGTCATAAAAATGGGGAGGGGTCAGACAGTAGTCCGATTTGCCAGTTCTCCAAACCGTGCAGAATCAGAACTACCGGTTCAGGCAAACTGGTCTGAACCAGCAGCAGCCCACCTCTGCGTTTCTTGTGGTCTGTATATTCCTTGCAGACAGCTGGTCATTTGCAGTTTTTTTAGCGGGTCGTTGAAGCACTTGGAATAGGGGTGTCAAACTCACGTCGTCACAGCAGAGTGACGTGACGTATCGGGACTTTTTCCCCCTTCATTAAACCGTGGGCATGGCCAGTGCATGATGCATCTGGCTCGCGGGCTGGGAGTTTGACAGCTCTGACTTGGAGATTTATCTGTGTCCTCGTAGCTATACAATTTGGGATGGACACCCTTTGAATGGTGTGTGAGTAGGAATGGATTTCCAGAGGAAAAAATGGCAGACTACAGGAACCATTTGCACTACTCAGGTGACCCTGAGGACACAGATAAAACCTCTAAGGTGCTTCAAAGACCCTCTGAAAGGATGCAAATGACCAGCTGTCTGCAAGGAATATCAATCCTTCCATTCCCCATCATCCCATCAGAGCTGAAGAAGCTTCTTGGAGGAGAAGCGAAACGTCTTCAAAAGAAAAAACAAGAAAGTCCTGAAAAAAAGCACTTTGGGGCAACCTGGTTAAACGAAGGGAAATGTTACAGTTTGGTCCTGAGACATGTACCTCAAAGCATATATTTTCACCTTCCTTGTCGCAATCCAGCCACAGAACAACGTAATCGCAACCTCTCCCTTCCACCTGAAAAAAAAATAATCAAAGGAAAGATACATTTAATTCACTGTTCAATGGTTTGGTTGCGTGCCAAAACTCTTGAGATCCCATTTTTGAGCATTTCCACCAATTTGGACGGCTGAATGGGATGGACCCTAAGCAGAGGTGGACTTCAGATCCTTTAGCAACAGGTTTGCTGCCCCGTTGCTGGATGGATGTGGCCTAGTCGACCGCCTGCATCACAGCAGGCGAGGGACATTTTTCGCCCTCCCCAGGCTCCAGGGGCTTTCCTTGAGCCTCTAGGAGGGCAAAAACTGCTTCCCCTGTGGTCCGGAGGCCAGAAACAGGCCCGTTTCCGGACTTCTGGAACCTCCAGTAGACCCATTTTTTGCCCTCCCAGTCCCTCTGCGCAGCCCGTATACTTACCTGGAATGATGAACAGGCCATGTGGGGACTCCTGGGAGGGGCGTGGTGGGTGTGGGCATGGCCAGCCAGGGGTAGCATTTGGGGGTTCGCCAAACACCGGAGATCTTTGGCTAGAGGATCGCCCGAACCCCCAGGAACCCACCCATGACCCTAAGTCAGTGGCCTCCGGCCGTTTGGGAACCAGGGAGCGGTTCCGTGGGGAAAGGTTTTTCCACAGACCGGAGGGGAATTAGCTTCGTGTGCATCCCATGGATGGGGCTTTGCTTGTTCGTGCGGACAGGTCCTAAAAGATCAACCTGGCTCTCACAATCAGGTCAATAAATAGTTAAATTTCTAAGCAAATTCCAAAGAGTTCATTACCTGTAAGAATTTCACCATGTTTAGTTTTGGGTTGGCTTCTTTCTTTTCGGTTGGCGCTTTACTAAAAAGTTCAGCGGGATCAACTTTATCCCAGTTGTTGTATTTTCCTAAAAAGGGCAGATAACATCATCACCATCATCAACAATAACATCTTTGTAAAGAATTAGAATAATATTTATTTCAGGACTAGAAGCAACAACTGTGGCAAGAAAAGTCGTAAAAGGGGACAAAATTACTTAAGAAATGTTTCACTTTGCAACATAAATTTTGGGCTCAATTTGGTCATAAATCGAGGACTATCTGTACTAATCTAAAGTGTTGGGATTGGAATTCCCTTGAAACTGCTCTGCATTGCATCCTTCTTGCTTACAGCTTACAGCAAAGTGGAAGTAAATAGCCAAGAATGATTATTTTACCTATAAAATCCAGTGTCATCACATGACCACATACTGACGTCATCTTGAAATGGACGGTTTGTCCAATGAAAGGACCGGTGAATTCATGGACAGAACACACTCCATTTAACCCTTTGCGAGACGACATGTTTCCTACAGTGGGCGAAAACCCCCCCAACAATATTGCATCACAAAAAAAAAAAAAAAGGCCAGATATTACAAACATCCTTTCAAGTTTACAACTTCAAAGAGATCTTTTTAGGAAACAACCAAAATGAAAAAAATTAAAAAAAATGAGATAAGGGCAAAGATCAAGTTGTACATCAAGCAGGAGTGAAATCCAGAAGGTTCTGACAGGTTCTGGAGAACCGGTAGCGGAAATTTTGAGCAGTTTGGAGAACCAGCAAATACCACCTCTGGCTGGCCCCCAGAGTGGGGTGGGAATGGAGATTTTGCAATATCCTTCTCCTGACACGCCCACTAAGCCACGCCCACCAAGCCACACCACGCCCACAGAACCGGTAGTAAAAAAAATTGGATTTCACCACTGACATCAAGCATACATCAAGTTACCTTAAAATCAAAACAGATAATGGTTTTGATTTTAAGGTAAATAAATGCCTTGCTGTTAACATTTTATTAATGTTTTATTTTATTGTACATTCAACGCATTTAATTTTGAAGAAAAGCCCAATAATTATAGCAACAGCAATAGGACTTAGACTTATATACCGCTTCACAGTGCTTTTACAGCCCTCTCTAAGTGGTTTACAGAGTCAGCCTCTTGCCCCCAACAATCCGGGTCCTCATTTTACCAACCTCGGAAGGATGGAAGGCTGAGTCAACCTTGAGCCGGTCAGGATCGAATTCCTGGCTGTGGGCAGAATCAGCCTGCAATACTGCATTCTAACCACGGTGCATCATGGATGGATGGATGGATGCATGGATGGATGGAAGGATGGATGGATGGATGGATAGAAGGAAGGAAGGAAGGAAGGAAGGAAGGAAGGAAGGAAGGAAGGAAGGAAGGAAGGAAGGAAGGAAGGAAGGAAGGAAGGAATTGCAGTAACACTTGGACTTATATACTGCTTCACAGTGCTTTCCAGCCCTCTCTAAGCGGTTTACAGAGTCAGCCTCTTTCCCCCCAACTATCTGGGTCCTCATTTTACCCACCTCGGAAGGATAAGAGGCTGAGTCAACCTTGAGCCGGTGAGATTTGAACTGCCGAACTGCAGCTAGCAGTCAGCTGAAGTAGCCTGCAGTGCTGCACTCTACCCACTGAGCCACCTCGGCCCTTATTATATTTATATATTGATATTTAATTTGGGCTTTTACCATTTTAAAACGTTTTTAGTATTTTAACAATCATCTGTTTTTAAAATTGGAAGCTTCCCAGAGTCCTTGACCAAGATGGGCCGCTGTAGAAATAGAAACGGAATACTTTTATTTGGTGTGATTAGACACACAAGGAATTTGTCTCCAGTGTAAAACCTCTCTCTGCATTACTATTACTATTAGTCTTCTCATCGTTCCTCTCACCCATCTCTTCCCACTTATGACTGTATGACTGTAACTAATTGCGGTATCCTAACGATTTATATTATTTCCTAGTATGATTTGATTGCTTATTTGTACTTTATGTATCATTAAGTGTTGTACCTTATGATTCTTGACGAATGTATTTTGTCTTTTTATGTATGCGCCAAAGACAAATTCCTTGTGTGTCCAATCACATTTGGCCAATAAAGAATTCTATTCTATTCTATTCTACTCTACTCTACTCTACTCTACTCTACTCTACTCTACTCTACTCTACTCTACTCTACTCTACTCTACTCTACTCTACTCTACTCTACTCTACTCTACTCTACTCTACTCTATTCTATTCTATTCTATTCTATTCTACTCTACTCTACTCTACTCTATTCTATTCTATTCCAGAATAATAATACTGTAATCATAATAATAATGCCAACAAGAGAAGGTAGTAGAAAAGATGAGAAGGATAATACAGCCATGCTACATGGGTAAATAGACCTTATACATTATCAATATACTTAGACATTATATTTAATTTGAATGAATGAATGAATGAGTGAGTGAGTGAGTGAATAATGCTTGGAATATTGACATTTAAAATTGTAACTAATATTAACAGAATATCCTTTTTTCCCCCAAACCTCTTGAAAGGATTTTGGCGATGGACTGAGCCAGAGAAGGCTTCTCAGCTACCATAAGGACTATCTTCATCTTCAGGTAATGGTGATTAAGACCTTCAAACTGGAAGAAAATATTTCAGCCTAAACAAGGGGGAAAAAAAAACATTATTGAATCCTTTGGAAAGGAGGGCCGAAAAATTCAGTTTCTTTTCTCAGTTTCTTTATTTGTATTCCATCTTTATTATTTTTACAAACAGAAGGTAGTGATATACAATGTCTTCCTCCTCCTATTTTCCCCACCCCTGTGAGGTGAGTTGGGCTGAGAGAGAGGGACTGGCCCAAAGTCACCCAACCGGCTTTCATGGCTAAGGCAGCACTAGAATTCACAGTCTCCTGGTGGTTGGCCCAAAGTTACCCAGTCAGCTTTCATGGCTAAGACAGCACTAGAATTCACAGCCTCCTGGTGGTTGGCCCAAAGTTACCCAGTCGGCTTTCATGGCTAAGACAGCACTAGAATTCACAGTCTCCTAGTGGTTGGCCCAAAATCACCCAGCTCGATTTCATGGCTAAGGCAGGACTAGAACTCACTGTCTCCTGGCGATTGGCCCAAAGTCACCTGGCTGGCTATCTTAGCTAAGGCAGCACTAGAACTCACAGTCCCCTATTTTCTAGCCTGGTGCCTTCACCACTAGACCAAACTGACTCTCTGTTTGCTTGCCCAGAACATCTGCCCACCTGGTGCCTAATGTACTCTTTTTGAAAACTCTCTTCCAGTATAATTTGCCAGATTTAGTGTGAAAATGTTTATTAGGTATAAACACTTTCCAAGACCTAATTCTATATTGTTCAAGGAAGACCTTGGCTTACAACCATTTAACCACCATTCAAAGTTATAAAAGCATTCAATAAAATAGCTTATGACCGGTTCGAAGATAGTACTAATAGTCACAGGCGCCTTGGGTGCAATCCGAAAACATCTGGAGCACCCCTTGAACACCATCGGCATTGACAAAATCCCCATCAGTCAATTGCAAAAGGCAGCTTGATTTCGAACAGCTTACATCCTATGATTTCTTTAACACCATTAAACATCCACATATACCAATTCCAGGTCCTTGGGAAGGACTTAATAGGGGGATAAAAATTCTACCTATCCCCCCCCCCCAAAAAAGACTGCAACCAACCACAATAATAATAAAGGTGCCTTGGATGCAATCTCAAACATCTGGAACACCCCTTGAAAACCAGCATTGATAAAAATCCCCACGGTCAATTACGAAAGAACAGCTTACATCCTGCGACGGTCAATTACGAAAGAACAGCTTACAACCTGCGATGAGACCTTGGACAACATCAAATAACATCTGTCTAATCCAGGTCCTTGAAAAGAACTCAATAGGTGAATAAAAATGCCAATCCAGGCTGAACATCTGGACGACTGTGCAACCAATCGTCATCATCGTAATAATATATTAATTATTAAATGTGCATGCAGCCCAATTCTCAATGACTTCCCATGATTGATGGATGGCTACTTCTGTTTTAGGATTAAGCTACTAAGCATTCACATTATATCTGCATTCTCACAAACACACCAAGTCTCACACAGTTGTTGTTGTTTTAAATTTGATTTATATGCCGCCCTTCTCCGGAGACTCAGGGCGGCTTACAGTGCGTTAAGCAATAGCCTTCATACTTTTGTATATTTTATACAAAGTTATCTTATTAGTTAGTTTAACCTAGATTTTGAACAAACCACCCTGTATTGTGACCATTTTTGTATTGGAATAAGGATTAACTGGGTTATATAGATCCAGTTCAGACAAAAAAACAACAACCCCAAAGCATAACCACATACGATAAAAAATTAATAGCTTTGCTATTAATAAAGCATGAATTCCTCAGGCTGCAATTAGAAACACAGCCACGGCAAAAGTTATTTTAGGATCTTCCCTTGCCCAAATAATGTCTGTTGAATTCTTATGTTAGTTAGTTAGTTAGAAATGTTAGTTATTTGTTAAGAATTGTTTTGATAAAAATTTTGATAAAAATGCCCAATGAGCAAAAGAACAGCCTATGATCAATTTTACCAGCGTCAAAAATAGAGAAGGTTTATAACTACACTTTTCATCGTAATTAACAAAAATGTAAGTAAGCCAATATAAAAAGAAACTTAGTTAAAATTATTTGGTTATTTTATTACTATTATTCTCAGTACATGTGTTATTTTATTAGTTCCTGTGTTAATATTGATTACTATTTTCTATTTGGCCTTTCCCCCCTCCCTGTTTTTTCTTGTAAATGGTATACCCTGACAATACACTATATTCAAAAATGTTTATGAATAAAATGATTATATATATACATATATATATATGTGTGTGTGTGTGTGTGTGTGTGTGTGTGTGTGTGTGTGTGTGTGTATGTATGTATGTATATGTATATGTATATGTATATGTATATGTATATGTATATGTATATGTATATGTATATGTATATGTATATGTAAGTTTTGGTGTATTTGGGTCTTTTCCCGTGTAAGATTGAGAGTATCTTGGCGACGATTCGACGAGATCCCACTCATCATCTTCAGGCTGGTGTCTTTGGCCATCAGTCTTTTTCTTTCGCACGAAGCCGAAGACACCAGCCTGAAGATGACGAGTGGGACCTCGTCGAAACGTCGCCAAGATATTCTCAATCTTACACAGGAAAAGACCCAAATACACCAAAACCTGAAAAGACCCAAATACGCCAAGACTTGCATATATATATATATATATACACACACACATACATACATACATACATATATACATATATACATATATACATATATACATATATACATATATACATATATACATATATACATATATACATATATATATATATATATATATATATATATATATATATATATATATATATATATATATATATATATATATATATATATATGAATAGAAAAAAATATATAGAAAAAAAACCGGTTAAAAAGAGAGAAAAAAAATAAGATGCCAATCATTCCATAGGGGAAAAAAAAGGGAGGGGGCAATTCTATATTTTCTTTTTTCTTTTTAATCCTTCCTTCTTCTCTAATGCCCTTTTCTCCCGCTTGATCTTTTACATTTCAATAGATTGCAAAATCCTAATCGATAAGGTTTTTATTGATCGATTTACAGAAGCCAGAGATCAAACCTGAACAACAATTCAGAGAGAAGAGATTTAAAATCCTGCAAGAACAGCTCTCTCTCTCTCCCGCGCACATAGCCCACCACTCCCCCCTTAGGAGTTCCATCCCACGACCCCAACCCCCCTTAACCTGACCTGCCCCACTCGCGGGGACGCGTGTCTCTCGTGGGATAGCCAACCCAGGAGTCGTGGGAAAAGGTGCAAAAGGCTTGCTCGCTCACCTCCCTGCAACGTGCAAGGACAGGTGGGCGTGCGTGCAATGGAAGGCGGCTCCCCGCTGGATCCGGAGCCCCCCTCCCCAGCCCGCGAGGGGCATCCCCGCCTGCTTTGCCCCGCGGGTTCAATGCACGCCGGCGAGGCGGAGCCCAGAAGCGGGTTTAGGTGGAGGAGGAGGCGGAGGAGAAGGAAGAGGAGGCGGCCTCCGACACCGCCTTCCCCGCCGCTTCTACTGCCGGGTCAGCCGAAGCCAGCGCCGCCTCCGTCCGCCGCCTTCTTCTCCATCTCCCCCACGAGCCGGCCGGTGATGCTCTCCGGCTCCTGTATCCCTCCTGGCGGCTGGTCCTCCGCGCGCGTTGCCATGGAGACGCAGCATCCTTTCGCCCCGCGAGTGGCGGGTCTCCGATTCCGGCTTCTTTTATTTCTCACCTGGCAAGGGCGCGTGCAATTAAAGGGGTGTGTGTGTGAGATGGGCGACAAACAAACGTTGTTGTTGTTATTATTATTATTATTCTATACTTTTTTTTTGTATATAACTTTTTATTATTTTTTACAATATTATATTGGCCTAACTTCTCCAATTGTTTAGTTTTGATTTGAATTTTAAATGGGGTATTTTAATTGTTGGGCCAAATTGTTTTATATATATATATATATATATATATATATATATATATATATATATATATATATATATATATATATATATGTGTGTGTGTGTGTGTGTGTGTGTGTGTGTGTGTGTGTGTGTGTGTGTGTGTGTGTGTGTGTGTGTATGTATATATGTGTATATATATATATATATATATATATATATATATATATATATATATATAATATTATATCTATATCTATATCTATCTATCTATCTATCTATCTATCTATCTATCTATCTATCTATCTATCTATCTATCTATATATATATATATATATATATATATATATATATTAATTTGATTTATATGCCGCACTTTTATAATATATATATAATATATATATATATATGTTTTCTCAGGTTTTCACGGGTGTTTGTATGTAGGTCTTTGGTTATTCGGGTCTTCTCCCACGTAAAATTGGAAGTGTCTTGGCGACGTTTCGACGAAGTCTCATTCGTCATCTTCAGGCTGGTGTTCTCGGCTTCGTGCTTCCAGGAGCAATATATAATATAATATATATATTAATTTGATTTATATGCCGCCCTTCTCCGGAGACTCAGGGTGGCTTACAATGCATTAAGCAATAGCCTTCATACTTTTGTATATTTATACAAAGTCAGCTTATTGCCCCCACAAACTGGGTCCTCATTTCACCTACCTTAGAAAGAATGGAAGGCTGAGTCAACCTTGAGCCTTGGAGAGATTCGAACCAGCAGTTAATTGCAGGCAGCTGTGTTAATAACAGGGTGCTTAGACCACTGTACTATCAAGGCTTTTAAATTGCTTTTAAATTTTTGTATTCTATGTTTTTTTACCTTTGGCTGTTCACTGCCCTGAGTCCTTCGGGAGAAGGGCGGTATATAAATTTAAATTTATATATATATATATATATATATAAACAAACAAACAAACAAACAAACAAACAAACAAACATTTAGTACATCTGTCGCCCCCTCCTTGTGACATCTCGGTGTTATCTTCAGTCCTTCTTCTTCTTCCAAAAAAGGAACTTTCTTCTATCTTGATCTTTATACAAACCATTTTAATATCTCCTTACTAAAACAAAATTCCGCCTATCAAACGTTTAAATATAATCGTAAAGCTTTTATCTTTTATATCTCTTTTCTAACCAATAATAGAAACAGTTCCATAGAAGAGCCTTGGTGGCACAGCGGACTAAGTGCTGTTATGTAGCACTTAGCTGCCAGCTGCCTGCAATTAGTGCGAGTTCAAATCTCACCAGGCTCAAGGTTGACTCAGCCTTCCGTCCTTCCGAGATAGGTAAATTGAGGACCCGGATTGTGGGGGCAATAAACTGACTTTGTAGAAACACCGCTTGGGGGGGGGGCAAAAGCCCTAATAAGCAGGTATATACAAAAGAATGAAGGCTATTGCTATAAGTGCATTGTAAGCCGCCCTGAGTCTTCGGAGAAGGGTGGCATATAAATTGAACTAATAAATAAATAAATAAATAAATAAATTATTATATACTTTATTCATTAAACATGAAACTCGATCAACTGAACATTCAAAAATGTATCACAAATATTATTAACTGAAACTGATGGTTGATACAGGTTGCTGCTTTAAACTTTTTATAACTTAAAAAAAATATAGAAAATGAGAAGGTGAAGATCTTATTTTTAATCTGACATTCTGTTGAATAAATTTAGGGAGTCCTTACACTTGTGCTGATGCTAAAGAAATCGCAATAATATAGCAGACGAATTAAGATTTTTTAAAAAAAAAAATCCAGAAATTATTGTTTCGAAAAGCTATTTCAGAACTATACCCCCCCTCTCACACAGAGGTAGTTGAATAAATTTGTTGGGACTTAAATCTTTTGATACCAACCATGCATTTAAGAGTCATTTTAATGCATCAACTAGCTAAGAAGCTTGTCCCTTTCTTTGTAACCTGGTCATGAAGGAAAATAGTAGAAAAAAGAAAAAGGATTAAAGTTCTGTTATTTTTAGCCACGCACGCCAGGAGTTTATAACCGTGATGGCGAACCTATGGCACATGTGGGGCATGCCAGCCGTCGCTCCAGGCCAGCTCCACTGCACATGCTCTCCTACTTCCTGCTGGCCAGCTGGTTTTCAGGTCTCTGCCGCGCATGCATGGGAAGGGGTGGGGCCAGTGGTGGGTTGTTCCCGGTTCTGTCCGGTTCTTACGAACCGGTAGTAAAAGTGGCAGGAGGCTCCGCCCACCCGCCCAGACATCATGATGGATGATCTGCGCATGTGCAGAAGCAAGCGTGCACAAGCGTGCACGAGCAAAGCAAGCGCATGGACGTTCCCATTGCGAACCAGTAGTAAAGATAAGTAGAACCTACCCCTGGGTGGGGCGCATGTGGGGGATGCCCGTGTCCACCTGTGGGGGCAGAGCGCAACCGCAGGGGGTGCTTGCATTGCATTTTGGGGGGAGTGCGTGCATGCACGCGCCCTCCTGTGCCCCATTTTGGGCCTGGAAGGCCTCCTGCACCAACCTAGAAGCCAAAATGGGTCACGGGGGCGCTGCGCATGGCCCCCCCCACGCCCCATTTTGGGCCTGGAACGCCACCTGCACTAACCTGGAAGCCAAGAATGGGCAAGGAGGGCAGGGCACATGCGTGGGGGATGCATGTGAACGTGCGGGGGCTGGGGCGCATGCACGGGGGACGCTCACATTGCATTTTGGGGGTGCACGCTGTTAGGAAATGGCTATTACCTAACTTATTGGGTTGGCAATATATAAACCATCAATGTAGCTTTAAGACTGCTATATTGCATCATACTGTGTCCTGCTTGGTTAGCTCTGTTGCCAATGTCCTTAAGAGGGAGCTAGAAACATGGTTTGTTTCTCTTGGCTGATCTTGCTCTCTGATATCTCTATATGCTACTGTTTGCAAATCCAGAAGAACTGTTTATTGTGAATGACTACGACGACTGGTAAGAAGACTTCGTTACTGGATTATCCCTGGACTGTCATTTTGGCTATCTCCTGCATTATATGTGTATGACTCGGACTGTTTATTGGGCTGTGCCTTACTATTTCCTGAAAGTAAACACAACTCAGTGTATCTCTGTGTTGACTGTGTTTATTCGTAACTACTCTCAGTCGCTTTCATGTGCACACCCTTGTTACTCAAGGGTTACTCTGCTAATTCCTTAACACACGCTCGCACGCTTTGGGCACTTGCCATCTAAAAGGTTCATCGCTGGTTTATAACTTGTAGTCAAACACAAAAACGGATTTACACATTGTTTTCGTAGTCCACAAGAGGGCAGTAAAAGAGCGTACATATGGGAAGTTTTAGGCACGATTAAGTTAGGTACTGGAATTTCCCTTACCTAACCCACATGTACTCATGCTTGTGTAATTGTACCGTTGCTTTGGAATGTAGAAGAAATTAGTTTAAACCCAGAAGATTTCCTTGTAACCTTTTATTGGAAAGTTATTGGAAAAACAGCAGATCGGGACAATGAACCTCCCCTCTTGTTCCCAAATACCGAACCTTAAAAACTTCCCCAAGTAAACAAGCTTTAACAAAAATGAACGTTAATTAAAAAGAAGAATAACAGAGTTGGAAGGGACCTTGGAGGTCTTCTTAGTCCAACCCATTGCAGGAAACCCTATACCATTTCAGACAAGTGGTTGTCCAATCTCTTTTCTTTAAAAAAAATTCCAGTGTTGGAATATCCAAAACTTCTGGAGGCCAGTCCAGAAGTTATTATTATTATTGGTTATATTGATGCAGATGATTCATGACCCCAAATTAGGTAAGAGAGCCTTGATAGTACAGTGGTCTAAGCACCCTGTCATTAACACAGCTGCCTGCAATTTACTGCTGGTTCGAATCTTGCCAGGCTCAAGGTTGACTCAGCCTTCCATCCTTTCTAAGGTAGGTGAAATGAGGACCCAGTTTGTGGGGGCAATAAGCTGACTTTGTATAAATATACAAAAGGATGAAGGCTATTGCTTAGCGCATTGTAAGCCGCCCTGAGTCTCCGGAGAAGGGCGGCATATAAATCAAAATTTCAAAAAAAAAACAAAAAAAAAAACACATCATCAGTGATGGTAAGGAGTAGGGTTTGGTGCAGGTTTCTAACTCTGATAATGTTACCTAGTTGGGTAATGAAACAGCTGCAAAAAAAAAAACAATCAAGTTCAGAGAGCACCAAAAACTCCACTGCTCTCCTCCTCCTCCTCCACTCCACAACCCCCACTCTCTTTAAGCACTGATGATGGTACCTAGTTGGGTAATTAAATATCTGCAAAGAAACAACCAAGCTCAGAGAGCACCAAGGACCCCACAGTTGTCCTCCTTCTCTCTATCTCTCTCTTTGTCTGTCTCTATCTATCTTTCTATCTCTCTAGCTCCAAACCCTTCTAGCACTGATGATACTCCCTAGTTGAGTCTGCAAGAAAATAACCAAGCTCAGAAATCACTAAGGACCCCACAGTCGTCCTCCTCTTCTTCCACTCCACAAACCCCACTCCCTCCTAGCACTGATGATGTTACCTAGTTGGGTCATGAAACGTCGACAAGGAAACAACCAAGCTCAGAGAGCACCAAAAGGACCCTTCAAGTCAGTCAGTGGCCTATAATATCCTTCCATCCATTGAGTAGATTATTGTCCACTCTGAACCAGGGCAATGGGACAGGAATTCCAGTTCTCCTTCAGTCTGGCGATTTAAATGCAAACCGTTTGCTTCCTGAATCTCCTTTCTTCCAAGGAAGCCGGTCAGCTTTTGCTGAAACTTAAAAATAATTCCCGCTATGTAAAATCCCAAAAGACAAAGCCTGGGGGTAGGGAGAAAGGCGGGTGGGGGGGGGGAGGCAATCTCTGCTCCGATCGTGGCATGTGGAGAATGCACCAAGCTTCGCCTGCTGCACTCACGCAAACGACATTCTCCACATGCCAATTAGGTCCAAAAAAAAAAAAAAAATTGGCCGTAACTGGTTTATGGCCTCAAATAGTTTACGGGTGCGAGCCGAGCGGTGTTGGCCTGTCGGATGGGACCGAGTTCATAAGAAGGGTTGGAATTCTTTTTGCAGATGGAGGGCCTTCTCCCAGGCGTTGGGAGCCCAGATGCTGCTTCTATCTTTGCCAACATTTCCCCCCCCTCAAAATCCTGCGGGGAGGGGGCTGATTCAGGGTGGGGGGGGATTGTTGTAAAGTTAACAAGAGGGAATTATTTTAAGCCACATTCTTTCTGGGTAGAAAAACGTCTCCTTTAAGAAACCGATTCGGCCTTTCCAGCGGTGCTGAAAGTTTTCTCTTTTATTTATTTTGCATTCTACAACTTGATGATAAAGAAATTACTTGGAAGGTGGAGAGAAATTGTCTACGCTCTGCTTAACAACTAATTCCCACAACACTGTCAAATAATTTACTAAGACTGCATTACTATTATTCTTCGCTTCCTTACTAGTATCTATTCTCTTCCCACTTATTACCATAACCATGTTGCTTGTATCTTTCAATTTATATTATTTTTATTTGTTTCCTAGTACGATTTGATAGTTTATTAGTAACCTTGACTATCACTAAGTGTTGTATCTTTTTATTCTCGATGAATGCATTTTATTCTCCTTATGTACACTGAGCATATACATGAAAGACAAATTCCTTGTGTGTCCAATCACACTTGGCCAATAAAAATCTATTCTATTCTATTCTAATCTATTCTACCCTATTACTATTCTACTCCACTCCACTCCACTCCTATTCCTATTCCTATTCCTATTCCTTGTTCTGTTCTATTCTATTCTATTCTATTCTATTCTATTCTATTCTATTCTATTCTATTCTATTCTATTCTATATTCTTCTTCTCTTCCTTACTAGTATCTATCTCTTCCCACCTATTACTATAACCATGTTGCTTGTATCTTTCAATTTATATTGTTTTTATTTGTTTCCTAGTATGATTTAGAATAGAATAGAAACTATCACTGTGGTATTTTTTATTCTCGATGAATGCATTTTATTCTCCTTATGTACACTGAGAACATATACACCAAAGACAAATTCCTTGTGTGTCCAATCATACTTGGCCAATAAAGAATTCTATTCTATTCTATTGTGTTTTTTTCTGCCCCTTTCTCCAAAGAAGAATATTACATTCTCCAGGCTAGCCAAGGGATTCATAAGATAAATGTATGCCTTCCTGGTACAATTATTTCCATGGAGGTCTGACATAACTTCAGCCTTACTGACTTCTCAAATTGCATCACTGATCTGAAATCGGAAAGAATTGGGTGATCTTTTTGCAAAGAAGCATATTTTGCAAAATCTGTTTTGGTGAACTGCAGCATAACCATCAAAGGTGTGGTCTGGGGGTCCCCACAATGGAGCACTAGCTGCAAACGTTGATGGAATTTGGCTCTGCAACCCAACAAGAGAGACACAGACTTCAGAGGATAAGTAGAACTGCAGAAAAAACAATGGCTACGAACCTGCCTTCCACTGAGGACCTGTATACTGCAGGAGTCAAAAAGAGGGCTGTGAAAATATTTACAGACCCCTCACATCCTGGACATAAGCTGTTTCAACTCCTACCCTCAAAACGACGCTATAGAGCACTGCACATCAGAACAACTAGACACAAGGACAGTTTTTCCCCAAACGCCATCACTCTGCTAAACAAATAATTCCCTCAACACTGTCAAACTATTCACTGTCTGCATTACTATTATTCTTCTCTTCCTTACTAGTATCTATCTTATTACTATAACCAGGTTGCTTGTATCTTTCAATTTATATTGTTTTATTTGTTTCCTAGTACAATTCGATAGCTTATTAGTAACCTTGACTATCACTAAATGTGTTAGAAACTGGATCTAGCCCAATAACTCAAAGACATAGCCCAATTCTTTTCAGTAGTTTTATTGTTGATCAGTTGGTACTGGAGGTCACTGACCTTGTACCTTTCTCTTTCAGGTATACATCTGGAATGATCCGTGGACCATGCGGTTGGACCTTTTGTACCCAGGAGGAGGGGTCAAGAGGTAAGGAGTGGTTATAAGGATTATGGGATATGTGGTTAGTTAACCCTTGATGGTCCGGGGGATCAGGGAGACATGGCAGTTAGGCATTTTATCATGACAAAACCCCCTCTAAATGCCTAACTGGGTACCTGAGGCGGTGTTAGCATACATACAGAGAATACACTGGTACAGGCATGAATTATAAGCAAACACGCATTTTTGACATGAGGTAAGCATGTTGTTTATGTGGTAAGGGTTTAGTGAGAATATCTGCTGTTTGCTCCTCTGTGTCACAGTGCACTGCCCTAATGAAGCCTATCTCTGAAAACTGCCTGACGTGTTTGTATTTAATGTCAATGTGCCTAGAACGCTGACCTATGGCATCGGCCCTAGAGATTTCTATCGCTGCCTTGTTGTCTTCGTGGATAACTATTGGATATGAGGGTTCAGCCCAGATGTCGCAGAGCAGGTCATCGAACCATACTAAATTGTTTGCGGCCTTTGATAGGCAAACAAATTCTGCTTCCGTGGTTGATGTGGCCACCAGCTTTTGCCTTCCAGTGTACCAGTGGATGGGGCAATTGTTGAGTAGTAGCACGTAGCCTGAGGTGCTTTTTCTGCACTCTATGTCCCCAGCCCAGTCGGCGTCAGCGTAGCAGGTCAGCTTTGGTTCCTTGGATGTTTCTGGTTCTAGGCAGAGTAGGGCATCTGCACTAAATTTTAAGTATCTAAGTAGTCTTTTGATGGCGTTCCAGTGTGTTACCGTAGGTTTGCTTACATGTCTGGACAGCAGGTTGACGGCCAAGGCGATGTCGGGCCTGGTCCAGTTGGATATGTACAGCAGTGACCCTATCGTTGATCTATATAGTTTGTTGTCTGTGAAGGGTTCAGATTCCTCATACATGGTTTTCAGGAACTCGGGTTGCATGGGGGTCTCGCTGGGTTTTGCTTCGGACATGTTGCATTTGGACAGCAGCTCGATGATCTTTTCTCTCTGGGAGAGTCGGAAGCCCTTGTTGGTTTTTATTACTTGGACCCCTAGGTATCTGTCAATCTTTCCAAGTGACTTTAAGGAGAAGTGGCTACCTAGGTCGGTGGCGAACTTGTCACACCTGTCCTTGTGCTTGCTGATGTACAAGATGTCGTCCACGTAAACGAGCACACCTTCGAATGAGTCGTTTTCTCTCCTCGTAAAGAAGCATTTGTCAGCTGAGGTGGCCTCGAAGCCCATGGATCTGAGGGCCTTGGCCAAGCAGTCGTACCACCTTTTGCCCGACTGCTTGAGCCCGTACAGGCTTTTGTTCAGCAGCCAGGTTTGGTTCTTGTCTTTGTTGTACCCAGGCGGGGCTTTGACGTATATTTCCTTATCCAGCTCGGCGTGCAAGTATGCTGTTTGTACGTCGAATTGGAAGACCTCCAAGCCCAGGATGGTGGCCACCACCAGGGCGCTCTTGACGCTCTCTGCCCTGACGGTTGGCGAGTAGGTGTCCGTATAGTCTTCGGGGTATCTTTGGGCGAAACCCTGCGCGACTAGTCTTGCCTTGTATAGGACCTTGTTGTCCTCTAATGTTTTAACCCTGAACACCCATTTGGTTCCTATTGGTTTTTTGTCCTCTGGAACTTGGGCAGGTGAGTATACCTGAAGGTCCTTTAGGCTTTCCATCTCCTTCTCCATGGCAAGCATCCATTTTTCTTTCTCCTCCCGGGGGAGCTCGAGGATGTCTTCGTATGAGCTGGGCGTGAAATGGGTGTTGTGGATGGTCATAACGTAGTCCTCTAGCTTCTTTGGTAGCTTGTTTCTGGTTTCTCTGATTGGCCTACTGGGGGTTGGCTCGCTTTCCTGCATGATGTCTGCCTCTTTGTCCGTCAGGTCATCTATCTTCAGTGAAGGGTGTCCTTCTTTCCAACCTTTGACGCTTGTCTTGCGATGGTTGGCCTTGTGCCCTGTGACCTCTCTGACCTCCCTTTCCTCTTGGCCATGTTCGAACGTGACTCTATTGGCTGGGATGTCGTTGGAGTGAACCCTCGACCAGTTTGCGTTTTCGTGGAAACTGGCTGATCTGGAAACCACAAAACGGTTATTGTTGTCGACAAATCTGTAGCCCTTTGTGCCCGGTTCGTAACCCACGAACCTTAACCTTTTTGATAATTTTTCCCCTTTTCTTCTTAGCTGTCTGGGAATGTGGACATCAGCTGGGGCGCCGAATATGTGTAAATGTGCGATGTTGGGCTTTCTGTTGTATAGCATCTCGTATGGTGTCTTATTGATAGAGCTTGACCACAGTCTATTCAGGGTGTAATTAGCGTAGTGTATTGCCTCTGACCAGAAATGCTGCCCCATCCCAGCATCCTCCAGGGCGCATCTCATCATGGTTTGCAACACTCCGTTCTTTCTCTCTGAGACTCCATTTTGAAAAGGAGAGAAAGGTGAAGAGGTGTAATGCGCTATGCCCTGCTCCCTCAGCCACCTTGTGAATTCTTTGGCCATGAATTCTGACCCCCTATCAGTCATTATCTGCCTTATTTTCATGTTATGTTGCATATCTACTCTTCTGTGGAATTCCTTAAACCTTTGGAACACTTCGTTTTTGTGTCTGAGGGAGTAGACATACCCGTATCTGGTGTAGTCATCTACAATCGTGAGGAAGAATCGCTTCCTATGTCCTACAGAGGGTTTCATTGGCCCTACCAAGTCCATATGCACCAATTGGAAGGGGTATTCCGTGGTTCGTTTGGATCCCCTGGGGATGGCCTTAACCTTGATCTTGGAACGCTTACAAACTGAACACTCTAAGTAGTTTTCGCAGTTCTTTACTTTGAGACCTTCGGTACATTCCGTCATTTTCTTTACAATGGGGAAGCTTATGTGTCCCAGTCTCCTGTGTAGGAGGTGGGCGCAGTTATCATGTAATGGTTTGCCGATAGATACAGACTTGTTTGTCTTCTCATGGCTACACCCTGCCTCCTGCTGCACCCCCTCTGTTTCTGGATACTTATCTACCTCGTGGTTTGTGCTGGCATCAATGCTTTCTTCCTCCCTTGCGTTGGGTGTGAAGTAGGGAAGCCCCTCGTGTATGGTTACCTTTCCTATCTCTTTCCCTTGCTTGATCAAGTGTGCCTTTCCATCCTTAAATTTTATTTCTATATTTGTGTCTCGTGTCAGCTTTGTGATGGCTAGCACGTTGTGGGGGATTTCTGGTACGTACAGTACTCCTTTTAGGTCCCCTACCTGTGTGATGTGTACGTTTCCCTTTCCCACTACTTTGACCTTGCTTTGGTTTGCTACCTTTACTTCTGATTCTATTTCTGTGAGTGAATCTAGCAGCTCTGGGTTACAAGTAGTGTGACTTGTGGCCCCTGAATCCAGGAGCCATGTGTTTCTCTCTGCCTTATGTTTGTCATTTGGGTCATCGTGCCTGATCCCATACATGGAGCCAGAGTTACTGTCCCTGGAGTGGTCTCTGCGCTCATGGTGTTTCCTGGGGTTGGGTGACCACCCTCGCCCTCTTTCCTTTGGGTGCCTGCGTTCGGGTGACCTTCCCCCTCTACTGTCGTGTTGTCCCCTATCCCTATGGTTCCTGGGGCAATCCTTCTTTAAGTGGTTCCTTGATCCACAAGAATAACATTCTGAGGTATCCCTGGCCCTATCCTGGAAATCCACCCTTTTTGTGGGTCTAGGGTCCCCTTTGGCTAGTTGGCGTTCCCTCCTCAGAGTGTCCTCTGCAACGAGCTGACTGGTCAGTGCGCTTAGTGTGAGGTATTGCAAGTTGAGGCTATTTAGTTGGGTCATGAAGATGTCCCAGCTGCTATCAAGAGAGTTTATGATTATGCTTATCATGCTCTCTTCAGTGATGATTTCCCCCCTCTGCATGAGTTCTGCCCTTGCAGCATTCATCTTTAAGATGTGCTCACTCATGGGGACCCCTGCCTTATGCTTGGTAGAGTGGAACTCCCTAGATAGCCTAGTGGTGGTGGCTCTGCTTTGACTATAAAACAGGTTACATAGTTTTTGCATAATATCATAAACAGTTAGATTGTCCTCAATAGATGGATACATAGCAGATGGAATGGAGGTTAACATGATACAAAATGCCCTGTGATGAATGCAGTCAATTTCCAATGACCAGGGCTTTTGGGGAGGTTTGTTAGCTAGGAACAGTGCATTCTCTCTCATGAGAGCAACCCTTAATTGTTGGCTCCATTCTATAATATTACCCCCATCTAACTGCAGTTTTGGCAAATTGGCATAATTTGCCCCAGAAATGTTAGTAAGGTTACTTACTGGGGGGAGCTGTCCATGGTCCAAGTTGTGATTAAACTCACAATAAGGCTTTGGGATGTCTGTGGCCATTCTGTACTTGCTTGGATCTATGCAATTTGCTTCTCTTATTACAGGCAGGTACTGGGCATGCGCGAAGCTCATTCCGCGCTGGAGTCCATCGGGTGAGGTTCCTGTTGCTGGAGCTCCCAGGCCTAGGCCTAGGCCTGTCGATGGGAGGCTGGACCCGCCCCCGGTGGGTCCGAAGATCCCCCCTGAGGCTGGACACCACTGCTGGACGGCCGGATCCCCGGCGAAGAAGGGGAGAAGGTGAGGGGGCGACGCGGTCGTAAGTCGAGGACTTTCGCGGGTCGGCGGCGCGGCAGCAGCGGAGGTCGTAGGTCGAGGATTCCCTGCACCCAGCGGCTCGGCGGCGATGGCGGCGACGGCGGCTGATCCTCCCTCGTGGTCGCTGGTCCCTGGTCGTGTGGACTGGCCTGATGGGTGTCGTGGCGCTGGTGAGTAGCCGGTTCTTCTTCTCTGCCTCGGGCCTCGCGTTGCCGGTGTAGCGGGTGGTGAGTTCGAATCCTGCGGTTGATTTTTCCTGCAGGTGGGCGGTCTTTTGTGCCGGTTGTTGGTGTGCGCGGTGTTTTTAGCTGGCTGTGACTCGGTTGCCCGGTCTTTGTTGGTTGTCCTGGCCTTCTTGTGCCCTCCAGGATTTCTCTTTGATTTTTTGAGTGCTGCAGGGGGCTCGAAAGCGGAGCCTAGGGCAGCGGTGATGGTCTCGATTGCCTTTTGCAATTCGAGATCGGTAGGCGTTTTTCTTTTTGTTATTGCGATCTCTTCGTGGTCGCTCTCAGAGCTGGGCTCTTCGTAGTCGCTTTCTGAGCTCCCCTCGTCTGTTTCGGGGTTCGGGCATTTTCGCGCCAAGGGATTCAAATCCTGGCTTCCCATTGGCTGGTGCTCGTCCCAAGATGGCCGCCGGGAAGTGGGCACGGAAATGGATTCTGCCGGCTCAGGATCATCGGGTTGGGGTGGCTTACCCTTTTTTGCTGGCTTTTCTTTCTCGGTTGTTTTTGGGGCCTCGATCGCTGCTTCTTGTTGTTCGAAGAGGCTTTGAAGGTCCGCGATGAGGTTTTCTTTGTCGCTGTTTCCCTCCATCAGTTTCAGGATGGAGAGTTTGAATTTTTTCATTTTTTGTGTTGTTTCTTCTTCCGGGGCGGTGATCTCCTTGGATGGCCCCTCTTCGTCTGATTGTGAGTCCAGGCTGGAGTCCTGCTCGCTCCCAGCTTCTGTCTCCTCCATGGCTGTGGCTTTGGTTGGAAGCTTCTCAGCCATCTTCTTGGTAAGAGCTCTGGTCTGTGCTCTGTTTGCTTCTTCTGGGTAGGTGTTGGGTTCAGTCATTGTCTGGAGTTATGGGCAACCGACCTCTGCTACCAATTTGTTAGAAACTGGATCTAGCCCAATAACTCAAAGACATAGCCCAATTCTTTTCAGTAGTTTTATTGTTGATCAGTTGGTACTGGAGGTCACTGACCTTGTACCTTTCTCTTTCAGGTATACATCTGGAATGATCCGTGGACCATGCGGTTGGACCTTTTGTACCCAGGAGGAGGGGTCAAGAGGTAAGGAGTGGTTATAAGGATTATGGGATATGTGGTTAGTTAACCCTTGATGGTCCGGGGGATCAGGGAGACATGGCAGTTAGGCATTTTATCATGACAAAATGTTCTTTTATTCTTGATGAATGTATTTTATCCTCCTTATGTACACTGAGAGCATATAGACAAATTCCTTGTGTGTCCAATCACACTTGGCCACACAAAGAATAGAATAGAATAGAATAGAATAGAATAGAATAGAATAGAATAGAATAGAATTCTTTATTGGCCAAGTGTGATTGGACACACATAAGGAATTTTTCTTTGGTGCATATGCTCTCAGTGTACATAAAAAGACAAGATACATTCGTTAAAAATCATAAGGTACAACACTTAATGATAGTCATAGGGAACAAATAAGCAATCAAATCATATTAGGAAACTAATATAAATCGTAAGGATACCAGCAACAAGATTACAGTCGTACAGTCATAAGTGGAAGGAGATGGGTGATAGGAAGGATAAGAAGATTAATAGTAATGCAGCCTTAGTAACTAGTTTGACAGTGTTGTGGGAATTAGTTGTTGAGCAGAGTGATGGCATTCGGGGAAAAACTGTCCTTGTGTCTAGTTATTCTGGTGTGCAGTGCTCTATAGTGTCGTTTTGAGAGTAGGAGTTGAAAGTTTATGTCCAGGATGCGAGGGGTCTGTAAATATTTTCACAGCCCTCTTTTTGACTCGGGCAGTATATCGGTCCTCCATGGAAGGCAGGTTGGTAGCCATGGTTTTTTCTGCAGTTCTAATGATCCTCTGAAGTCTGTGCCTCTCTTGTTGGGTTGCAGAACCAAACCAGACAGTTATAGAGGTGCAGATGACAGACTCAATAATTCCCCTGTAGAACTGGATCAGCAGCTCCTTGGGCTGCTTCCCTGATTAACACCAGTGTGGTCTGCTGGCCATTTCAGGCTAACCTTTGCACCAAGGAAGAGAAGGCAGGGTGGTGGGTCTCTCTCTCTCTCTCTCTCTCTCTCTCTTTCTCCCCCTCCTCTCTTTTCCCCCCTATTCATCCCAGCTGCCTTCGTGTCAATAGGAAATGTAGCTTCGATTCCCTAATTGGAACTGACAGGCATTGCTTGCTCCCTGTCCTCTGCGACCCCCTGAATTGGGGGGGCGAAAGGCTGGGTGTTCCCGACCCTCGGGATCTTATCTTCTGAGATTCCTTTCCTGGGCACATCTGTTGGAATCCATCTGGAGTCCATCTTCAAAAGCTCACCTTTGACCAAGGCCAGCTCGGTTTAGCTCTGTTTGTTTACAAGCCAGCCTCTCTGCTCCTTTCCCTCCCACCCCCTGAATTCCCTCCCACCCCCACCCCCAATGGTTGATGGATTCTTTTTTGGGCAGTCCCACCCACAAGTAAATTGGGGTGGGGGGGGAGGAGAGAAAGAGAGATTACCCTTTATTTATATGCTTACCTTTCCCAGCTGCATGGGAAGGAGAGGGGGTTACTTCCAATCAAAGCCCTGTGAAAAATCATTCGCACACCCCTAGTCTGAAAAAAGCAATCAATGTTTTGCCCCCCAAAAAATCACATTATTTATTGGCCAAGTGTGATTGGACACACAAGGAATTTGTCTTGGGTGCATATGCTCTCAGTGTACATAAAAGAAAAGATACGTTCGTCAAGAATCATAAGGTGCAACACTTAATGATAGTCACAGGGTACAAATAAGCAATCAGGAAACAATATCAATATAAATCGTAAGGATACAAGCAACAAAATTACAGTCGTACAGTCATAAGTGGCAGGAGATGGGTGGTGGGAACGATGAGAAGATTAATAGTAATGCAGACTTAGTGAATAGTTTGACAGTGTTGAGGGAATTATTTGCTTAGCAGAGTGATGGCGTTCGGGGAAAAACTGTCCTTGTGTCTAGTTGTTCTGGTGTGCAGTGCTCTATAGCGTTGTTTTGAGGGTAGGAGTTGAAACAGTTTATGTCCAGGATGGGAGAGATCTGTAAATATTTTCACACCCCTCTTTTTGACTCATGCAGTACACAGGTCCTCCATGGAAGGTTGGTAGCAATTGTTTTTTCTGCAGTTCTAATGATCCTCTGAAGTCTGTGTCTGTCTCGTGTGTATATATATATATCCACAATTACACGGGAAGAAACCCGAAATATTAACTATACACACATACATACCCGTGAAAACTTACATAAACAAATTTATATATATATATATATATATATATATATATATATATATATATATATGTATGTATGTATGTATGTATGTATGTATGTATGTATGTATGTATGTATATGTATATGTATATGTATATGTATATATATTTCATGCATTGGATCTCACATTTTTAAAAGTTGAGTTCACGGAGGGAGCAAAACAGAACAACAGAGTTGGAAGGACCTTGGAGGTCTTCTAGTCCAACCCTCTGTTCACCACATCTATCTATCTATCTATCTATCTATCTATCTATCTATCTATCTATCTATCTATCTATCTATCATCTATCTATCAGAATAGAACTGGAAGGGACCTTGGAGGTCTTCTAGTCAAACTCCATACTCAATCAGGAGACTATATACAACTTCAGATGAAGGACTGTCCAATCTCTTAAAAACCTCCAGTGTTGGAGCACTCCCAACTTCTAGAGGCAAGCCATTCTACGTTTTAATCGTTTTCACCGTCAGGAAATTTTCTCCTTAGTTCTAGCTTGCTTTTCTCCTCCATGAGTTTCCAACCATTGTTTCTTGTCCTGCCTCCTGATGCTTTGGAGAATAAGTTGACCCCTTATCCTTTTTGGCAGCCCTCAAATACTGGATGACTATCGTATCACCCCCTAGTCTCTTCTCTTCTGAACTTTTACAAAATACAGAATGACAGATTTGGAAGGGACCGATGGTGGGATTCAGCCAGTTCGGGAGAACCGGTTGTTAACTTTCTGAGCAGTTTGGTGAACTGGTTGTTGGAAGAAATCATTAGGGCAGAGAACCGGTTGTTAAATTATTTGAATCCCACCACTGGAAGGGAATCTTGGAGGTCTTCTAGTCCAACCCCCAGCTCAAACAAGAGACCCTACACCGTTCCAGACAAATGGCTCTCCAGTCTCTTCTTAAAAACCTCCAGTGATGGAGCATTCACAATTTCTGAAGGCAAGCTGTTCCACTGATTGGTGCCACCGTCTAGCTCTGAAAAAACCCCAGCATGGATGCCTTATATCTGCAACGTTTATTGAAACCGTTTAGAGCCAGTAGATTACCAAATACTTGGAATTTGTCACCGTTCAATATTTGGAAGGCTGCCCGAAAAGAGAGGGGATCAACCTATTTTCCAAAGCACCAGAAAGCAAAACAAGAAGCAATGGATGGAAACTAAGCAAAGAGAGAAGCAACCTGGAATTAAGGAGAAACTTCCTAACAGTGAGAACAATTAACCAGTGGAACTGCTTGCCACCAGAAGTTGTGGGCGCTCCATCACCGAAGGCTTTCAAGAAGAGATTAGATAGAAGCCAAAAAGATATTGGACTAAAATCCACACATGGTTGGAAAAAAACGACAAGAAAACATATAGTCTTTAAACCAGAGATTTTCTTATTAGGGATTTTGCCAGAAATATATAATAGAGAATTGAGATACTTGGTTGTGAATGTATTAACAGCGGCTAGAATTGTGTTTGCTAAAAATTGGAAAAATGAGGAAATACCTAAACAAGATGAAGTTATTAAGAAAATCATGGAATGTGCTGAAATGAGTAAATTGACATTTGAAATTAGAGAACAGGAAGATAAACAATATTATAAGATATGGGATTTATTTTATCAATGGCTAGATAATAAAACATGGAAATGAAATATGAAATGAATCTTATAATACAATACAGGGAAGTGATTTTTATGGGATGAAAATGCCATTGTTAAATGAATGACAAATAAGAATAATAATATAAAGATATAAATTAGATTGATAACATGAGAAATTAGAAAATTAGTAAATTATTAATATGAGATGAAGCACAAAAGATTTGTGTGTGTCCAATCACACTTGGCCAATAAAGAATTCTATTCTATTCTATTCTATTCTATTCTATTCTATTCTATTCTATTCTATTCTATTCTATTCTATTACTATTACTATTACTATTACTATTACTATTACTATTACTATTATTCTATTCTATTTTGTTATTCTATTTCTATTTTATTCTATTTCTATTCCTACTATTGTATTCTATTCTGTTAATCTCTTATTCTAACTCCTATTCTATTCTATTCTATTCTATTCTATTCTATTCTATTCTATTCTATTCTATTCCATTCCATTCCATTCCATTCCATTCCATTCCATTCCATTCCATTCCTATTCCATTCCTATTCCTATTCCTATTATTGTATTCTATTTGTTATTCTATTTCTATTTTATTCTATTTCTATTCCTACTATTGTATTCTATTCTGTTACTTTCTTATTCTAACTCCTATTCTATTCTATTCTATTCTATTCTATTCTATTCTATTCTATTCTATTCTATTCTATTCTATTCTATTCTATTCTATTCCATTCCATATTCATTATTCTATTCTATTCTATTCTATTCTATTCTATTCTATTCTATTCTATTCTATTCTATTCTATTCTATTCTCTGCTCCGTGCAGTGCTGATTGAAACAATTTAAGAGCCAGAAAGTTATCAAATATTGGAAATTTGTCAACATTCAACCCTTTTGGCCAGATTTAAATCATCCCATTTCCAATCCCCTCTTTTTTTCCCCCTCTCTCCTTTGGCTGTCAAGGCGGTGAAATTAACTATTATTGACAGCTGGGTCAATCCAGAGGATCACATCTGGAAGTTGAGCGGACGAGTGAGGAAAATTCAAAACGTGGCACATAATTGGTCAGACCATGAAGGGGGGGGGGGCAATTTCCCTGTAAAATACCACCACCCACCAAAGGAAACTCTACCTATGAACTGAACTATTCATAAGACGGTGCGTGGGTGTGTTTGTGTGTACACACGCATGTAAAACTACATACATTTGGGCAGGAAGGGAATGTCCCTATTTCTCCCCCGAAATTTTGCACTCAGGAATCTTTGCAGCCAGATGGGATCTTGCCAAAACGATAAAAAGATGTGTCATGATATTGCAATGCGAGCTCTGCTCGGTTGTGCGCCGGTGTGGCGTTGTTGCAACACGCACACCGACGGGGTGGAATTCGCAGGGTGACAGATGGATGCAAATTTGTCATCTCTCGCCCTTTTCTACTCTCGGTGACGCCCAGGACTGGATTTCTCTTTTTTTGTTTGTGTGTGTGTGTGTGTGTCCATATTAGATCTTCAACTTGGCTTGACAAAATACAACAGTTATGTCAGCATTGTGTTATGTTGAAAACAATAAATTATGATCCGTGCTTCGTACAGTCACCTGGTTCGCAACATGTCAAAAAGAGCTGCCTTACTGAAGGCACGGCTACGGGAAAGGGTTGCCTTCCAGTTTGTAAGCCAGCTGAAATCTATACCGGCCGGCAGTCCTTGACTTACAACAGTAGGTTTAGGGACCGCTCGAAGTTACAGCGGCACGGAGAAAAGGGACCGGTGACCGTTTTTCACACTTACAACTGTTGCAGCAATGTGATCAGAACCACAGATGCTTGGCAACTGACTCGTATTTATGACGGTTGCAGTGTCCCAGGGTCATGTGATCCTCTTGGACGACCTTCTGACAAGCAAAGACCATGGGAAAGCTAGCTTCGCTTAACAACTGTAGTTTCTAATTTAACAACTGTAGTGATTCACTTAGCAACTACCGCAAGAAAGGTCGTAAATTGGGGAAAAAAACCTAACCCTTTCCTTCCCTTTCCTTCCTTTCCCTTCCCTCCTTTCCTTTCTCCTTCCCTTCCCTTCCCTTCCCTTTCTTCCTTTCCTTTCCTTTCTTCCCTTCCCTTCCCTTCCCTTTCCTTTCCTTTCCTTTCCCTTCCCTTTCCCTTCCCTTCCCTTCCCTTCCCTTCCCTTCCTTTCCTTTCCTTTTCCTTTCCCTTCCCTTCCCTTCCCTTCCCTTCCCTTCCCTTTCTTCCTTCCCTTCCCTCCTTTCCTTTCCTTTCTCCTTCCCTTCCCTTCCCTTCCCTGTCCTTTCCTTTCCTTTCCTTTCCTTTCCTTTCCTTTCCTTTCCTTTCCTTTCCTTTCCTTTCCTTTCCTTTCCTTTCCTTTCCTTTCCTTTCCTTTCCTTTCCTTTCCCTTCCCTCCCCTCCCCTTCCCTCCCCTCCCCTTCCCTTCCCTCCTTCCCTTCCCTTCCCTTCCCTTTCCTTTCCTTTCCTTTCCTTTCTTCCCTTCCCTTCCCTTCCCTTTCCTTTCTTTTCCTTTCCTTTCTTTTCCTTTCCTTTCCTTTCCCCTTCCCTTTCTTCCTTTCCTTTCCCTTCCCTTCCCTTTTCATCATCTTTGGATCTGCCCTTGTGTTCAGTCAGTGGCTGAATTTCCATTTTCACAAGCTCCTTACATTTCCTCCTCTATTCTTTCAAAGATCTTGGGAGTCGGTGTTTAAAAAAATAATCTTAAACGAAAAACAAACAAAACAAAATCCGGTGAAGCATTGGGCAGCAGTGCCTGTCTGAAAAGACAATTAACCAATTTATTATCCCAGGAGCTTTTGTGGACCGTGGTTGGGGGTGGGTAACCCAAATTTAGAGGGAAGGAATTTCTCAAAGCAGAAGAGGCATTCTATCATAAGAAACATGAGAGTTAGCCATAGTCTATTCCTTCCTTCCTTCTTTTCTTTCCAGGGGAGAAAGAGTTAATTGTAACTGCTGGAATCTAAAATCCTGGAGATATCCCCCACTATCTGGGGTACCTTCCATCTCCTCGTCTTGACCTCTTGACCGGGGAAGGGGGAATGCAGAGGGAAACTTATCAGCATACACTCTAATCGGGGGTGTTTAATGGAATTCTTCGCATTCCTACAACCTTACAGTCCTGTCAGTTGAATGAAGACCCAAAAAAAAAAATAAAAAAATCTCTTACAGGTTGCTTTTGAACTCTCTTCACTCGGCAACGCTCCCTAAATAACTCCCTGGGTGTAGTTTTTCTCCCTAAAATACTAATCCACCCCAAGCTGTAATTCCCCCAATCCTTTTTCTTTGCTCAGTTCTCATCATCTAAGGTTGATTAGGCGAAAGAAAGAAAAAAAAAGCCAACTCAGTCCTCGGTTGCATCAAGAAAGAAAGAATTAGAACAGAGCTGGAAGGGACTTTGGAGGTCTTCTAGTCCAACCCGCTGCTGAAACAGGAGACCTTATCCCATTCCGGACAAATGGCTTTCCAGTCTCTTCTTGAAAATCTCCGGTGATGGAGCAACCACAACTTCTGGACACAGAAGGCCGTTCCACTAAATGTTCTCACTGTCAGGAAATTTCTCCTTAGTTCTAGGTTGGGCTTCTCCTTGATGAGAAGAAGGACTAGGGGTGACAGGACAGCAGTCTTCCAGAAGGAAGAGAGGACAAAGAGAAGGGAGGGAGGATAAAAAGGAAAAAAGGGATAAAGGAAGGAAGGAAGGGAACGGGATAAAGAAGGAAGGAAGGAGATAAACAGAGAAGAAAGGGAGGGATAAGTACAAAGGAAAAGAAGTAAAGAGGGGACAAAAGGAAGGGAGGGAGGATAAAATGGAAATAAGAGATAAAGAGAGGAAGGAAGGGAAAGGGAGAAGGAAGGAAGGGAAGGAAGGAAGGAAGGAAGGAAGGAAGGAAGGAAGGAAGGAAGGAAGGATGGAAAAGAGATAAAGAGCGAAGGAGGAAATGAAGGAAATTAATTTACCTGAGCCAGGGTCCAAACAATATTATTCCCCAAAAACCAGCGGCAACTAACTACATTTTGAGATCCCGTAGCTTTCCCATATTTTACATTTGAGCTGCCCAAAGTTTTACGATTAAACAAATTCGGACGTGGCCTCCAAATTGCTCTCTCCTTCTTCCTCCTTCCTTCCTTCCTTCCTCCCTCCCTGCCCTTCCCTTTCACACTCTATCATGGCATCTTTGCATGGAACAAAGGTATGTTAAGACATCTGATGTTGACCGGCAAGACATTTTTGGTCCGAAAAAGGACATTTGTTCTCCATCAAACTCTTGTTGTTTTTAAAAAGGAGAGGAATAGATTTCGAAGGAGAAAGTCATATATCTTAGGGGTTGTTTTTTTTTTTCTCTTCCTTCTTTGATTGATTAATTCCAGTCTCTTCAGATCTCTGCCTTTTCCCAGAAACCTGGAATCTTAGGATTGTTTGATTAAGTCCTGGTTGCCATGACAATCCAAATGCCTTTGGCCAGCTTGACCTCTGGCTCCATTCAATTCCCCCAAAGGACTGGACATCAGCATAGAAAAGAATCTTCTTCATGCTTGCCTCAATGGCTGGCTTCAAACTGGCCAATTCAGCATGGACTAAACAATTTAAAAACAAACCCGAAGTCTTTAGACTCCATACATGTGGAATTTGGTAGCCAAGTCTTTTTCCTTCCCCCCCATTAGCCTGTCAAAAGATCAAGGCATTCCCTGCTTCTTGCAACCACTGTTTTTTTAAAAAAATAAAATTTAGGCGAACCCAATTCAGTATAAAATTGTTTCTTTAGCTACTGGTCACCTTTTCCCTAAATCGGATTTGTGAAGGATCAATTGAAAGGGATGACAGATCTCAAATTATTGGTCAATTATCATCCTCTGCTTAACAACTAATTCCCACAACGCTGTCAAATAATTTACTAAGACTTTATTACTATTCTTCTTCTCTTCCTTCCTTGTATCTGTCTCTTCCCACTTGTGACTATAACCATGCTGCTTGTATCTTTCAATTTATATTGTTTTTATTTGTTTCCTAGTAGGATTTGATAGCTTATTAGTAATCTTGACTATCACTAAGTGTTGTATCTTTTTATTCTTGAAGAATGTATTTTATTCTCCTTATGTACACCGAGAGCATAGACACCAAAGACAAATTCCTTGTGTGTCCAATCACACTTGGCCAATAAAGAATTCTATCTATCTATCTATCTATCTATCTATCTATCTATCTATCTATCTATCTATCTATCTATCTATCTATCATCTATCTATCTATCTATTTATCTATCCGTTTATGTCTCTATCATCTCTCTATATCTATCTATCTATCTATCTATCTATCTATCTATCTATCTATCTATCTATCTATCTATCTATCTATTTCACTTTCCAAAAACATTGCAGCGCAAACTTTATAAAGCCATTTATAAAAAGGATGAAGAGGACTGATCATCCAGCCTAAGCACATGAAAAAAGAGGCTTTTATTACATACAAGGGGGTGAAGGGGGAAACGGGACACATTAAAAAAAAAAAAGTAACTAAAAGCAGACTAATTAAAACATGATTAAAAAGTAAGCCACGGACTGCTCAGTCTCGAATATCTCCATCTCTTTCCCTCAACGTTCTCAACAAAACAAAAATTGAAATAAGCTTAATTTTCAGAGACTGTAAAGGAGAAAGAGAAGATATCAGATTCTTTCTCAGTATTTCCAACTGAGGTAAAGTTTGGTATCTGTGATTATGTGTGTTTGTGTGTTGTGTGTGTATCTAGCTCTATCTATCTATCTATCTATCTATCTATCTATCTATCTATCTATCTATCTATCATCTATCTATCATCTATCTATCTATCTATCTATATCTATATCTATATGTAGATATAGATATATCTATACATAAATAAAGGGACACGGTGGCTCAGTGGCTAAGACGCTGAGCTTGTCGATCGAAAGGTTGGCAGTTCAGCGGTTCGAATCCCTCGTGCCGCATAACGGGGTGAGCTCCCGTGACTTGTCCCAGCTTCTGCCAACCGAGCAGTTCAAAAGCGCATAAAAAATGCAAGTAGAAAAATAGGGACCACCTTTGGTGGGAAGGGAACAGCGTTCTGTGTGCCTTTGGCATTGAGTCATGCCGGCCACATGACCACGGAGACGTCTTTGGACAGCGCTGGCTCTTCGGCTTTGAAATGGAGATGAGCACCGCCCCCTAGAGTCTGGAACGATTAGCACAAATGTGCGAGGGGAACCTTTACCTTTATATGTAGATATAGATATATCTATATACAGTGTATATATGTGTGTGTGTGTGTGTGTGTGTGTGTAAAGAAAGAAACAGACATCCTGCGAGCTCTGGAACTGCTGACATCGCCAGAGTATTAAACTACCATTACAGAGATCTCTGCCCTGTAATGGTACAGTAATATCCTATAATACTCTGACGATGTCAGCAGATGGCTGACGAAAGCTTAGTAAAATAAAATTTTAATTCTTTTAAAATTTTAAGTTCCAGAACTCACAGGATGTCTGCTTCTTTCTTTACTGATATACCCAGAACTCGTCGCCCTTACCTTCTCAAGCCAGGGGAGGAATGACTGGGAGGGGAGGGCGAGGGGTGGGGCCAGCCAGTAGGTGGGATCACCTGACAGGGAACCACAGCAGAGGGCCCAAAGAGCCACATGTGGCTCCGGAGCCGCAGGTTGCTGACCCCTGGATTAGACATATGTACTAATTGTAATATTGGATGTATAATATGCATGTTATATGTATCATTGTGTACTTGTATTTGTTTTGCATTTTTTTTTTTGCACCAGAGGCTTTCAAGAAGTGATTGGACAGCCATTTGTCCAAAAAATGGTATGTGGTCTCCTACTGAAACAGGGGGTTGGACTAGAAGGCCTCCGAGATCCCTTCCATTATTCTATGTTCTACCTTGTTAGCTGCAATTCCAAGCATTGCTGTCCCAACATAACTGGATGGCGTCAGGCTGGAGAAGAGTAGTCAAAGCTTGACCAGAAATAATGAATATCTGAATATTGTTGAAGTAGCAATCCATCTTCAGAATAAGACCTACAGAAATGAATCAAAATTTACTTCAAAGGAGGGTTTGGGTGAGGTCTACATTTGCAGGACCATGGACAACTCCAAGCAGCCAACATGCTGCCATCTTCTGCTCTTCATCCTCCTTGGGACAGCAGGATCCACTTCAAGTTCCTTCTAGTCCTTGAAGAGTTTTAGAGGGGCGGAAAAAGTCATGTCCCTTCCGAGAAACTTCAGGTGGGACCTTTAAAATGCCTTGCTAAGACCATCCTTGGAATATGGCACCCAGGTTTGGTTGCCACCATATAAAACGACGTTGAGAGTCTGGCAAAGAGTGCAGAGAAGAGCAACAAAGATGATTTAGGGGACTGGAGGCAAAAATAGCAATAGAAATAGCACTTAAGATTTATATACCGCTTCGCAACCCTATCTAAGTGGTTTATAGAGTCAGCCTCTTGCCCCCAACAATCTGGGTCCTCATTTTACCGATCTTGGAAGGATGGAAGGCTGAGTCAACCTTGATCCGGTCAGAACACGTAGCTGTGGGCAGAGTCAGCCTGCAATACTGCATTCTAACCATTGTGCACCATGGATGGATGGATGGAAGGAAGGAAGGAAGGAAGGAAGGAAGGAAGGAAGGGAGGAAGGAGAAAAGGAAGAACAATAGCAATAGCACTTAGATTTATATACCACTTCACAGTGCTTTATAGCTCTCTCTAACAGGTTTACAGAGTCAGCATCTTGCCCTCAACAATCTGGGTCCTCATTTTACCGACCTCAGAAGGATGGAAGGCTGAGTCAGTCTTGAACCAGTGAGACTTGAACTCCCAAACTGCGAACCGGCAATAAAGGTAAGTAGAACCCACCCCTGATTAGGTCATATATCATGTCATTAGTTTGCTTAATTTTGTGTGGTACGTAAACTGGCTCCAGAAATGTTGCAACTGAAATGGTCAAATCTAAGCCACACATAGCAATATGAAACCAACCAAGGGAAAAAGGTAAGCCATCACTGTTCTATGTTTTGCCTATTTCTATCCTTTTATTTGTGCCAATTTTTTTTTCATGCGTCCATGTCTATGTCTATACTGTTACTTGTTTCCTTGTATTTGTTGACAAACAAACAAACGAATGAATAAATAGGAGGAGGATATCAGATCTCCGGGCTTTTCGCCGCG
The DNA here is from genome assembly GCF_059756535.1 of Pantherophis guttatus. Taxonomy (NCBI): domain Eukaryota; kingdom Metazoa; phylum Chordata; class Lepidosauria; order Squamata; family Colubridae; genus Pantherophis; species Pantherophis guttatus. Next base: position 8,304,621 of record NC_142079.1, on the reverse strand, counting down.
CCCTAAAAACTTTTCTCTTCCATCAAGCAGGGCTGGCGTGAAACACCCCCCTCCCCACCGTTTTTGAGATATTAGATTTTTAATTGTTTAATGGGTTTTAGTCGTAAGGTTCTTAATTTTTGGCCAAAGGATATAATTCTTTTATATTTTAAATTTTGTATTGGATGTTTTTTACTTGGCTGTGCACCGCCCTGAGTCCACCAGGAGAAGGTATACAAATTTAAATAAAATAAATAAATAAATAAATAAATAAATAAATAAATAAATAACACCATGCTTACTTGGGTGGCTATGCGAGGAAATTGTGCGTGATTTGAGTATTGATGATTAGGGGGCTGGAGGCTAAAACATATGAAGAACGGTTACAGGAACAGGGTATGTGTAGCTATTCTCCAAAGCCCCTGAAGGCAGGACAAGAAGCAATGGATGGAAATTAATCAAGGAGAGAAGCAACCTGGAATTAAGGAGAAACTTCCTAACAGCGAGGACAATTAACCAGTGGAACAGAAGTTGCCTTCAGAAGCTGTAGATGTTTCATCCCTGGAGGTTTTTAAGAAGAGACTGGACATTCACTTGTCTGAAATGGATTACGATCTCCTGGTTCTGCAGGGGGTTGGACTAGAAGACCTTCCAAGATCCCTTCCACGCTATTCTAATTCTTTCTTTCTTGATGCAACCTAGGACTGTATTGGCTTTTTTTTTTGCCTAATCAACCTTAGATGATGAGAAGCAGTGGTGGGTTTCAAATGTTTTTTTACTACCAGTTCTGTGGGTGTGGCTTGGTGAGCATGGCATGCCTTGGTGGGCGTGGCAGGGGAAGGATACTGTAAAATCTCCATTCCCACCCCACTCCAGAGGAAGGTTACTGCAAAATCCCCATTTCCTCCCTATCAGCTGGGACTTGGGAGGCAGAGAATAGATGCGGGCAAGGCCAGTCAGAATTTTTACTACCGGTTCTCCGAACAACTCAAAATTTCCGCTACCGGTTCTCCAGAACTGGTCAGAACCTGCTGAAACCCCACCTCTGATGAGAACTGAGCAAAGAAAAGGATTGGGGAATTACAGCCGGGGGTGGATTAGTATTTTATTTTTATTTATTTATTTATTTTGTCAAGCATATATAGGATAACAGGCAAAAGTATAAACATAATTTGAATATATGAAAAGAGTAAGTAAAAAAGGAATATTAGGACAGGGACCGTAGGCACGCCCCTTACAGACCTCTTAGGAATGGGGTGAGGTCAACAGTAGACAGTTTAAGGTTAAAGTTATGGGGGTTTGGGGAAGAAACTACAGAATCAGGTAGTGCATTCCAGAGTCATATTTTCTGCAATCGAGTTTGGAGCGATTTACCTTTTATTTATTTATTTATTTATTTATTTATTTATTTATTTATTTATTTATTTATTTATTTATTTATTTATTTATTTATTTATTTATTTATTTATTTATTGGTTCGATTTATATGCCACCCTTCTCCGGAGACTCCGGGCAGCTTACAATGCGTTAAGCAATAGCCTTCATACTTTTGTATATACCTGCTTAGTAGGGCTTTCGGGGGCCCCTAAGCGGTGTTCTTTTTTTATATACAAAATCAGCTTATTGCCCCCACAATCCGGGTCCTCATTTTGCCTACCTCGAAAGGATGGAAGGCTGAGTCAACCTTGAGCCTGGTGAGATTTGAACTTGCAGTAATTGCAGGCAGCTGGTGCTACTTAACAGCACTTTAAGTCTACTGCGCCACCAAGGCTCCTTTGATTTTAGGCTACCTTGATTTTAGGGAGAAAAGCTACACCCAGGGAGTAGTTTATTTTAATTAGATACGGGCCAAACTATTTAAGATTTTTAAACTGTTTTTAAGTTTTATATTTGTGTGTTTTATGCTGGCTGTACACCGCCCTGAGTCCCTTTGGGAGAAGGGCGGTATATAAATTAAATTAATAATAATAATAAAAGAGCCTGGTGATGCAGCAGACTAATAGCCTGTTATTAACATTCAGCTGCCTGCAATTACTGCAAGTTCGAATCTCACCAAGGCTCAAGGTTGACTCAGCCTTCCATCCTTTCTAAGGTAGGTGAAATGAGGACCCAGTTTGTGGGGGCAATAAGCTGACTTTGTATAAATATACAAAAGTATGAAGGCTATTGCTTAATGCATTGTAAGCCGCCCTGAGTCTCCGGAGAAGGGTGGCATATAAATCAAATTTTTTAAAAAAAATTTAAGGAGCGTTGCAGAGAGAGTTCAAAAGCAACCTGTAAGAGATTTTTTTTTTCCCCTTAGAACTTTTGAGGGCTGCCACAGAGAAGTCAAACTATTCTCATCCAGAAGGCAGGATGAGAAGCAATGGATGGAAACTAATCAAGGGGAGAAGCAACCTAGAACGAAGGAGAGATTTCCTAACAGTGAGAACAATTAATCAGCGGAATGACTTGCTTCCAGAAATTGGAGGCTTTCATAAAAAAAGGACATCGGACAACCATTTGACCAGGTTATTGTAAGACTCCGGCTTCGAGCAGCAGGTTGCTTCCAACTCCACGATTCCATGTTCGATTTTCCAACAGACCTCCTTTCCCCAACCTCCCACCCTGCCCCAACTCATTCCTCGCATTACGTTCCGCATTCTTCTTTTTTTCAGTTTCTCATCCCTTTTGAGGGTCAGGATTTATTTTGAAGTTTCCTTTCAGGTATGAGTGGTTAGTTCAAAGGAAACCTACATGTTGGAAGCATCCCAGAGCAGGCGCCGAAAAGCCTGGGAAACGTGAGCGTTTTCGTCCTTGCTTATGAACCATGACATCTGGGCTGACCCCCGGGGTCAAAGGTCACCGGAGGGTTGAGCAGTTTCCTCTTTCACCACCAATAGAGACCTTGGCTGGAAGTAAATTATGTGCCCGTTTAAGGAAATAATTTGAAACACTCTTCTAATTATAATAAATTTTGCTGTTTACATTTTAATCTTCGACCCTTTTACCCCTTTCCCTCTCTTTCCGTTCCGAGGCGAGGGGTGGGAGGGGTGGGGTGGGGTGGAGAGAAAAGAACCTGGGGCCCCTCCGATCTGCACATGGTTGGAGTGGAGGAGATGGAAGGTGGCTTAGATATTTCTCTGAAATTCCACAATTTCTCACCCTGCGGAAAGGCAAGGGAGCTTCTGTCTTGAGCTTTCCAAAGCACGCAAAGCCAACATTTGGAGCTGGTTTCATTCCGCGTTTATTCATTGGGAGGTGTGGTTAGTGGTTCCTTGTTGGCCTTCGCTTCTCCCGTTGGGTCATTCTCATGCACAATTTAATCAGCCTGCAGGAGTTGTAGGTGCCCCCTTCACTGGAGGTATGTCTGTGGAGCCATTCCACGGTGACGTCCACGGTGTATTACTAATGAACAGGAAATACAGGAGTGGCCAACATTGTGGAAACCTTTTGGGGAAAGTGTATTTTCTAAAACTAGCTAATAACCCCACTTTTTTTGGAGGAGCAGTACCATAAAATTCTAAATCAATGGAAAGAGAATTGGATCAAGACTATCCAGAGATCTGTAGAACTCAGTATTGTGGTGGGGGGAAAAAAAAGAAAAGAATGTAATGCAATAACTTTTATTAAGGATTTGCTATTAGAATAGCCGTTACAGTACAAAGAAGAAAAGTGAAACACTTAGGGAAAAAAATGAGATATACAAAAATGATCACCATGTCAGTTAATCCTTAGCTGGGTAACCTGTAGCATGAATGATGGCCTTACAACGTCTTCCCATGGAGTGAACCAAGTCTTTGAGTTCTGCAGCTGTTCTAATGTGAAACCAAGGTTGAAGGATGGCTTCTATTAACTGGGTTTGATTGCTGGGTCGCTTCTGACTAACAAGTTTCTTGAGTCGGCTTCATAGATTTTCCATTGGGTTAAGGTCTGGGCTATTCCCAGGCCATTCCAGCAGTGGAATAGGATTATTTTAAAACTCCCCCCCCCCAAAAAATGGTGTTATTAGCCATCAAACCTCAAAAATACACTTTTCCCAAAAAGGTTTCCACAATTTTGACCACTACTGTACAGATAATTCCCGGACTTTATGAACCGTTCAAAGTTACAATGATGGCACTGGAAAAAAGGAATTTATGACCGTTTTTCACACTTTCGACCTTTGTAGCATCACGTGATCCAAATTGAGACGCTTGGCAACGGACTCCTACTTATGATCGTTGCGGTGTCCCCGGGTCATAGGCTCTCCTTTTGCGACCTTCTGATCAGCAAAATCAATAGGGAAGCCATTTAACAACCGAGTTAGTAACTCGGGGATTCACTTAACAACCGGGGCAAGAAAGTTCGTGAAATGGGACAAAACCCACTTATCAAATGTCTCGCTTAACACAACAGAAATGTTGGGCTCAATTGTGGTCGTAAGTCCAGGACCACCTGTACTAATAACCAATTTAAAAAAGAATTGTTGAACAGTAAACTACTATATTGTTATTGAAGAATATATTAACTGTGTACAGAGCCCTCTGGAGCTGAGTAGCCGATACATTTAAATGAATAATAATGCTTCCGTTATTGGGGATAGTGGTTTATATTGGAGTTAATATCCCTGGAAGTTTTCCAAAAGTGATTGGACCAGGTTGGTATAAGATCTCCTTCTCTGAGTAGGAGGTTAGACTAGATGACCTCTGAAGTATCTTTTAGCCCTAGGATGTTACATCAGTTTTCTCTTCCCTGTGACATCTTGGTGTTATCTTCCAAAAATCTTTCTTCTTCTGTATAGTTGTCATTTCTTCTCTTTTGATCCTTATCCCGTCCACAATATCATTTCATCACTAACAAAATATTCTACTCATCACATATTTATACATATTTATATAATTAATCATTTATATCTCTTTTCCAATCATTCCATATTTTAAAATATTCTGAGTCTTCTCTATCTTTAATCGTCAAGGTTAATGTATTCATTTCTGCACAGGCTAAGATTTTTTTTTTTTTACTTCTTTTTCCTTTTGATGGAACACATATAACATACAGGTCTTGGCTAACAAGAAATTAGGAGTTAATTATTCAGCATCTTGTCATAACATAGAACATGAATCAAGTCCTAATAGAAAGCCAGCACACAATTTAGTCCTCGACTTACAACAATTCCCTGAGCATGCTCATATTCGCAGTGCGAACCAAATGCACGTGGAAGAAGGAGGCTTAAGAAGGTAAGTAGAACAGTGAGGGTAGGGAACAGCTGTGCCGCGTGATTTAGATTCGGTAGAAAGCAGGATTTCCTGCTTTAGAGCGAATAAATCGCACGGCACAGTCGATCATCGGAAATACCATTTCGAACAAACTGGTAGCTTTTGTTTACTACCAATTTGCCCGAACCCGTAGGTTTTATTATTACCAGTTCGCTCAAACCGGGCTGAACCAGTAGCATTTCACCCCTGCTTACAATTCTTGCAGCATCCCCATGGTCAGGTGATCAAAATTCAGATGCTTGGCAACTGGCATGTACTTATGACAGTTGCAATGTCCTTTAGCAAGCTTCTGACGAGCAAAGTCAATGCGGAAGCCAGATTCCATTAAGTGACCATGTCACTAAGGTATCAGCTGCCGTGATTCATTTAACGACAAAGGTGATAATGTAGGGGGAATACTCGCTGAACTAGTGTCCTGCCCAAATTTTGGGCTCCGTTGTGGACAAAGGTTGGGGACTTGGGGAGACATGATAGCAGTCTTCCAATATCTCAGGGGCTGCCACAAAGAAAAGGGGGTCAAGGAGAGGTGGGTTTCAGCAGGTTCTAACCAGTTCTGGAGAACCTGTAGCAGAAATTTTGAGTAGTTCAGAGAACCGGTAGTAAAAAGTCTGACTGCCCACGCCCTCATCTATTCTCTGCCTCCCGAGTCCCAGCTGATCGGGAGGAAATGGGGATTTTGCAGTAACGTTCTCCTGGATTGGGGAGGGAATGGAGATTTTACATTATCCTTCTCCTGCCATGCCCACCAAGCCACGCCCACCATGTCATGCCCAAAGAACCGGTAGTAAAAAAATTTGAAACCCATCACTGGAGTCAAGCTATTCTCCAAAGCACCTGAAGGCAGGACAAGAAGCAATGGGTGGAAACTAACCAAGGAGAGAAGCAACCTAGATCTAAGGAGGAATTTCCTGACAGTGAGAACAACTAACCAGTGGAACAACTTGCCTCCAGAAGGTGTGAATGCTCCAACACTGGAAGTTTTTAAGAAGATGTTGGATAACCATTTGTCTGAAGTGGTGTAGGGTTTCCTGTCTGGGCAGGGGATTGGACTAGAAGACCTCCAAGGTCCCTTCCAACTCTGTTATTCTATTCTATTCTATTCTATTCTATTCTATTCTATTCTATTCTATTCTATTCTATTCTATTCTATTCTATTCTATTCTATTCTATTCCTTCTCGTTCTCCTTCTTCTCCTTCTCCTTCTTTCTCCTCCTCCTCCTATTCTATTATTCCTTTTCTATTCTATTCCTTTTGCTATTTCTCTCATTCTTCCCCTACTACCTCTTCTTTCCCTCCTTCTCCTTCTATTCTATTCTGTTCTGTTCTATTGTGTTCTGTTCTCTTCTCTTCTATTAGAACTAAGGAAAAATTTCCTGACAGTGAGAACAATTAACCAATGGAACAACTTGCCTCCAGAAGTTGTGAGTGTTCCAACACTGGACGTTTTTAAGAAGAGATTGGACAACAATTTTGTCTGAAGTGGTGTAGGGTTTCCTGCCTAAGCAGGGGGTTGGACTAGAAGACCTCTAAGGTCCCTTCCAACTCTGTTATTCTATTCTATTCTATTCTATTCTATTCTATTCTATTCTATTCTATTCTATTCTATTCTATTCTATTCTATTCTATTCTATTCTATTCCATTCCATTCCATTCCATTCCAGTCCATTCCATTCCATTCTGCTTCATTTGAGGGAGAAGGGCGGGAATCGAAACACGGCATAGGCTGGTGCTCCTTTCTAGGTCTAAAGCTGAACACAAAACCTGTGGGAATATCAAGCTGGCGTTTTGCCACATCGGTTCCCCAGCGAACGGGAGAATTAAGAAGTGCTGCTGGAGGGAGACGTGATTTTACACGGATATTATCCAATAAGAAACACAGTTCGGATTCCAAGCTGGACTCTACCCCAGCAGAGTCAGAAGATCTTATCCCTTGAATGAAAGATTTCTCCCTCTTTAATGGACATTTGCTTACAAGTGACAGACTGGAAACAATTGGGTGGGTAATTGGGTGGGTTTCCCTCGTGGGTTCCCCCCACCCCCACCCCCAACATTTTATGTCCTAACAGAAGATTTTCTCTGTGGGTTGGTTTGCTGCTCCTTTGAGGAGGTTTGAACATTTCTCTCGGGGAAACATTGGGGAGTTTTTCTGACTGGTGAGTTTTGTTTTCCTGGGATGGATCTCTTCATCTTTCTGAAGTCTCCTTGACTTGGGACCTTAGAGGTCTTCTAGTCCAGCCCCCAGCTCAAACAAGAGAAGCTATACCATTCCAGAGAAATGGCTCTCCAGTCTCTTCTTAAAAGCCTCCAGTGATGGAGCATCCATAACTTCTGGAGGCAAGTCGTTCCACTGATTAATTGTTCTCACTGTCAATTTCTCCTGAGTTCTAGGTTGCTTCTCTCTTTGTTAAACCTCCATCCGTTATTATTATAATTTTTTTGTCTTGCCTTTTTGTTCCCTTTCTGTACTCTTTCATATCTTCATTCATGCTCCGAATGAAATAATCAAGGGGAAAAAAACTCTTCTTGAAGCATGGAGAGACTTAATCCTTTAACCACTTGGTTAGCAACTCTTATTCAGAATAACAGAGTTGGAAGGGACCTTGGAGGTCTTCTAGTCCAGCCCCCTGTACAAGCAGACAAATGGCTATCCAGTTTCTTCTTAAAAACCTCCAGCCATGGAGCAACCACAATTTCTAGAGGCAAGTCGTTCCACTGGTTAATTATTCTCTTTCCCGTTAGGAAATTTCTCCTCAGTTCTAGGTTGCTTCTCTCCTTGATTAGTTTCCACCCATTGTTTCTTGTCCTGCCCTCTGGTGAAATCAAGTATTCTTGACTTGAGATTGGGAAGAAAGCGATGAGGTTCGCTTTTGACACCCATCGATGAACAATTTTATCCCCCTTCCTGCTTTTCAGTTGGAGAGCTCTTATATTCGCACAATCGTTACGAATTCTCCTCAGCCATCTTTTGCTGAAATGGATCTTATGGTGACTGTTTATTATTCTGATCCGTTCATTCAACTTCTATAGCTACCCAATTCGATCAAGGGACTCTGGGTTTATTCTTATTAATTCTCTGTGGATATTTCTTGTTACCTATTGTGCTTCATTGGTGGGCAGGTTTCCTTCAAAATTAAGAGGGCATCAATCATACCTTGAGGTTGCCTTCCCAAAGAAAATTTTTAACATTCCTCTGTTTTTCTAGCCCTCCATTCCAGGGGATTAAAATTACAACGGACAAATAAGACTCTAGCTATTGATGAAGACTTTCTCCTCATCCAGACAAAGATGTCTCGAGATTGAATCATGGCAAATAGACAAACTCTTGTTAGCTTGATGTTAGCTTGATGTTGGCTTGATATGTTTCGCTGTTCATCCAAGCACACTTAAAATCATAACTGACTTACTCTGACTGATGACATAGTCATAGGAAGTCAGTTATGATTTTAAGTGGAATGGGATGTTTAATTTTTTGGGCTTCTCGGGAACGAGCAACGCTTCGCTTTCAGAAATGATTGGGTGCTACAAAACAACCAAGCCAGACAGATTAAAATTTTAATTCAACGTGTGCTTTACTTAAGAGTAAATTTCACCAACCCTAAGAGAGAAGGTCCTGATTATGTTTGTGAGCTTCAATTCAAATAAAGAGAAATTAAACCACTGTTATAATTTGACAACATGAATCTTCTGTAGCGAGAATTACATTATATTTTCTCCTTTTTTCTCACTAAGGTAGGCTAAGTGATAGGGGAGTTATCTCTTTGCGTGGTTTGTGTGTGTTTTAAGCCTTACACTCAAGAGTTTGAGAATTTGCAGGAGGTAGAGCTATACTACCTTGGTGTAAAAAGCATTAACACTAACTTGAAAGACAGAAAACTGGATTTCAATTTCCAGGTACTAACTGATCCTGAGATTTAAAACAATATATCTTAATTGCTTTTCAAAATGTTCACAAGTCATACACAGTGGTATGAACCCAAAAAGATTTTTTCTGAGAAATTTCACAACATCTATTTGTTCAGACTTAATGAATATTGTGTTTTGGGGTTTGCCTAGAATGTATTAATTAAAAAGATAAGTCAGTCTGAGAGAGAACAGGACTTACCAATAATGGGATTCATTTATTTATTTTCTTTTTTTAGGAGTACGTTTGCTTTGATCTGATGTTTCAATTGCCTAAAAAAAGAGACTCTTTAGCTAATTCTATGATCTCCCATTGCAAATGATTAAGCCTCTGTGTGAAGATACAAAGAGGCAAAGGAACTTTTGAACAAACATTTTTGATAATCTTTAATTGATTTTAACCCATGAGCATTCAGGAAGAAAAGGGGGGGTTTCCACCCCCCCAAGCATTCAGACAGTTTCAGCTGTTTAAAATTTTAAAGAATTAATTCAAAAGCAGCTGAATTTTAATCTCAACATTAAATGACAGTGAAATCCTGCTTCTACAGTTAGCAAGGAAGTTTTGAAATCTCAGTCATTAAAAAAAAAAGGGGCTGACTGAAGACAGCCTCACAATAAAACGAATTCAATCACTGCAATAAATGGATCAGAACCAGTTACAAATTTGAAACTTTATTAATGTTTCAATAAAAATTCATTTTTTTTCCAGTTCACAGCCTATAAACGAGTGTCTCAGCCTTTATGGTTATTTATGATAATATCAAGAAAATAACAGGTGAGGAAAACAAAAGATAGCAGAATAATTTCACTTTTTTAAAAATGGTCATTTTAAAATTTAGGTTGCCTTTCATCAGACTTAATGAAGGGGTTTAAAGTCAATTAGTAGTAGTAGTTGTTTTAATTGATTGAACTGCTGTGCAATTAACTGAACATTTTAATCAATCCAAATTATTGTTTTCTGGTTAGCTAGTTCTTACCAGAGATATTATCCCTGTATAGAAAAAAACCATTCTCTTGGTTCCAAAGGAAAAATATGTTTTTCAGAATTGGTATCAGTTTTAAAAGTTGCTTTGATTAATATAGTAAATAGAAGTATATAAATATTTCAAGTTGGTTCTCTGATTTTATTTAAGAACTGATAAAGAGACAATAGCCCCCAAAAAAATGTAGTTTCAAAAGAAAGTTTGGAGATATTAAGTCCTTGGTTGAAAAATAAGATTGAGAACTGAAGTGAAACTCCGATTTTTGTTTTAAAGCTACCAGAATCATACTAATCCTAACAATTGTGCTGTACAATTTATCTAGATATATTTTCCTTTTCTTTAGTCCTGCAAATTACTCTGCCAGAACAGAATAACCAAATTAAAATACTCTTGAGAAAAACATGTAAAGATTACCAAGTTCATGAATTTCCTAAAAGTGACTGGATATAGAAATTTTCTCCCAAGGCTAATGAATTATATTACACAAACTCTATTGAAATTATTTGTAAATCAGGGATCTGCTTAAAGGCTAAAATAAATTTAATAACCTCTTTCACAAATCAATGTTAAACTACACAGATATATTGTATTAACATAAAAACAAAAATGAAAGAAAAACAGAAATGTTTATTTTGTAAAATTTGCGAACAGGATTTCCTAAAACACACATTAATGTTTCAGAATACAATTCTTTTCTCCTTGTTTTCCCTTTAAAATTCTGGAAACTTTCACTCAAAAGAAGGGGGGGAAAAGACAGAAGAACAGGTTGGAATTAAGCTACTAAGGAATTATTTCATTTTCAGAAAGCATATTTAAGCCCTTCTTCATACTGGTTGGAAACTATTTAAAAGAAATAATAGCTATTTCCCCCTTTCCCATCCAATCACATTTTAACATAAAGCATTCAAGAAGAACTTATTTTTTTTTTAAAAAAACACTTGTATTTTTAAATTTTAAATTTTTGGATGCAATTATGGCTTATGTTCCCAGATTTCTCCAGGTAGTTGTTTTTATAAAGGAATTGTTCAGAAGATTCTTCTGAACAATTCAGAAGACTTCTATCTGTATTTATAAAAAAAACACAGTGCATGTACTTTTAAGCTTGTTATTAAACATTATACACCACTCCTCAAACAAGTCCTTAAATCAAGCAAAATACACATGCAAAAGTTAAGTTTAAGTAAGCTGTAGCATGGGGTGAAATCAATTATTTTCCAAGGTTTTTTTTTTTTCCTTTTTAAAACAAACATATAGAACGAATCCGTTTTCCAACCCATAAAGAAAGACAAAATTCCAGCAATGGCCAGTATGGAGATATATATATATATATTTCTTCTGAAAGTTTTTCTAAAAGTTCAGATAATAGTATTTGAGCTGAACTTCAAAAGCTAACAAAACAAATGGTTTAGAGTATCCAGCTTTGGAGTGGGGGACAGTTTTTTCTAAAGATCATTAAGAGAAGTTGACAAAAGTTGTGTTCCAAGAAGAAACCGGTTAATTCACTTTTTATCTTTCCTTTGTCAAGGCTGGACAATACTGTTGTGAAATCAGCTGTTTTCTTCCTCTCAAATTTTCCTCAGGTTTTTCTTAGGAAGCAAGACAAGCCTAAATGTTACAGGTGAGTAAATCCATTTTAATAAAAGACTTTCAAAATTAGTTATTGGGAGGAAAAAAAAGAAAAGAAAGAGAGAGAGAGAGAAAGATGCCAGCAAAGAATTATTTCTTCTATTTTTTTCCCCCGAACTTTTCATCCTCCCTCCCTCTTCCTCCAACAGAAAAAAATAAATAAATTAGGATAAACTAGAAAAAGGGTTACAGAAAAGGTCTATTTCATTGAAATTGGGGTGGGGGTTGTTTTTTGCTTGTTTTTTTGCAATGTAAAGAATTATTTCTTCTATTTTTTCCCCCCAACTTTTCATCCTCCCTCCCTCCCTCTTCCTCCAACAGAGAAAAAAATAAAATAAATTAGGATAAACTAGAAAAAGGGTTACCGGAAAGGTCTACTTCATTGAAATTGGGGTGTTTTGTTTTTTTGTTTTTTGCAATGTAAAGAAGATTGAAAAATGAAGAAAGAAAGAAAGAAAGAAAAAACCCCAACAGTTAGGTGGAGACGAGAGACAGACAGACAGAGAGGGACAAATAGATTTGAATTTTTTTTCAAGCTTCCAAATGTTTCTGGCGCCTTCGCCTTCCCAAAACCTCTGCCCTTGCCTTCGAGCATCTCTCCAGCTTACCTTTTTTAACACTAGTAGAAAGATTAATTTAATTAATTAATTTATTTTTTTAAAAAAGAACACAGCTGGCTCCTCCTCCTTATATTTCTCACTCTCCCCACCCCCCACCCCATCCCCGGTCCAAATTTAACTACATAAATGCCAGCCTGGGGCCTACCAAAATTCATCGGGCTTTGGTTGTTGTTGGGTGTTTTTTTTTGCATCCCAGATGCCAAATGTAGCTGTTTCTTCTTTCTTTCTTTTTCCAAAAATGAGCGTGAAGAATACAGTTGCCCCCCCACACACACCGCCTCACCTCTACGCCCCCCACCCCCCCGAAGAGTGCAAAGCCAGACAAGGTATCACACCCACCCAGCTGCTTTGCGACGCAGGCGTGAGTGTGTCCCTGCACACACACACACACAAAAGCAGAAAAGGAATTCCTTGGAGTTTTGGTGCACCGTTTGGTGCCACTGAAATAGCCATTATTTTATGATTCCTTCCTTCGAGGTTTATTTGAGAGGGAGGTCATTCAAGAGAGAAGAGAGGAAAAAAGAAAGAAAGGGTGCACTCCCTCCCTTTTTTTTCTCTTTCTCTTTCTTTCTCTCCCTCTTTCTCCTTCTCTATCTCCATCCCTCTCTCCCTCTCTTTCTCCTTCTTTCTTTCTTCCTTTCTTTCTTTCTCTCTCTCTCTCTCTTTCTCTTTCTCCTTTCTCTCTCTCTCCCTCCCTCTCTCCCTCTCTTTCTCCTTCTCTCTTTCTTTCTCTCTCCGTCTCTCTCTTTCTCTCTCCTTCTCTCTCTCTCTCTCTCCTTCTCTTTCTCCCTCCCTTCCTCTCTTTCTCCTTCTCTCTCCGTCTCTCTCTTTCTTTCTTTCTCTCTCCTTCTCTCTCTCTTTCTCCTTCTCTCTTTCTCCCTCCCTCCCTCTCTTTCTCCTTCTCCCTCCTCTTTCTCTCTCTCTCTCTCCCTCCCTCTGTCCTTCTCTCTCTCCCTCCCTCTCTTTCTTTCTCTCTCTTTTTCTCTCTCTCCCTCTCTTTCTCCTTCTCTCTCCGTCTCTCTCTCCCTCTCTCTTTCTCCTTCTCTCGCTCTTTCTCTCTCTCCCTCCCTCCCTCTCTCTCTCTCTCTGAGTGTGTTTATAACATTTACCTATCGATTTTCGGTGACATGAAAGCCTTTGGAAAAAAACAGGCCTCCCGTGTTTAGAAAAGGGTCCATTGCCACCCACTCCGAAGGAATGCGAGCGTGCAATTAGAAAGGAGGGCTTAAAAATGCAGCTCCGGGGATTCCTTTTACACTTCCTATAAAACAGCCAATCTCTTAAAAATTCTCCCCAAAAACCATCCAGGCTAATCAATAGAGCCATTGACCTATTAACTATCTCCCTGTCCAGCACACCCATCTTTCTTTGCTGCTGTTTTTTTTTTTTTTGCCTTTAAAGACAACAGCAGCCCAACCCAATGCAGCCCCCCTCCTCTTCCATAGCACAGAGCAACTAACTTTGGCCATTCACCACTAAAAACCTTCTCTTTTTTTGCCCCTTGGTCTTTCCTAGCAGCTCCTCCCATTCTCCCCCCATTCTAAGACTCTCTCTCTCACACACACACACACACACACACACATACACAGGGGCACAAACACACATACCAGGCCCATGCATCCACGTCTTGAACCGGACGGGGGCCCTTAGACTTGTAGCAAACTCGTTTGGGAGCCTCATTAAATCCTGTTAAGTGCGGGGCGACTTCAAAAGGCAGCAGTGTGGTTAGACTATCCGACGGAGGTTTGAGAGGAAGGACCAAGTGCGAACAGATCTCTCAAGGGGACAAAGGAAAGTAACAAAAGGAAAGGAAAGGAAAGGAAAGGAAAGGAAAGAAAGGAGAAAGTGGAGAAAGGAAAGGAAAGGAGGGAAAGGAAAGGAGAGGAAAGGAAAAGAAAAGGAAAAGGAAAGGAAGAAAAGAGAAAGGGAGGAAAGGAAAGGAAAGGAAGAAAGGAGAAAGTGGGGAAAAGAGAGGAAAGGAGGGAAAGGAAAGGAGAGGAAAGGAAAAGGAAAGGAAAAGGAAAAGGAAAGGAAGAAAAGAGAAAGGGGAAAAGGAAAGGAAAAGGAAAAGGAAATGAAAAGAAAGGAAAGGAAAGGGAGTGGAGAGAAAGAGAGAGAAAGAAAAGAAGGAAGGCAGGAAAAGAAAGAAAGAAAGAAAGAAATTTATGTGGAACATAATATATATGAATTAATCACCCCATCAGGAAAAGAACAGGAAAAAATAATGATGGACCTGGGACAGACAACTGAGTGGCTCAGCCATTCTGAGTTTCATTGCTTGGGAATAGAGACTTGGGGGCTTATTTTATTTTTACCTATAAACTGCTCAGGGTTACCTAAACAGGGAGGTGGGAGTTGTATACATTTGATTCATAATAATAATACAGAGAGCCATGATGGAAAGCAAATTAACAAAGCCAGAAGTAAAGACGGATGCCAGGAAGAATTGGAAAGGAAGAGATTGGAAAAGAGGATAGTGTGTGTGTGTGTGTGTGTGTGTGTGTGAGAGAGAGAGAGAGAGAGAGAGAAGGAGAAAGAGAGGGAGGGAGGGAGAGAAAGAGAGAGAGAATGAGAAAGACAGAGAAGGATAAAGAGAGGGAGACTGGGAGGGAGGGAGAGAGAGAGAGAGAGAGGGAGAGAGAAGGAGAAAGAGGGAGGGAGAGAGAGAGAGAAAGAGAGAGAAGGAGAAAGAGAGGGAGAGTGGGAGGGAGGGAGGGAGGGAGAGGGAAAGAGAAAGAGAAAGAGAGAGAATGAGAAAGAGAGAGAAGGATAAAGAGAGAGGGAGGGAAAGAGAGAATGAGAAAGAGAGAGAGGGATAAAGAGAGGGAGAGTGGGAGAAAGGGAGGGAGAGAGAAGGAGAAAGAGGGAGAGAGAAAAAGAGAGAGAATGAGAAAGAGAGAGGATAAAGAGAGAGAGGGAGGGAGAGAGAAAGAGATAGAATGAGAAAGAGAGAGAAGGATAAAGAGAGAGGGAGGGGAAAGAGTGAGAGAATGAGAAAGAGAGAGAAGGATAAAGAGAGAGAGTGAGGGAGAGAGAGATTGCAGCGGGAAATAAAGGGAAAGCAAAGTAAACCTTTGGGAAGAGACCACACAATAACATAATAAAAAGAGTTGGAAGGGGCCTTGAAAAGTCTTCTAGTCCAACCCCCTGCTCAAGGAGGAGACAACAACCCACAAAACAGAACAACAACAATCCACACAACAAGTGCCAGAGAAGGGGGGGGGGTTGGCCTGTTAGAAATAACATTTAAAACCAGAGCGTTAGAAATAATAACAACAAAACTCCTGTCAAACAGGCTATCTTAGTTTCCATCCCTTGATTTTTATTTTTTTATTTTTTAAATGGTAACTGTACGGTACAAATTTGTTGGGGCCCTTGTGTAAACTTATGGTGCATCTGTACACCTCCTATAGATACGAAGACAACGATCTGCAGCTCTCGTTGGCGAACAGGAGAATATTCTGGAGAAACGATAATATTCAGACACACAAAAACACACCATTTCGAGATTGCTTTAGCACGTGGCTCATTTGGTCTGTTGCCCACCCTAAGTTCCTGGATTCATTGAAAAGGTGGACTAAGGCACGGAAGGTGTGAATGAGTGAACTGTGGCTCCAATGCCAGGCACCCCCCCGCTTTTGCCAAAATAAAATCTCCAAACTTGAATAATAATAATAATAATAATAACAACAACAACAACAACAACAACAACAACAACAACAACAACAACAACTTTATTACTACCTTAACAGTTCCTAGGTCCTTGGTTAGGACTCGAGCTGCTGAGCTATTAACCAGCCTCAAAGGCTGTGAATCTCACTAAAGATTAACCAATAATAATTTTATTGTCATTGTACATGTATACACAGTATACCCACACAACGAAATTCACTTAACACCCAAAGACCAGGTCCAACACATATAACAATCCCCAAACACACTCCCACCCACCCACCACAAATTCCCCACCCTTCAACCATCCACACAACAGACCCAATAATGCTGTCCAACAGCTCACTGATGGTGGCCCTTTTAATTCATGGTTGAGTGCAATTATAGCTCTGGGATAACAACTATTTGGAAAACGTGTGGTCCGAGTTTTAATGGTTCTGTATCTTCTGCCAGAAGGCAACGGTCCAAAAAGATTGTAAGCAGAATGGGAAGAGTCTCTGAGAATGTTTTGCAACTTTTTCAAACAGCGGGAATCGAAGATGTCGTCCAGGGCTGGTAGCTGGAGCCCGATGATATTCTGGGCAGTTTTAATGATTCTCTGTAGAGCTTTTCTGTCCGCTAACAGAGCTGCTCCCATGCCATGCAAGAATGTCGTATGTCAGGACACTCTCAATGGTGCTGAGATAGTAGGACAGAAGGAGAAGCTGAGATAGATTTATCTTCCTGAGCATTCTCAGGAAGCATCAGCCTCTTCTGTGCCTTCTTCACAAGCATGTTAGCATTCATAGTCCATGAGAGGTCTGTTTTTAAGGAGACCTTCACTCTTGGAAGTCTCCAGGATCTTCCAAAATAAATCCATGAAATGTACAAAGGGGTGATTTTCTCCCCCCTTCCCCCCCAAAAAAAGGGGGAAAAAAATCTCTGCCGGAAATGCACAGTGGCGATTGTAATTAAGAACTAATAAGGACTTTGAATTCCTGTTTTAAAACAAAGTTTTATGCATTTTCGATGCCCAAGAAAGCTCCTGAGAAAATGAGAGAAATTGGTTGAGGGAATCGTTTTTTTTATTGAAAATAGATAGTATCAACTAGGTAAACAGATCCATTTTGATAACGGGAAGCCACATATTTAATACGAACACACGTGCTTGGATAAGATTTCGGTTGCTAGCGATGAAGCTGGAGTTGTGTATGTGTGTGTGTTTTTAATCATTCCTTTTTAATGCTTATTTCCTCCATCGCTTTACTCCAAACTCTCCGGGGTTTGCTCGGGCTAGAAAGCTGGTGGGATCAAAATCTTAAAAGACTCCCCCGAATACACAAAGGCTTTTTCCTTCCACACTCAAATGCAGCCAAGTCTGAACCTCCAGCAGCCATTCAAACATACAAACAGTCTGGAAAGCAAGAGTGGGGGAAGGGAGCAGACGGCAGCTATTATAAACTTTGATTTCTTTCGAGAAGAAATTTCATAGTTAAGGGAGGAAAGGCTGCAGAGGCATTTGCAGGCGGAAGAAACTTTGAGGAAGCCAAGCCAAGTTTTAAATATCAAGACCGTCTAAGCTTCTTAAAGATGGCACAGGGGGCTAAAAGGTAAAATCCCACTGCTTTTTTTCCCCCTATACCAAGTCAACCAGATTTTACTCTATGGTTTTTTCCCCCCTCCCTCCCTCCCTTTTAAATTATGAAATTTAAACTCTTCCCTTCAACATTTACGGCCAGTGAAGTCCCTAAGCAGGACAAATGAATGTTGCAGTCGATTCCAAGAGTTGCATTCCAATTTGTCGTCTCGTCCCATCTCAAGTCCAAGCCTTGTCCCCTGTTTTAATTTTTATCTCAGGTCGAGGAAAGGTGGTATTTTTTTAAAAAAAATATTTTTTTTTATTTTTAGCAGGGAAGCAAACTCTTTCCTTTTTTGAAAAAAAAATAAATTAAAAATAAAAATTCCAGGAGAAATGTTAGTCATCGGAACAAGTCATCCAGAGCAAATGCAAGAGGCGTTAAGTGAAAAGAGGCTTTAAAAAAAAAAGTAATGTGATTATTATTATTTTTTTGGTTGTATGCGTGTTTTAAAAACACCGCTGAAAATGTGATTTCAGTAGAGGTTTCATTAGGAAAACAGGCCATGCTTTCCTCTTCTGGTTTGAACAGGCAGGAGGCTTTGAAGGGAATTGGAGAGGAGAGCAAATATTTTAACTCCACCCGATGACATCACATGGAAAGACCCCACTCCAGAGTGGTGGGGAACAGGGAGGGGAAGAGAAGGGAAACAGGCGAGGGTTTTTCAAAACAAAAAAAGCAGTGTCATCCAGTTCCACACACTGGAAGTTGAAACCATTGCTTTAGGAGTGCTGTTTTTTCTGTCCCGTTCAGAAGAAAGAAAGAAAGAAAGAAAAAAAGAAAGAAAGAAAGAAAGAAAGAAAGAAAGAAAGAAGAGAGAAAGAAAAGAAGGAATGTATGAAGGAAGGAAGGAGAAAGAAAGAAGAGGGAAAGAAAAGAAGGAAGGAAGAAGAGAGAAAGAAAAGAAAGAAGGAAGAAGTAGAAAGAAAGAAAAGAAGGGAGGAAGGAAGAAAAGAAGAGAGAAAGAAAAGGAAGGAAGGAAGAAAGAAAGAAATCGAGAGAAAAAAAGAAGGAAGGAAGGAAGGGGAGGAAGGAAGGAAGAAAGAAAAGGAAAGGAAGGGAAAAAGGAAGGGAGAAAGAAAGAAAGAGAGAAAGAAAAGAAGGAAGAAAGGAAGGAAGAAAGAGGAGGAAGAAAAATTAAGAAGAGAGAAAGAAAAGGAAAAAAGGAAGGAAGGAAGGAAGGGAGAAAGAAAGGGAGAAAGAACGGAAGAAAGGAAGAGGCAGAAAGGGAAGGGAAGGGAAAGAAGCAAGAAAAAAAGAAAGAGAGAGCGAGAAAGAAAGAAAAAGAAAGAGTTGCCACAAACACAATTGATAACGAGGCAGCTTAAAAACAATACAGCCAATTTGTTTTAAGGGAAGGACAAGTTTACAGCATGAAATGTAGAAGAGCACCAAAGGAGAAAGGGGTGACTTCCATGGAAGATTGGGGAGCAGAGATCTGGATTTGCTCCAAGGATCTTCCAAACTCTTCAGCCCATCATCAACCCTTCGATGACCCCTTCACGTCATCGAGATTGCTCCTCAGATCCCTCCCCCATCCCTTTTATTACACGGAAATCACCCTAATCAATACGACTTATCTTTAACTAATCGTAGGATTTCCGAAGTGACCATGATCAGAACTGCTCCTTTGGATCCTCCCATCAACGCTTGTGGGATGAAGATTTGGCCCGCCGTGACTCTACTCCATCCTTCCACGTTTCTTGCACAAACACCCATTTATTTTTTGCACAGGGGAAAGAGGGGCCATTTCTTAACAGTTTAGGCGGACTGCAGGGTAACATCTCAGGGGTGTTCAAAAAGGGGAGGGGGAGGAAGAAGAAGAGGAGGAGGAGGAGAAGGGGGAATGATACCTACATGGGGGACACCTCTGCATGCACGATTGCAGGAACTGGGTATGTCTAGTTTGATGAAAAGAAGGACTCAGGATGATATGATATCAGTCTTCCAATATTTGAGGAGCTGCCCCAAAGAAGAGGGAGTCAAGCTATTCTCCAAAGCTCCAGAAGGCAGGACAAGAAGCAATGGGTGGAAACTAATCAGGTGTCAGGTTTCGAGGTCGTCTCAAATAAATTGCATTTCAAACAAAGTCTTTGAAGAAAACTCCCATTTATTAAGCACAACATTCAAAGTCCGACTCCATCGTAGCCAACACTGACTTCCAGATCCAAAACCCTCCCTTTCTGTTCCCCACTCTCCTGCACTCATTGGCCATCTTCCAAATCACTCTGCCCCTAATCTACTGCTCCAGATCAAAGGAATTTCCCCCCTCCCATCCCATCTCCTAGGGGATATTATCTCCAGGGAAAATAAGTAGGTGAAAAGTCAAACGTCCCTTTCCAGACGCCTCCGCCTCTCCTTCTTATGTCAGCACTAGAGTAATTGCAGTTTGAAGTGCTGACATCAGGTGTTGGTTATTACCTTTAAAGCCCTACATGGCTCAGGGCCAGGTTATCTTCGAGACCGCCTTCTACCACATAACTCCCAGCAACCGGTAAGATCCCACAGAGTCGGTCTCCTCCGGGTCCCGTCAGCTAAACAATGCCGGCTGGCGGGCCCGCGAGGGAGGGCCTTCTCTGTGGCTGCCCCAGCTCTCTGGAACCAGTTACCTCCTGTGGTCCGGACCATCCCCACCCTATTGGCCTTCCGAAAAGCGGTGAAGACCTGGCTTTTCCGGCAGACCTGGGGCCGTTGATCTCGCTCTTGTGATCTGGCGAGATCTGGCCATGAATGATGTGAATGAGTTTTTAATGTTTTTAATTTTTAAATGTTTTTTTATAATGATTTTTTAAAATGTATTGTGAGCCGCCCTGAGTCTTCAGAGAGGGGCCGCATATAAATTGAATTAATTAAATTAAATTAAATTTAATTAAATTAAATTTAATTAATCAAGGAGAGAAGCAACCTAGAACTAAGGAGAAATTTCCTAACAGTGAGGACAATTAACCAGTGGAATGACTTGCCTTTTAGAAGTTATGGATGCTCCATCACTGCAGGCTTTTAAGAAGCGATCGGACAGCCATTTGTCTGAAATTGTGTAGGTTCTCCTGCTTGAGCAAGGGGTTGGACTAGAAGTCCTCCAAGTTCCCTTCCAACTGTGTTGTTCTGTTCTGTTCTGATAGATGATGTAAGATTTAGCTGGTCACCAGAGGCAAAAAAACAACAACAAAGCAGACATATCTTCCTCTAAGAATGATGCTAAAGACTGACTTTTAGTTATGGAAGCTACCAGAGATGTGGCTGCTTCTTCCCTTTTCTCCTAACCCTCTGTAGATAGCAGTTCTGTCCCAAACTGGACCAGACAGACAGTCGTGTTGTGCTCCTTGAAAGTGCTGTTGGGTGTGTAAGAACCTAAAGAAAGGTGATGGCATTTACACAGTCTGTCCTCTTAAGTTGGATCACTTAGGAGGGGACAACAGATTGACACAAGCTTGGTGTCAGTGTCTGAAGTCGGAACTTTTCTTGCAGATATTTCATGACCCAACGAGTGGTGGAAGGGAGTGGGGTTTGCAGGGAGGAGGAGGAGGAGGAGGAGGACTGTAGGTCCTTGGTGCTCTCTGAGCTTGGTGTTTTCTTGCAGAAGTTTCATTACCCAAGTAGGTAACATCATCCGTGCTAGAAGGGAGAGGGGTTTGCAGAGAGGAGGAGGAGGACGAGGAGGAGGACGAGGACAAGGACGAGGACGAGGACTGTAGGGGTCCTTGGTGCTCTCTGAGCTTGGTGTTTTCTTGCAGATATTTCATGACCCAACTAGGTAACATCATCAGTGCTAGAGGGAAGCGGGGATTGTGCAGAGGAGGAAGGGTAGGGGTAGAAGGAGGACTGTTTGGCTGTTTGCATGCAGACATTTCATGACCCAACTAAGGAATATCGTCAAACAAGGAAGAGGAGTCGTCCTTGGTTTGTCCTGTCAACTACTGTATTTTATTTTATTTTATTTTATTTTATTTTATTTTATTTTATTTTATTTTATTTTATTTTATTTTATTTTATTTTATTTTATTTTATTTTATTTATTTAATTTATATACCGCCCTATTCCCGAAGGACTCAGGGCGGTGAACAGCCACAAGATAAAAATACATCATACAAAAGTTAAAAGCCATTTAAAAGCACATTAAGTAATTTTGGCCCAAAAAACGAATTTAAAAACACCCAATTTGTATAAAAAACTTAAAAGCAAATTAAAAGGGAGAGTCAAGTCAGACCAGATGGCTGGAATAAAAATGTTTTGAGGGCGCGGCGGAAAGTGCGTAAATCTGGGATCCTCCGTATCTCCGGGGGGGGGGGAGCTCATTCCAGATGGCAGGTGCCCCCACAGAGAAGGCTCTCCCCCTGGGGGCCGCCAGTCGACACTGTTTGGCCGATGGCACCCTGAGGAGCCCCTCTCTATGGGAGCGTACTGGTCGGTGAGAGGCTACTGGTGGCAGAAGGCGGTCTCGTAAGTATCCTGGTCCTAAGCCATGGAGCGCTCTAAAGGTGGTGACCAAATGTATATTCAAACGGAGAGCAAAATCAACTCTCTTCCAGCAACTGATGAAAATACCTAATTGGGTCCTGAAACGTCTAACAAGTAAACTACCCAATTCAGAAACACACACATCAAGGATACCCCACCCCCACCCATATTTCAACCCTGAGCTACAAATATGCTCTTTCCATTGGGGTGACTTGAGAGTGGGGGGGGCATCCCAGGTTGCCATATGCAAATCCAGAAACGTTGAGCAAATCTTCCCCCCCCCCAAGTTTTATTTGTTTTATTTATATAACATTCAATTTCCATCAAGCAGTGTGTGTTCTGGGTACAATTGTGTTTAAATAGTCACTTTTATACATCTTTGTTGGGATAAGTCATCACCATCGTATTAATAATATAACAATATAATAACATTAATACTTAACATTTAACTTCCTCGTTTTTATCAACTCTCCTCTATCCCCATTTCCTCCATTTGTGTCTCCTCCTTCCTAACTTCTGTTTCTGTTATCTAGCCATTGAGAGAATACGTCCCATATCAAAAAAAATATTCAGTGTCTTCTTTATCCTTAACAGCAAGTGTTAATCTATCCATTTCTGCACAATCTAATATTTTTTAAAATTACATTCCCCTCAAGCAAATCTTGCAGAGCTACAGAAGGAGGAAGACTCAAAAAAAAAAAGAGGAGAGATTCAGATTAGAATCTGAGGAGTCCTTGGTACTCTTTGAGCTTGGTCATTGGGACCTTTTAGGACCCAAACAAGGTAACAACATCATTGCACAATCCTCCTCCTCCTCTCTTTCAACTCTAATGATGTTACCTAGTTGGGTCATGAAATGTCTGCAAGAAAACAGCCAAGCTCAGAGAGCACCAAGGACCCTGCTTTTCAATCTTGAGCTCCCAATATTCTCCTCTATTCAAATTAGAATCTGTTTGGAATTCAACCAGGGGCGAAATCCAGCAGGTTCTGACAGGTTCTGGAGAACCGGTAGCGGAAATTTTGAGCAGTTCGGAGAACCGGTAGCGGAAATTTTGAGCAGTTCGGAGAACCGGTAGCGGAAATTTTGAGCAGTTCAGAGAACCAGCAAATATCACCTCTGGCTGTCCCCAGAGTGGGATGGAAATGGAGATTTTGCAGTATCCTTCCCCTGCCACGCCCACCAAGCCACACCACGCCCACCAAGCCATTCCCACAGAACTGGGTAGTCAAAAAAAAAATTGGATTTCAACCACTGAATTCAACCAATTGGATTGAGAATTGGGGAGTCTTAACGTTGGGCTGCTTTGATGTACCTTCACGGTGGCTTCCCCCAATTCAGAAAGTCAACAAACACCCCCAAAAACAAACTTTCTCATTTATAAAATAGATAAGGAGACTGAAATAACTCTTGATTTGGGAACCTCAAAGTGAGAGGAACTTTGCTCAGCTCTTTTGAGGACCGAGTTCTAAATTCGCTCCTTAAACAGAAAAAGAGACGTGGGAGGGGGTTTCCTTTCCCAGCCCTCCCCCCTCGACCAAAAATCCTTGGATGGCATCCTGGGCAACCTGTCCAGGTTGGTTCCCCCGCCCCTCTCCCTCCATCCTGGTGAGTCTGTGCCATTTTGCCAAACTTCAACTCAGTCTCTGTTTTCCACCCAGGCGGAAATTCGCTTTTCAATTTCTCTTACCCCCGCCCCCCGCCCCCAGGCTGCCCCTCCCTTTTCGATGCCCCCCTGCTTTTAGATCAAAGGTTTTTTTCTTTTCTTTTCTTTTCTGTTCTTTTCTGTTCTTTTTTCTTTTCTTTCTCTTTTCTTTTCTTTCTCTTTTCTGTTCTTTTTTCCTTTCTCTTTTCTTCTTCTTCTTCTTCTTCTTCTTCTTCTTCTTCTTCTTCTTCTTCTTCTTCTTCTTCTTCTTCTTCTTCTTCTTCTTCTTCTTCTTCTTCTTCTTCTTCTTCTTCTTCTTCTTTTTTCACCGCCCAATCAGGTCGGTCAGATCAGGAATGGGGTGGCAAAGAGTGGGGGTGGGGGTGAGAGGGAAGTATACGCGTTCCCCATAGAACAACACAATTATTTCGGCTCCATTGGACAAGTATGCGAGGTTTTTTCACAGCCCGCTGCCCTCGCCGTGTTTCCCACCTCCCTTCACCCGAGAGAGAGAGAGAGAGAGAGAGAGAGAGAGAGAGAGAGAGAGAAAATCAGGAATCCGCGGCTCTTCCATTCGCTTTACATTTAAAAAAAAAACACCTCGAAAACATTCATCCTCCAATGTAAAACGCTTGTAGTAGTTTGTAATTAAAATCTCCACCCACCCACCCCTCCCTCGTTCCTTTCCTTGTTTACAAACTTTCCCCCCCCCCCTTCCTCTCTTTGGCTTGGAAGCGGTCCGAAAAAGGCATGTTTTGTTAGTGGAGAACAGCGGAAGTTTAAAAAAGAAAAAGAAAAAGAAAAAAAAGGAAGAAAAAAAAAACCAACAGGTTTCTGGGGTTCCAACTAATCCTCTTTCGGCGGAGAAATCGAAGGCGCTTGGATGAGGTGAGAAAGAAATCGCTTTCCTTGGGCCGGAATTCGATTTTGTTCTGCTCTCGGGGCGGTCGGCTTCAAATTAGGGATGAGTTTGCTTTAAAACTCATCAGGTTGTTGTCGTTTGTTGTTGTTGTTGTTGTTTTGTGCCGCGCTCTCCTGGTTTGTGAAGAAAATGGGATTGAGAGAGAGACACACACACAGAGAGAAAGAGAGAGAGAAAGAGAGAGAAGGAGACAGAGAGAGAGACAGACAGATAGAGAGAGAGAAAGAGGCAGAAAGAGAGAGAGAGAGAGAAGGAGACAGAGAGAGAAAAAAAGAGAGAGAAAGAGAGAGAAACAGGCAGAAAGAGAGACAGAGACAGAGAAAGAGAGAGAGAAACAGAGAGAAGGAGACAGAGAGACAGAGAGAGACAGAAAAAGAGGGAGAGAGAAAAAGAGAGAAAGAGAGAGAAACAGGCAGAAAGAAAGACAGACACACAGAGAAAGAGAGAGACAGAGAGAAGGAGACACACAGAGAGAGAGAGAGAGAGAGAGAGAGAAACAGGCAAAAAGACAGAGACAGACACACAGAGAAAGAGAGAGAGCCAGAGTGGAGGAGAGACAGAAAAAGAGAGAGACAGAAACAGAGGGAAGGAGAGACAGAGAGAGACAGACAGAAGGAGAGACAGAGAAAAACAGACAGAAAGATAGACACACACACACAGAGAGAGAGAGAGAGAGAGAGAGAAACAGGCAGAAAGACAGAGACAGGGACACAGAGAAAGAGAGACAGAGACAGAGGGAAGGAGAGACAGAGAGAGACAGACAGAAGAAGAGACAGAGAAAAACAGACAGAAAGATAGAGACACACACACACACAGAGAGAGAGAAACAGGCAGAAAGACAGAGACAGAGACACAGAGAAAGAGAGAGAGACAGAGAGGAGGAGGAGAGAGAGAGAGAGAGAGAGAAAGACAGAGGGAAGGAGAGACAGAGAGAGACAGACAGAGAGAAACAGGCAGAAAGACAGTGACAGAGACACACAGAGAAAGAGAGACAGAGACAGAGAGGAGGAGAGACAGAGACAGACAGAAGGAGAGACAGAGAAAAACAGAGAGACAGAGAGAGAGAGAGAGAGAGAGAGAGAGAGAGACGCACAAATACACACACACACACACACACACACACACAGAAACGCGAACAGGGCTTGCAAAGGCTCCGTTCCTGCCAACAACTTCACAACTGTCGCCGGACATAACTTTGAACACAGCTAAACTTTGAAGCTCTCCACGTTTTTCCTTCTAACTGTCTCTGGGAGTTTTATTTGGTGTGTTTGTGTGTTTGTGAATGCGGGCTTTTGAACTCGAAAAAGAGAGGTTGGCTTTCTTTGACCTACCCCCGGCTAACATTTTTATGTCCTGGGGGGGGGGGGGGTTTCGCAACGCCCTGCGTTTCCTTTTTTTTCTTTTCCCCCTCTCTTTGCACGGGGAAGTTGAGCAGGATCGGAAAACACGAATTTGTTCCCGGGCGTGGGGGGCGCCTGGGGAAGCTGAACGTGGGGATGCCACGCGGGGCTCCTAACTCGGATAGGCAGTTGGGAAAAGCCATTGTTTCATTTCTTAGAAATATCCCCCCCCCCCGCCACCCCCGACCCCGAGTCGGAATGAAAGGCAAACGAAGACGGCGGTAGCAGCTTAGCCGTTTCTTCGCTAACCGTGTCGAATCCCTCGTGCTGTTGAAAAGAGTTGCGGGGGAGAAATCAACTTTTAAAACAAAAGTAATGAATTATATATATGTGTGTGTGTTTGTATATATGTATATATATGTGTGTGTGTGCGCATATATATATATATATATACATACACGCATACATACACATACACGCTCTCTCTCTCCTCTCTCTCTCTCTATATATATACATGTTCTCTCTCTCTCTCTCTCTCATCTATATATATATATGTATATATACACTCTCTATATATATACATGCTCTCTCCTTTCTCTCTCTATATATATATTCTCTCTTTCTATATATATATATACATGCGCTCTCTCTCCTCTCTATATATACTCTCTCTATGCTCTCTTTATTTATACATGCTCTCTCCTCTCTCTCTATATTCTCTCTCTATATATACACACACTCTCTCTCTCTATATATATATATATATTTATACATGCTCTCTCCTCTCTCTCTATATTCTCTCTCTATATATACACACACTCTCTCTCTCTCTCTATATATATATGCTCTCTCTCTCCTCTCTCTCTCTCTCTCTCTCTCTATATATATATATACTCTATATATATACACACTCTTCTCTCTCTCTCTCTATATATATATACTATATATATATATATATACATGCTCTCTCTCTCTCTATATATATATATATACTCTATATATATACTTTCTATATATATATATAGAGAAAGTATATATATAGAGTATATATATATAGAGAGAGAGAGAGAGCATGTATATATATATATATAGTATATATATATACATATATATATATACACTCTCCTCTATATATATATATATACTCTCTCTATATATATACTTTCTATATATATATATATACACTCTCCTCTCTCTCTCTATATATATACACACTCTCTCTATATATACTCTCTCTCTCTCTCTCTCTCTCTCTATATATATATATATATACACACTCTCTCTCTATATATATACTCTCTCTATATATATACTTTCTATATATATATATATACACTCTCCTCTCTCTCTATATATATATACACACTCTCTCTATATATACTCTCTCTCTCTCTCTCTCTCTATATATATATATATATATACACTCTCTCTCTATATATATATACGCTCTCTCCCTCTCTCTCACCCCTCTCTCTCTATATATATATACACACTCCCTCTATATATTCTCTCTCTCTCTCTCTCTCTCTATATATATATATACACACACTCGCTTTCTCTCTCTATATATGCACGTTCTCTCTCTCTCTCTCTCTCCGATGTTGCAAAAATCGCAGAAATAATCTCGGTCCAAGTTGTCGCTCGCGGGCATTTTATCGGTTGAGTTTGGCTCGATAACCAGGAGCCGCTTCGAGTTGCAAGAAACCAACTCCCGCCTGCAAATCTATTTATCTACCTCTCTCTCTCTCTCTCTCTCTCCATTAAATATTCTGGGAGGAAGGAAAGGCGGGCAAAAAGGAAAGGAAAAGGGGGGGAGAGAAAAAAAAAAAAGAAGAAGAAGAAGAAGAAGAAGAAGGGAAAAGGCGAGAGAGAGCGCGCGGCGGGGGAGGGAGGGCGGAATTTGTGAATGGGAGAACGTGTTTGTTGCATTCATTGTTAAAATAAAAAAAAAAGAGGGGAGGGGGGAGAGGCGGCGGCGGCCTCTGTGACGCGAGGCCCCCCGGCAGCCAATCCGAGCGGGAGGGAGATTTTTTAAATATCCCCCCGGCCAGCCAATGGCGTGGCCGGGTCCCCAGACTAGCGCAAGGCAGGGCCAATGGCGAGGGGAGTATGCAAATGAGGAATTTTTTGGCCAGGCAGGAGGTGAATGTCAACTAGTCAAAGATGGAGGCTGGGAGCGGAGGAGGCGCCAGGTTTGTGCTGGAGGGGCTTCCCCCCCCCTCCTTTCTCCACCCCCCCACCTCTCTTTCCCTCTCTTTCCCTTTCTTTCTTTCCCTCTCTCTTTCTTTCCCTCTCTCGCGCTCCTTTCTGCTCCTGCAGCCTGGCTTGCTCTGCCTCTGCTCAAGCAGCCGGAGAGGTGCCGCGTAGAACTGCGCCGCCCTGCTCGGGGCTCTCTTGGCTCTTGCGCTGCTCCCTTGGCCGGAGCTCCGAAGCAGCGCCCAGATCTCTCTCGCTCTCTCTCTTTCTCTCACCCCTGCTTCAACCCCCGGGTCGACAGAGAGACAAGAGAGGGGATCCGGCCGGCCGCTTTTTGCAAAAAGTCGGAGCGCTTCTTCTTCTTCTTCTTCTTCTTTTTTTTTTTTTTGGCCAACTTTTTTTTTTTTTTAAAAAGCGCTGCCTTCCCCCCTCCCCCATCCCACCCACCCACCCACCCAATACCCCGCTTGCTTCTCAGCTGG
Organism: Pantherophis guttatus; assembly: GCF_059756535.1. Lineage (NCBI taxonomy): Eukaryota > Metazoa > Chordata > Lepidosauria > Squamata > Colubridae > Pantherophis > Pantherophis guttatus. Next base: position 8,275,947 of record NC_142079.1, on the reverse strand, counting down.
GGTTTGTCGCCCCCTCCCTCCCTCCTTGGGCGGGTGGGGGGAGATGAGTGGAGTGGGGTGAGGTGAGGGGGGTAGAAGAGAGGAGTAGGGTGGGAGAAGAGAGGAGGGGATGGGGGAGAAGAGAGGAGTAGGGGATGGGGTAGAAGAGAGGAGTAGGATGTGGGGGAGAAGAGAGGAGTAGGGTGGGAGAAGAGAGGAGGGGATGGGGGAGAAGAGAGGAGTAGGGTGGGAGAAGAGAGGAGTAGGATATGGGGGAGAAGAGGAGTAGGATATGGGGGAGAAGAGAGGAGTAGGATATGGGGGAGAAGAGAGGAGTAGGGTGGGAGAAGAGAGGAGTAGGATATGGGGGAGAAGAGAAGAGTAGGGTGGGAGAAGAGAGTAGGGGATGTGGGAGAAGAGAGGAGTAGGGTGGTAGAAGAGAGGAGTAGGGGGTGTGGGTAGAAGAGAGGAGTAGGGAGTGGGAGAAGAGAGTAGGGGGTGGGGGAGAAGAGAAGAGTAGGGTGGGAGAAGAGAGGAGTAGAGGGTGGGGGAGAAGAGAGGCGTAGGGGCTGGGGGTAGAAGAGAGGAGTAGGGGGTGGGGGAGAAGAGAGGCGTAGGGGCTGGGGGTAGAAGAGAGGAGTAGGGAGTGGGAGAAGAGAGTAGGGGGTGGGGGAGAAGAGAAGAGTAGGGTGGGAGAAGAGAGGAGTAGAGGGTGGGGGAGAAGAGAGGCGTAGGGGCTGGGGGTAGAAGAGAGGAGTAGGGGGTGGGGGTAGAAGAGAGGAGTAGGGGGTGGGGGAGAAGAGAGGCGTAGGGGCTGGGGGTAGAAGAGAGGAGTAGGGTGGGAGAAGAGAGTAGGGGATGGGGTAGAAGAGAGGAGTAGGGGGTGGGAGTAAAAGAGAGGAGTAGGGGGTGGGGGCAGGTTTCATTGAGAAAAGGCAAGGGGGGGGGCGGGAATGGGGCAAGCAGAGCTCTCTCCCTCCCTCCCTCCCTCCCTGCCAGCGTGTGTAAGTAGACGCGCGTGTGTGTGAATCTCTCTCTCGGCTTTCTATAGGGTGGAATTTTTTTTGTGTGTGAGTAGCATCCGGGTGACTGGGCGGAAATGGCGGGAGCTCAAGGCTAAAATTGGGGGGGAGGAGGAGAGAGAGAGGGAGAAGGGAGGGAGAAAAAGAGAGAGAGAGGGTGGGAGAAAGAGAGAGAGAGAGAAAGAAAGAGGGACGGGGAAATCCAGTGAGGATGTAGAGCTTTGCGAAGGGAAGACCTCAACCAGGTGGGTGTATTTTTTTTCTTTTTCTTTTTTTGTCTGGGGTGGGGGGGCAGGGAGAGGAGAAAAGAGGGAAGGGAAAGTGGAGAGCGGGGAGGGAAAGATCGTGGACGCGCCAGACTTTTTTCTTCCTTCCCCCACGCGCGGGAGCCAAAGACTCCAGAGGTGGGGAGGGGGAGTGGGCGGCTTCCGTGCGAGCTTGCCTCCCTCCCACACACCCCGGTGGGCCGGGAGGCGCGTGGGGAAGAGGCGAAGATGGGGGGCGGCTGGGAGAGAGAGAGAGAGAGAGGAAAAGAGAGGAAGAGAGAGAGGGGGGAGAAAAGAGAGAGAGGAAAAAGAGAGAGGAAAAAAGAGAGAGAGAGGAAAAGAGAGAGAGAGGAAAAGAGGAAAAAGAGAGAGGGGAAAAGAGAGAGAGAGAGGAAAAGAGAGAGAGAGGAAAAGAGAGAGGGGGGAAAGAGAGAAAGGAAAAGAGAGAGAGGAAAAGAGAGAGGAAAAGAGCGAGGGGGGAAAAGAGGAAAAGAGAGAGGAAAAAGAGAGAGACAGGAAAAGAGAGAGAGAGGAAAAGAGAAAGGGGGGAAAAGAGGAAAAAGAGAGAGGGGAAAAGAGAGAGAGAGAGGAAAAGAGGAAAAGAGAGAGAGAGGAAAAGAGAGAGGGGGGAAAGAGAGAGAGGAAAAGAGAGAGGAAAAGAGAGGGGGAAAAGAGGAAAAGAGAGAGGAAAAAGAGAGAGAGGAAAAGAGAGAGAGAGGAAAAGAGGAAAAAGAGAGAGGGGAAAAGAGAGAGAGGAAAAAAGAGAGAGAGGAAAAGAGAGGGGGGAAAGAGAGAGAGGAAAAGAGAGAGGAAAAAGAGAGAGACAGGAAAAGAGAGAGGGGGGAAAAGAGAGAGGGGAGAAAAGAGAGAGGAAAAGAGAGAGACAGAGGAAAGAGGGGGGAGGTCTTCTGCGCGCTGGGGCGGGAACGTGGAGGGGAGGAGGGAGAAGGGGGAAGGAAGCCCACCCCCCCACCCACTCCCACCCCCGAGCTCCCTTGCAAAAGGCAGGCCTTCCAACTCCGGACTTGTCATTTCATTTTAATTGTTTGGAAATTTATCCGGGGAAAGGAAAGAAAGCTGAGCGTACACGCGGAAGGTTGGAATCCCATCGTTTCTCTTGCGTTTTCTTTTCTTTTTTTCTTTTCTTTTTTTCCTTCCCCATTCTTCTGTTTCTGCAAAGGGTGAGCGAAGGGCGGGCTTGTTGTTGTTGTTGTTGTTGTTGTTTTGGAAGTGGGGAGAAATAAATTCCAGCTTTAAAAGGAAAAAGAAAACAAAAAAAACTCCTGGAAAGCGTGAAATCAATCCGGAGAGAGCGCAGAAAAAAAGTTCTGCCATGTGCCCGGGATTCGGAGAAATTTCGGAGTCTTTTCCTCTCTTTCTCTCTCTCTCTTTTTCCTCTTTGCCAGCTCTGGGGAGTCCTTTGGTTCGGATTGGAATGTCGGGGGGGGGGCGGGGGCTGGAGGGGGGGGGAAATCGGTCCTTTGATCCGAATTGAGCCGATTCAAAGACGGCCTTTTGCTCCCGAGAAATCCAAATTGGCAAATTTCCCGCTCCGTTTCGGCTTGCAAAATATAGTTTTAATATAGTTTTGAGAACGTGGGATTTGGTCGATCGGGAAGGAATTTCGCTTAGGGTAATTTTTTTTTTTCCTCCCCGCCCTTCATCTCTCCTATATGAGAGGCAAAACTTTTATTTTCTCTCTCTCTTTCTCTTTCTCTTTCTCTCTCGCTTCTGTTTCTCTCCCTCCTGTTTTTTTCTTTCCCTTTTTCAGTCTTTCCTCTCTCTCCCTCCCTCCCTCCCTCCCTCTCTTTCTCATTCTCTCTCCCTCTCCTCTTTCTCTCTCTCCCCTTCTCTTTCTCATTCTCTCTTTCTCCTGTTTTTCTCTTTTCCTTTTTCAATCTTTCCTCTCTCTCTCTCTTCCTCCCTCCCTCCCTTTCTCTATCTTTCTCTCTTGTTTCTCTTTCTCTCTCTCTCTCTCCTGTTTTTCTCTTTTCCTTTTTCAATCTTTCCTCTCTTTTCCTCCCTCCCTCTCTCTCTCTTCTGCTTCTCTCTCTCCTGTTTTAATCTTTTCCCTTTTTCAATCTTTCCTCTCTCTTCCTCCCTCCCTCCCTCTCTCTCTTTCGCAATCTCTCTCTCTCTCTTCTGCTTCTCTCTCTCTCTCTCCTGTTTTAATCTTTTTCCTTTTTCAATCTTTCCTCTCTCTTCCTCCCTCCCTCCCTCTCTTTCGCAATCTCTCTCTCTCTCTCTCTCTCTCTTCTGCTTCTCTCTCTCTTTCCTGTTTTAATCTTTTCCGTTTTTCAATCTTTCGGGTCCCAGGCGGTACTTTTGAAACCATTGAAACCAGCGCGGAGCGGGAAAGGGACGCCAAAAAGTTGAAGGAAACTTATAAACTTCCATTCTGTAAAGCGCCTTTGAAGTCCCCATGGGCGAAGAGGCGGCAATATCAATTCGATAAATAAATAAATAAATAAACCAACCGGGAGATTTTGGCTTTAAATACAGGGGGGGGGGGAAAGAGAGAAGCAGAGAAGAGGTGGGTGGGTGGGTGGGGGAAGAGAGAAAGTCTGGAGAGGGGCTCCTTCTCATTGAAGCCCCCTCCCCAAAGCTCCATTTTGCGACCGAGAAGGCCGCTCAGAAAACTTTCCACCCAAACTTTTGGCGAGATGGCGTGGGACACGGTCGGCCCGCTGAATTCCACTCGAGAATCAACGCTCCGTGGCTACATTGTTCGTTTTCATTAAAACTCTAGCAACCCTTACTTCCCATTTATGCTTCCAGTTTTACACTGGGGTGGGCAGGAGATTTAGTAAGGCTTAAAAGAAAAGAAGGCAGTTGGAATCCAATGTTTTAAACCAGACAGATTTCCTGCGATCCGGGAATCCACTATCTTGTTTCATTTCCCCTGCAGAGATCCCTTTTTTAAAAAAAAAAAAAAAGAGAGAGAGAGAGAGAGTTGGGTTCCTTTGGCGAGGGAAGAAAAAGACACTATTTATTTATTTATTTTTGAAAGGTGTGTATGTCTCTCTATGTGTACTTGCCTCTCTCCATAAAAACAAAACAAACAAAAAAACCCCCACACACACTGCGGAATTGCGTTGGGTTTTTTTTGTTTTTTGGGGGGGAAATAGGATTAGGGGTTAAAACGAAGAGCTGCTTCTGCCTTTTCCAATCCAGATGTGGAACCTTTCCTCCAGCCTCAAAAAGTATAGAAAACCAAGGGAGGAGAGGGGACTAAGAGGATTATGCCTCTGGAATAATCCGTGCATCCCAGGATGTTTCTCCTTAAAAGGAGGAAAAGGTGCTGTTTGAGAATCCTAATTGAACTTTTTTTTTGTGTGTGTGTATGCCTTGCTCTGGGGTTTGCACGTGCAACAAAGCTGGAGGTTTTTCCTGCCTGCTATTTTTGCACTTTGTCCTAATTCTGCCGAGTTATCATCTGGTGTGTGTGGTCTTTGGGAGTTACGCAAGAATAAAAGTTTCCCTCTGCCTCCTTCAAAATCCTCTAGCTTAAACTTTTCTTTGTGGCTGTTTCCTCCTCTTGCTCCCATCCTACCTACCTATCTACCTACCTATCTATCTATCTATCTATCTATCTATCTATCTATCTATCTATCTATCTATCTATCTATCTATCTATCTTTACACAAGAATAAAAGTTTCCCTCTGCCTCCTATATCCTCTAGCTTAAACTTTTCTTTGTGGCTATTTCCTCCTCTTGCTCCCATCCTACCTACCTACCTACCTACCTACCTACCTATCTATCTTTACGCAAGAATAAAAGTTTCCCTCTGCCTCCTATATCCTCTAGCTTAAACTTCTTTGTGGCTGTTTCCTCCTCTTGCTCCCATCCTATTTATCTATCTATCTATCTATCTATCTATCTATCATTTATCTATCTTTTTCATTCCCTGAGCCTTTACTTTGTTTTCTTGTTTTGTTTTGTTGACTTCTTCGAGCTCTCCCTGATTTTCTCTAAATTTGCTTTAAAGCTATCCCAAGTTCTGCCTCAACAAAATAAAAAGTTTGCTTAAGACAACATGGAACTTTATGGAATTTAACGCAGCAGACTTCTTCTCTCTGTTGGCCTCTGGTTAGTGAAATTTTTAAACGGAGGAGGCCATTTTCGGAAAGTGGAGGTTAAATTCCCCTTTTTCCCCCTCCTCCCAAGTCTCTTCTTCTTTTGCAAAGATTGTGATCTGATTGGAAATTTCCTGCCCGAAACTGAATGGGATTTAAAAAGAGATCCATTGTTTGCCCTTCCCACTTCTTAAATTGCTGGGGGTGTCGCCTAAATCATTTGAAGTCTTACCAAAAGTTTTCCCCCCATGTTGCCAGTTTCAGAGTTGGGCTTTTCTTGCGCCCCCACCCCTTAAAAGATGGATTTTTTTTTTTAAAAAAGTAAGTTTTAATAGCAGTGAGTTTTGCCATTTCCTATTTTTCCTTCCCAATTCTGCTGTGTATCTTTCTTTCACTGGGGGTGGGTTGGTGGGTTTCATTTAGGGATTAAAACATGTCAGGATTGGGGCTGTTTCCTTCCCAGGGTAATGCTTGGAGATTTTGGGGAAGTTTGTTTATGTTTGGGTACAAATGGGAGACAGCATTTAAATCTGATGATGACTGCATGTTCTTAACATTTACAAACGATTGACTATAGAGAACTAATGTTTCCTTCCTAGGATGCTAGTAGAGTTTATGACGTTTATTTGTGTCTGTATTACGTGAGGGTGAGATAGGGGAATAGCGTGTTTAAATCTGATTATGATTTGTTATGTTCTGAACATTTACAAAAGTTCTGATTCTTCTATCAGGACAGTTAAAGTTTCCTCCCTAGAATATGCTAGCAAGAGTTTATGAAATTTATTGGTGTATGTGTGTTTAAATCTGATTATGATGGTACATTTTTAACATTTATAAAAATCTGATTCTTTCTTCTCTTTTTCTCCTTCCTTCCTTCCTCCCTTTCTTTTCCTCCCTTCCTTCCTCTGTAACTCTCCTCCCTCCCTTTCTTTTCCTTCCTTCCTTTTCCTTCCTTCCTCTGTAACTTTCCTCCCTCCTTCCCTTTTTCTTTCCTTCCTATCTCTCCTCCCTCCCTTCCTTTTCCTTCCTTCCTTTGCAACTCTTCTCCCTCCCTCTTTTCCTTCCTTCTTTCCTTTTCCTTCCTTCCTCTGTAACTCCTCCCTCTCTCCCTCCCTCCCTTTCTTTTCTTTCCCTCCTCTCTATCTCTCCTCCTTCCTCCCTCCCTCCCTCCCTCCCTTTTCCTTCCTTCCTCTGCAACTCTTCTTCCCTCCCTTTCTTTTCCTTCTTCCTTTCTTTTCCTTCCTTCCTCTGTAACTCCTCCCTCTCTCCCTCCCTCCCTCCCTTTCTTTTCTTTCCCTCCTCTCTATCTCTCCTCCTTCCTTCCTCCCTCCCTCCCTTTTCCTTCCTTCCTCTGCAACTCTTCTTCCCTCCCTCCCTCCCTCCCTTTCTTTTCCTTCCTTCCTTCCTTCCTTCCACATGACGGTAGAGTGGTGAACGAAACCTCAGTTGGATTGCTTTCTTCAATATGTTTTCAGGAGAAAAAAAAAAGCCCACCCAGAATTTTCTTTTTCTTTTTCTTTAAATGTCCCACTGTGAAAACTTGCTGGAAACTCTCGCCGTCTTCTCCTTGCCGGCCTGTGCCCTTTTTCTGTTGTACTACTGGGAGCTGTCATTAGCAGTGCAATATTAAAAGGGCATCGGCTGGCAGAGGTTATCCTCCTGCAAAATGACCAACCGGCCGAACTCCGGTTGCAACTTCTTTTCAACTGGTGGTGGCTGATGGAGACACTTTTTTTACAGAATCGGGATTGCCTTTGTAAGCTTCCTGGGGGTCCATCTGGGCCCCTCCACACGGTGCTTCTTCAGTTATGAAAGAAAGAAAGAAAGAAAGAAAGAAAGAAAGAAAGAAAGAAAGAAAGAAAGAAAGAAAGAAAGAAAGAAAGATTTCCTGGTGTGTGTTTTTTCGTTAAGTCCAGAGAGGAGGGGACTGGATTTAACATTGGCTGGTGTGCATTTTGTTTGATCTGCCTGCTCTTTGGTCTCTGGAATCTCCTGTGTGTGTGTGCAATTGTGTGTGTATTGTGATGGTTTGCTTTAAAAAAGGACACCAGGCTGTGTCTCCCTGCCTCACAGTGGCAAATGCTCTTGCTTTCTGTTTGGAAAAGGTGACACATTCTTCCAAGCCACACACACACACACACACCAGCCAATTGTGGTCGTAGTGTGCCTCTTTCCCTTTCCTAGGTCTGAATGTGTAGTCCCAAGATTGCTCAAGCAACAAAGCTGGATGATGATGATGATGATGATTTTTAGTAATGCATGGGGGGGACCTTCCAAAGATGTTTAAAAATACCTTCGTGGGGTGGGTAGGTGTGGGGCTGAATTGGCAAAGAGAAAAGAAAACTTCAGAAGCCCTTTAAAGAAAAACTTTGGGAGAGAGAGAGAAAAAAAAAAGAACGATTAAAAACACTGGCTTGGTCTCGTAATTTGTGTGTAGTCCTGTTTTGACCTCTTCCGTCCAAAGTTTAAATTAAAATCTGTTACGTGTACGCTTGGGAAGGATCATGCGTGATACGGTCATGTATGTGTTGCATGCGCCACATAAAAGGGAAATGGTCGCTTTAAAAAAAAAAGCACAACCTTGTCTGGTTTTTACATTTCCCCCCCCCCTCATGTAAAATGCTTACTCCGAATCAACACCAGCTGAATTCGATGGCATATTATGGTACATTTAATGGCAGGTGGGGGGGAAGAGAGATGTGGTCAGAGAGAGAGAGAGAGAGAGAGAGAGAAAGAAAGAAAGAAAGAAAGAAAGAAAGAGGGAGAGAGAGAGAAAAAAAAGAAAGAGAAGGAGAAAGAGGGGGGGAGAGAGAGAGAAAGAAAGAAAGGGAGAGAGAGAGAGAGAAAAAAAAAGAGAAGGAGAGAGAAGAGGAGAGAGAGAGAAAGAGAGGAGAAAGAGAGGGAGAGAGAGAAAGAGAGAGAGAGAGAGAGAGAGAGAAGGATAAGGGAAGATAATTCGATAAGGGGGAAAAAAAAGTCATCCTAAGGAATCTTTGATATGGATTTTTGGATGTTGATTTATAACCATCTTTTTTACACATTCAGTATACAGCTGTTTTCGACCCCTTGCTACCTTTGTTAAGTTTACACTCCAAATTTTGGTTTTTCTGGTGTGTGTGTGTGTGGGGGGTAGAGATTATATTAAAAAATTCCACCCCTAGGAGTGATATGTCTCTTTTATATATATACCTATTTTCACACCCACATGGGGGGTGGGGACCCAACAAGATTTGTTATAACGCCCTTATTTTAAACCCAATTCCAAGCAGGACCGAGCCCAGAATGTTTAGTTTGCTCAGTGAGACAGTTGTGAAAGGTGAGTTTTGCCCCGTTTTACGACCTTGTCACCGTTGTTAAATGAATCCTTTCCGTTGATAGGCGATGGTTAAGTGGCTTCCCCATTGACTGTCGGACGGACGCAAAAGGGGACCGATCACATGACCAGCCGCGGTCCTAAATAGGAACCCGTTGCCAAGCAGCTGGATTTTGATGGGAACGCTGCAAAGGTTGCAACTATGGAAAAATTGGTCATATTTTTCAGTGCCATTGTCCACTTCGAATAGTCACTGAATGAACAGGGCTCCATGGATGTTTTAATGATAACTGGCCTATTGGGAAAGGAGCTAATTTAACTTACCTGGGTGTCCTTGCATTAACCTCACTTTTAAGGAGATGAGAAATTTTATATTATTTATTTGACTCACAGCAGGAGCATTTCTCTCCCCCAACCCCACCGGTCTCCCTGCCCCAGTTGTCGGGGGGGGGGGGGAAAGATTGCCCAGCTCCTAGACATGATGACTTGGTAACTCTCTCCTGCTATAAACCCTTCCATTGAGAATGAATGAGAACGATCAACCGATGGAACAGAAGTTGCCTTCAGAAGTTGTGGGAGCTTCATCACTGGAAGCTTTCAAGAAGAGACTGGACTGCCATCTGTCAGAAATGGTGTAGGGTCTCCTGCTTGGGCGGGGGGTTGGACTAGATGACCTACCAGGTCCCATCCAACTCTGTTAATCTGTAATCTGTCTAAGATGATCAAAGGTCTGGAGGCTAAAACGTATGAAGAACGGTTGCAGGAACTGGGCCTGGCTAGTCTAGTGAAGAGAAGGACCAGGAGAGACAGGATAGCATCTTCCAATATTTGAGGGGCTGCCACAGAGAGGAGGGGGGTCAAGCTATTTTTCAAAGCACCCGAAGGCCAGACAAGGAATAATGGATGGAAACTGATCAAGGAGAGATTCAGCCTGGAAATAAGGAGGAATTTCCAGACAGAACAATCAACCGATGGAACAGAAGTTGCCTTTAGAAGTTGTGGGAGCTTCATCACTGGAGGCTTTCGAGAAGAGACTCGGCTGCCATCGGTCAGAAATGGTGTGTAGGGTCTCCTCCTTGGGTGAGGGGGGAAGGTTGGACTAGATGACCTCCAAGGTCCCTTCCACCTCTTGTTATTCTGAGGCCAGCTGTTATACATGCCACTGCTGGAACCGCCGGCTCTGACAATATTGCACTACTGTTTATCTCAAATTTAGCAGTGCAATAATATTGTCAAAGCATTTGGTTCCAGATCTGAGACATCCTTGCAATTGTGACCAGTCCTGGTAACGCGGCTGCCATCTCCATCTCTTTGTGTCGTTGGGAGGGCGTTTTATTACAGGTAGTCCTCGACTTACGCCCACGGTTGAGCCCAACATCTCTGTTCCTAAGTTGTTAAGCAAGTTTTGCCCCATTTTTTTTTTACATCCTTCCTCACCACGGTTGTTAAGCGAATCCGGCTTTCCCCCCCCCCTCCCCGTTTGACTTTGTCAGAAGGGAAATGACGTGACCCCGTCATGTAAATCTAAAGCCTGACTAGGTGGCTCAGTGGCTAAGACACTTGAGCTTGTCGATCAGAAAGGTCGGCAATTCGGCGGTTCGAATCCCCAGTACAGTCTCCTGCGTGAGCGGGGGGAATTGGGCTAGATGACCTCCAAGGTCCCTTCCAGCACTGTTACTGTTAAAATACGAGCTTGGTTGCTGAGTGTCTGAATTTCAATCGTGTTGACCACGGGGATGCCCAGACAGTCGTAAAAGTGTGAAAAAAATGGTCGTAAGTCACTTTTTTCCAGTGCTGTTGTAACTTCAAATGGTCACTAAGTGAACTCTTTCTAAGTCAAGGACTACCTGTACACACATTTTATAATAAACGGAGAGGATCTTTCTCTCTTACCCCTCCCAGCATCTCGTTTTGCATTCGTTTTTGTGTGGTCTTGTGTGTGTTTGAACGTGTGAGAGCCATGCCTTCCACCTTTTCAGTAAGCTGCCTGATGCAATAGCTTTCCATGTGCTGCAGCTGCCGAAAAAGCCAACACAGTTCTAGGCTGCATCAACAGAGGGATAGAACCGAGATCAGGTGAAGAGTTAATACCACTTTATAATGCCTTGGTAAGGCCACACTTGGAATATTGCATCCAGTTTTGGTCGCCACGATGTGAAAAAGATGCGGAGACTCTAGAAAGAGTGCAGAGAAGAGCAACAAAGAGGATTAGGGGACTGGAGGCTGAAACATACGAAGAACGGTTGCAGGAACTGGGTATGTCTAGTTTGATGAAGAGAAGGACTAGGGGAAACATGATAGCAGTCTTCCAATATCTCAGGGGCTGCCCCAAAGAAGAGGGAGTCAAGCTCTTCTCCAAAGCACCTGAGGGCAGGACAAGACGCAATGGGTGGAAACTCCTCAAGGAGAGAAGCAACTTAGAACTAAGGAGGAATTTCCTGACAGTGAGAACAATTAATCAGTGGAACAATCCGCCTCCAGAAGTTGTGAATGCTCCAACACTGGAAGTTTTTAAAGAAGAGATTAGATAATCCTTTATCTGAAGTGGTGTAGGGTTTCTTGCCTGAGCAGGGGGTTGGACTAGAAGACCTCCAAGGGCCCTTCCAACTCTGTTATTCTATTCTATTTTCCATTGAATAATGATGTCCCATCTTGGTATCTTTTTTTTTTTTTTTTAAATTTGATTTATATGCCGCCCTTCTCCGGAGACTCAGGGCGGCTTACAATGTGCTCAGCAATAGCCTTCATCCTTTTGTATATTTATACAAAGTCAGCTTATTGCCCCCATAAACTGGGTCCTCAATTTACCTACCTTAGAAAGGATGGAAGGCTGAGTCAACCTTGAGCCTTGGAGAGATTCGAACCTGCAGTAATTGCAGGCAGCTGGTCTTAATAACCAGCTTAATAACAGGGTGCCTTAGACCACTGTACTACCAAGGCTCTTTTGCCTTCTGCTAAACCATCATGTGGTTTGTTAGATTTTTTTTTTTACCTAGGAAAAGCTGGCTAATGGGGCACGGGTGGGGGTGTGTGCTGTTGCACAAATTACGGTTCGGCAAGCCGTAGTTTACGGTCCTACTTCAGTCTGAATTCAGCTGCGGCTGGGGGATTAATGCTTGTAACCCTGGAGAGGTAGAAGGTGTGACGTACGGTGCGTTTTATTATATAACTTATTTGTACAGGGAGACCTCGTCTTACGACCACACTGGAGGCCAACATTTCTGTTGTTGAAGTGAGACATTCGTGAAAAGGGGGGCTTTGTCCTGTTTTACGACATTTCTCCCCACCGTGGTTAAGCGAATCACCGCATAATGGATAAGTTAGGAAAACAGTCGTTGAGTGAATCTGGTTTTCCCATTGAGTTTGCTTCTCAAAAAGAGATCACGTGACCCCGGGACATTGCAACCGTCGTAAATATGAACTGGTTGCTGAGCGTCTGATAATTGTGACCATGGGGAGGGTGCAACGGTCGTTAAGTGAAAAACAGTTCTTAGTCCCATTTTTTTCAATGCTGTTGTAACTTTGAACCGTCCCTAAACGACTTGTTGTAAGTCGAGGGCTTACCTGTATCTGAGTTGGGTTCTCCCAATGTGCTTATCGGATCCAGTTCCATGTTCTCATAGTTGCATCCACCCAACATGCTGGTTTAAATTTAATCTTGGTTAAGAGCGGGGTTTGTTTTGCGTAGCCAAAATGCAGACTGTTGGCTTAGTTTATTCTGAATTAGTGTGCTGTGCAAATACAGAAGAAGGAAAAAAAAAAGGCAAATTCAGTTCTCATGTCTTCCTTCTCAAACCAGCTGTGGCTTACCTTTAGTTATGATTTGGGCTTGATAATTAAGATTCTATACAAACTTTTTAAAAAGTCTTCGAATAGTTTGTGACTTTAGCCTTTTCAACTAATCCACAAGATAGAACTGGGCTTGGTAAAGGTAAAAGTTCCCCTCGCACATATGTGCTACTAGTTCCCGACTCTAGGGGGCGGTGCTCATCTCCGTTTCAAAGCCGAAGAGCCAGCGCTGTCCGAAGACGTCTCCGTGGTCATGTGGCCGGCATGACTAAACGCCAAAGGCGCACGGAAAGCTGTTCCCTTCCCACCAAAGGTGGCCCCTATTTTTCTACTTGCATGTTTTACGTGCTTTCGAACTGCTAGGTTGGCAGAAGCTGGGACAAGTCACGGGAGCTCACCCCGTTACGCGGCACAAGGGATTCGAACCGCCGACCTTTCGATTGACAAGCTCAGCGTCTTAGCCACTGAGCTACCGCGTCCCTGGGCTTGGGGGAAATATCATCGCTTGGGACAAAATATTGTTTTTCTCTCTCCTTCCCATCTCTGGTGAGGTGTGTTAAATATGAGCCAGTCTCCTGTATGAGCAGGGGGTTGGACTAGATGACCTCCAAGGACCCTTCCAACTCTGTTACTGTTAAATATGAGACTTATAAAAACTTGTTTTGACCACGTTGGTCTCTCTAGATGTTTGCCTTGGTGCATTGCTTTCCCATTTTACAACTGTAAGGTCGTCTTTGCTCAGAACAAATGGTTGAGAAGCACTTTTTCAGTCACTCTACAATTCAACAGAAGAAAATACAGGTGATCCTCGAGTTATGACCGCAAACGGAGCCCGAAGTTTACGTTGCTTAAGCGAGACATTTGTGAACGTCTCACTTAGCAGCATAAATTTCGGGCTCCGTTTGCGGTCGTACCTCGACGCTTCACCAAGTGAGCTTGCCTCATTTTACGACCTTTTCTTGCCACCGTTGTTAGGTTGCATTTCTCAAATTAGTTAACGCTGTTGGTTAAGTGGATCTGGATTGACGTTTGATCGTCAGAAAGGTCACCAAAAGGATATTGCAACCGTCATAAATAGGAACCACTTGCCAAGCAGCTGGATTTCGATCGCGTGACCATAGGTCGTAATTTTGAGCAGTTACTAAATGAATTGTTGTAAGTGGAGGACTAAACCTGTATTTGTAGCTCGGAGTTGAACTGTAGAGTCTTTGGGTGCTCTCCGAGCTTGGTTTTTCTGAATTTCGATCCTCAGAAGAGCTGAGTTCCAATCACTTTTAAGAGTCCGAAATCAAAAATACGGTTATTTCAGTCACCTTATTTAATTTTATAAATGAGAAAGTTTGCTTTTGGGATGTTGCTTGACTTTCTGAGTTGGGGAAACCGGTTTCTGCATACCCTGAGGTACGTCAAAGCAGCCCAACCTGAAGACTCCCCAGTTTTCAATCCAGTTGATTGATTGATTGGAGTTTCCTCCAAACCTTATTTATTTATTTATTTATTTATTTATTCATTCATTCATTCATTCATTCATTCATTCATTCATTCATTCATTCATTCATTGGTTTGATTTATATGCCGCCCTTCTCCGGAGACTCAGGGCGGCTTACAATGCGTTAAGCAACAGCCTTCATACTTTTGTATATACCTGCTTAGTAGGGCCTTCGGGCCCCCCTAAGCGGTGTTCTTTTTTATACAAAGTCAGCTTATTGCCTCCACAATCCAGGTCCTCATTTTACCTACCTCGAAAAGGATGGAAGGCTGAGTCAACCTTGAGCCTGGTGAGATTCGAACTCGCAGTAAATGCAGGCAGCTGCTGCTAGTTAACAGCACTTTAGTCTGCTGAGCCACCAAAGCTCTTAGGTGCTGCTGCGTCACCAAGGAATCCGGTTGGTTGAATTCCAAACAGATTCTAATTCGAATCGAGAAGAATATTGGGAGCTCAGGGTCCTTGGTGCTCCCTGAGCTTGGTTGTTTTCTTGTTGGCGTTTCATGACCCAAACTAGGTAACCTCATCAATTCTAGGAGGGATTGGGGTTTGTTGAGAGGAAGGGGGAGGAAGAAGAGGACTATGGGGTCCTTGGTGCTCTCCGAGCTTGGTGGTTGTCTTGCAGACGTTTCATGATCCAACTCGGTAACAATATCTGTGCTACAAGGGATTGGAGTTTGCGGAGTGGAAGAGAAAGAAGATGATCTTTGACGTTCTCTGAGCTTGGTGGTTCTAGAGTTGTCCTCCTCCCCCCCTCCTCCCTCCTCTCAACAAACCCCAATCCTTTCTAGAATTGAGGATGTTTCATGACCCAGCTAAGTAACGTCATCAGTGCCATTAGCTGTTAGCACTGGTGATGTTACCTAGTTGGCTCATGAAATGTCTTCCAAGAAAACCACCAAGCTCAGAGAGCACCAAGGATCCCAATATTTAAGGGGCTGCCCCAAAGAAGTGGGAGTCAAGCTATTCTCCAAAGCACCTGAAGGCAGGACAAGAAGCAACGGGTGGAAAATAATCAGGGAGAGAAGCAACTTGGAACTAAGGAGACATTTCTTGACCGTGAGAACAATTAATCGGCAATTAACAATTGCCTCCAGAAGTTGTAAATGCTCCAACACTGGAAGTTTTTAAAAAGATGTTGGATAACCATTTGTCTGAAATGATATAGGGCAGGGGTCGGCAACCTTAAACACTCAAAAGAGCCACAAAAGTCCTAACCGGAAGCCCCCCCGTTCAATTCTAGAGCTGACCGGAAGTCCGGTTCCCCCACCATAGAGTCTCCTAGCGCAGCGTCCTTTTTCCTCTGCCGACTGGAACTCTGATTACCCCCACCATAGAGACTCCTCTTAGCATGGCGACCTTTTTCCTATGCTGACCGGAAGTCCGGTTCCCCCACCATAGAGTCTCCTCCTAGCATGGCGTCCTTTTTCCTCTACCTGTCCTAGCCGAAAGCCCTATCAATTGTGGAGCCGACCAGTGACAAAGAGACGCAGCAGAGGGATGAAAGAGCCACATGTGGCTCCAGAGCTGCGGGTTGCTGACTCCCGATAATAGGGTTTCCTGCTTGAACAGGGGGTTGGACTAGAAGACCTCTAAAGTCCCTTCCGTTATTCTGTTATTTTAGGGCGGCGTGGTGTGCTCAAAAACAAGACAATCCCTGCAATGGTGGGACCAAACCTTCAGCCCCCTTTTTGTGCATCACCTGCGTGGTGCATGTTACAAGCAGCAAGACTTTTTAACTGTATCTTTCCAGCTGCCATCTTGAATTTTGGACTATGTGGACACCTCCGACACAGTTTATAATGTGTTCAGGCAGAAAACGTTCATGTTAAATTTGCAACGATGAAAATCCACTCCAGGGGAATAAACCATCTTACCGATAGACCCTAGTTTGGTGCTTCATCCAGAGTTGAACCATGTCTGACTGAAGAAACCATCATTGGCCAGATGTACTAACATGCTAAGCCAGTCACAAATTAACCATTCTGAGGCTTAGTGTGAATGCTGATTTGTTGGACTCTCTTGTCAGGGCTGTGGAGTCGGGAGATAAATGTTCCGACTCCGACTCCTCAGTTTTTTGTACTTCCGACTCCGACTCCAGGTACCCAAAATTTCCTCCGACTCCTCGACTCCGACTCCGACTCCACAGCACTGCTCTTGACAGGTATGTAGATAAAGCAGTGATGGCGAACTTTTTCGGCACCGAGTGCCCAAACCAGAATGTGAGTGCATGTGTGCGCGTCAGAACATCAGATGCCGAAAGACCAGCTGGGTAGCGTGCATGTGTGCGCTGCCCAGCTGGTCTTTGGGTTTCCGTCACTTGCATGTGCACTGGCCAGCTGGTCTTCGCACACGCTGGAGCACCGGAAACGCAAAGATCAGCTGGCTGGCAAGCCTGTTTTTTGGCCGTTTTTGGCTGTATTTTGGGCCTTTTTGGGGCCGTTTTCAGGCCAGTTTTCAGTCTGTTTTTCGGGCCGTTTTTTACCTCAACACAGCCAGAAAACGGCCTGAAAACAGCCAAAAAGCCGGCCATTTTGGGGCCATTTTTCAGCTATTTTCCGGGTTGTTTTCAAACTGTTTTTCAGGCCAAAAACAGCCTGAAAAAGGCTTGAAAAAGGCCCAGAAATGGCCTGAAAAACTGTGAGGTTTTTGGCTATTTTCAGGCTGTTTTCCAGCGCTCCGCCGCCTGTGAAGACCAACTGGACGGCACGCATATGCGTGCTGGAAAGAGCAGCTGGTGACGGCGCGCATGCCCACGGAGAGGGCTCTGCGTGCCATAGGTTTGCCATCACGGAGATACATACATTTTGGCTGCAAAAATTTGCACAACCACTAGGTGGCAGGACAGAGATAATTTTGTTATCTCTTTGTCTCTTGGCTACCCTCTAGTGGGCATCCACATCCTTGCAGCCAAGATATGGAGCTCACGCAACACTTAAATAAATACACCGAGTTTGCGCAATACGCTGTCGCCCAATAGCGCAACTAACTAAGTTGTACTTGTCGGTCAACGTTGTTCGGATTTCCCTGCCCTGCTTAACCATGTTGGTGGGCAGCTGCAAGCTTCAGATTGATGGCTTCAGCTACATTCCTATCAAGGGGTTCCTGGTGGCGCAGCAGACTAAACTGCTGCTGTTAAAGTAGCACTTAGCTGCCAGCTGCCTGCAATTACTGCGAGTTCAATTCTCACCAGGCTCAAGGTTGACTCAGCCTTCCATCCTTCCGAGGTAGGTAAAATGAGGACCCAGATTGTGGGGGCAATAAGCTGACTTTGTATAAAAAAGAACACCGCTTTGGGGGGGGCGAAAGCCCTACTAAGCAGGTATATACAAAAGTATGAAGGCTATTGCTTAACGCATTGTAAACCGCCCTGAGTCTCCGGAGAAGGGCGGCATATAAATCAAACTAATAAATAAATAAATAAATTTAAGTGCAATAGGTGATTGATTTGACAAATCGGGTTTTGTTTTTTGTTTTTTTTGGGTGACGGGAATGAAGAGAACGGATTTTTTTTTTATGGTATTTTTATTGTTAAAGAATAACAGAAAAAAAAACAATACAAAAATCAATAGTAAAGAAAGAAAAAAAATTTCCCCCAACGTGCTATACAAATGGAAAGGAAGTTTTAGGAAATTATAGTCTTCAATTCTTCCAAAAATCTCTTTAATAGGGTACTGGTGCCGATTCATCCAATCTCCCAAGTGCAAAGTCCACAAATGGTTGCCAAGTGTTCCAAAAAACATTCTCTTTGTATATACCGCTTCTAATTTTAATATCACAAGTCAATTTATCATTTAATGCAAATTTCCATGTTTCATTATACCATTCTTCTAATTTTAAGTCGGCATTTAATTTCCCAATATCTAGCAATTATAATTCTCCCCATTATAACCAAAATCCTCACCAATTCTCTTTCTCCAGTTGTTAATGTTGTTTCATTCAATATCAATAACAATATGGTTTCCGATTTCAATTTGACCCTCTTCTTAATCATTTCAAATATTTCATTTTCTATCCTAGACCAAAAAAGTTCAACCCCCATTACATTTACACCACATGGATAATAAAGTGGATAAAATGTGTTGGAGATGTAAAGTGGAACTTGGGACCTATGTTCATATGTGGAGAACGGATTTTTTTTCAGGCAAAGACGTCACGTCTGTTGCTGATATGACATGTCCCACATACCTGAGAAGGGTTTTCCCTTTCTAGGATTATTTAAAAAAAAAAAAAAAAGTGAAGGGGAAAAAGTGCTTTAAAGCAGACTTAAGAGTTGACAAACTGGTCTGGGTGAGTAACAATTCCATCAAGGAAGACGTTGAAAGAGAAGAATTGGAGAGATCTCTTAGAAGGATCCATAAAGACATTTGTTTGTTTC
This sequence comes from Pantherophis guttatus, assembly GCF_059756535.1. Classification (NCBI taxonomy): domain Eukaryota; kingdom Metazoa; phylum Chordata; class Lepidosauria; order Squamata; family Colubridae; genus Pantherophis; species Pantherophis guttatus. The sequence goes on along the minus strand of NC_142079.1, from coordinate 8,257,637 downwards.
TATGGGTCACCAAGATCTGGTTTGGGCTCTTTTACCACCCCCACTCCCACCCCTTCTCCACCCACCCACTTCTGTACACAAACACAACCTCCTCCTCCTCCTACAAGTCTTCCTACAACCGTCCAAGAGAGAGTTGT